>NC_139345.1:0-365000 GCF_055883805.1 Amblyomma maculatum
CCTAACCTAACCTAACCTAACCTAACCTACCTAACCTAACCTAACCTAACCTAACCTAACCTAACCTAACCTAACCTAACCTAACCTAACCTAACCTAACCTAACCTAACCTAACCTAACCTAACCTAACCTAACCTAACCTAACCTAACCTAACCTAACTAACCTAACCTAACCTAACCTAACCTAACCTAACCTAACCTAACCTAACCTAACCTAACCTAACCTAACCTAACCTAACCTAACCTAACCTAACCTAACCTAACCTAACCTAACCTAACCTAACCTAACCTAACCTAACCTAACCTAACCTAACCTAACCTAACCTAACCTAACCTAACCTAACCTAACCTAACCTAACCTAACCTAACCTAACCTAACCTAACCTAACCTAACCTAACCTAACCTAACCTAACCTAACCTAACCTAACCTAACCTAACCTAACCTAACCTAACCTAACCTAACCTAACCTAACCTAACCTAACCTAACCTAACCTAACCTAACCTAACCTAACCTAACCTAACCTAACCTAACCTAACCTAACCTAACCTAACCTAACCTAACCTAACCTAACCTAACCTAACCTAACCTAACCTAACCTAACCTAACCTAACCTAACCTAACCTAACCTAACCTAACCTAACCTAACCTAACCTAACCTAACCTAACCTAACCTAACCTAACCTAACCTAACCTAACCTAACCTAACCTAACCTAACCTAACCTAACCTAACCTAACCTAACCTAACCTAACCTAACCTAACCTAACCTAACCTAACCTAACCTAACCTAACCTAACCTAACCTAACCTAACCTAACCTAACCTAACCTAACCTAACCTAACCTAACCTAACCTAACCTAACCTAACCTAACCTAACCTAACCTAACCTAACCTAACCTAACCTAACCTAACCTAACCTAACCTAACCTAACCTAACCTAACCTAACCTAACCTAACCTAACCTAACCTAACCTAACCTAACCCAACCAAACAACCAGAGCCATCTGAACAGAACCAGAGGCGACTAAACCAAACCAGTCGACCAAAACCAAATCCAACCCAACTAACCTAGCCAGACCCGACTAAACCCAACCAATCCCGACCAAACCTAAGCAGACCCGACCAAACCCAATCAGACTTGACCGAATGCTACCAGAGCCGACCAAATCCAACCAGTCGACCAAAACCAAATCCGACCCGACCAAACCTAACCAGACCCGACCAAACCTAATCAGACCCGACCGAACAGAACCAGAGCCAACTAAACCAAACCAGTCGACCAAAACCAAATCCAAACCTAACCAGGCCCGACTAAACCCAACCAAACCCAATCAGACCTGACTGAAAAGAAGCAGAGCCGACCAAATCCAACCAGTGGACCAAGACCAAATCCAACCCAAACAAATTTAACCAATCCTGACCAAACCCAATCAGACCCAACCAAACAACCAGAGCCGACTGAACAGAACCAGAGCCGACTAAACCAAACCAGTCGACCAAAACCAAATCCAACCCAACTAACCTAGCCAGACCCGACTAAACCCAACCAATCCCGACCAAACCTAAGCAGACCCGACCAAACCCAATCTGACTTGACCGAAAGCAATCAGAGCCGACCAAATCCAACCAGTCGACCAAAACCAAATCAAACGAACCAACCTAACCGGACCCGACTAAACCTAACCAATCCCGTCCAAACCTAAGCAGACCCAACCAAACCCAATCAGACCCGACCGAACACAACCAGAGCCGACCAAATCCAACCAGTCGACCAAAACCAAATCCAACCCGACCAAACCTAACCAGACCCGACTGAACAGATCCAGAGCCAACTAAACCAAACCAGTCGACCAAAACCAAATCCAAACCTAACCAGGCCCGACTAAACCCAATCAGACCCGACCGAACAGAAGCAAAGCCGACCAAATCCAACCAGACGACCAAAACCAAATCCAACCTGATCAAAACCTAAGACCCGACTAGGCCTAACCTATCCTAACCAGACCCGACCAAACCCAATCAGACCCGACCGAATGCAACCAGAGCCGACCAAATCCAACCAGTTGACCAAAACCAAATCCAACCCGACCAAACCTAACCACACCCGACTAAACCCAACCAAACCCAATCAGACCCGACCGAACAGAAGCACAGCCGAACAAATCCAACCAGTCGACCAAAACCAAATCCAACCCGACCAAACCTAACCAGACCCGACTAAACCCAACCAATCCCGACCAAACCCAATCAGACCTGACCGAACAGAACCAGACCCTACTAAACCCAAACAGTCGACCAAAACCAAATCTGAACCGACCAAACTCAACCAATCCTGACCAAACCCAATCAGACCCAACCGAACAGAACCAGAGCCGCCTAAACCAAACCAGTCGACCAAAACCAAATCCAACCCAACCAACCTAGCCAGACCCGACTAAACCTAACCAATCCCGACCAAACCTAAGCAGACCCAACCAAACCCAATCAGACCCGACCGAACACAACCAGAGCCGACCAAATCCAACCAGTCGACCAAAACCAAATCCAACCCGACCAAACATAAACAGACCCGACCGAACAGAACCAGAGCCAACTAAACCAAACCAGTTGACCAAAACCAAATCCAAACCTAACCAGGCCCGACTAAACCCAATCAGACCTGACCGAACAGAAGCAAAGCCGACCAAATCCAACCAGACGACCAAAACCAAATCCAACCTGATCAAAACCTAAGACTCGACTAGGCCTAACCTATCCTAACCAGACCCGACCAAACCCAATCAGACCCGACCAAATGCAACCAGAGCCGACCAAATCCAACCAGTTGACCAAAACCAAATCCAACCCGACCAAACCTAACCACACCCGACTAAACCCAACCAAACCCAATCAGACCCGACCGAACAGAAGCAGAGCCGAACAAATCCAACCAGTCGACCAAAACCAAATCCGAACCGACCAAATTCAACCAATCCTGACCAAACCCAATCAGACCCAACCAAACAACCAGAGCCGTCTGAACAGAACCAGAGCCGACTAAACCAAACCAGTCGACCAAAACCAAATCCAACCCAACTAACCTAGCCAGACCCGACTAAACCTAACCAATCCCGACCAAACCTAACCAGACCCGACTAAACCCAACCAATCCCGACAAAACCCAATCAGACCTGACCGAACAGAACCAGAGCCTACTAAACCCAAACAGTCGACCAAAACCAAATCTGAACCGACCAAACTCAACCAATCCTGACCAAACCCAATCAGACCCAACCGAACAGAACCAGAGCCGACTAAACCAAACCAGTCGACCAAAACCAAATCCAACCCAACCAACCTAGCCAGACCCGACTAAACCTAACCAATCCCGACCAAACCTAAGCAGACCCGACAAAACCCAATCAGACCCGACTGAATGCAACCAGAGCCGACCAAATCCAACCAGTCGACCAAAACCAAATCCAACTCGACCAAACCTAACCAGACCCAACTAAACCCAACCAAGCCCAATCAGAACCGACCGAACAGAAGCAGAGCCGACCAAATCCAACCAGTCTACCAAAACCAAATCCGAACCAACCAAATTCAACCAATCCTGACCAAACCCAATAAGACCCAACCAAACAACCAGAGCCGACTTAACAGAACCAGAGAAGACTAAAGGAAACCAGTCGACCAAAACCAAATCCAACCCAACTAACCTAGCCAGACCCAACTAAACCTAACCAATCCCGACCAAACCTAAGCAGACCCGACCAAACCCAATCAGACTTGACTGAATGCAACCAGAGCCAACCAAATCTAAACAGTCGACCAAAACCAAACGAACCAACCTAACCGGACCCGACTAAACCTAACCAATCCCGACAAAACCTAAGCAGACCCAACCAAACCCAATCAGACCCAACTGAACACAACCAGAGCCGACCAAATCCAACCAGTCGACCAAAACCAAATCCAAACCTAACCAGGCCCGACTAAACCCAACCAAACCCAATCAGACCCGACCGAAAAGAAGCAGAGCCGACCAAATCCAACCAGTCGACCAAAACCAAATCCAACCCGACCAAACCTAACCAGACCCGACTAAACCCAACCAAACCCAATCAGACCCGACAGAACAGAACCAGAGCCGACTAAACCCAACCAGTCGACCCAAAACGAAATCCAAATAAACCAACCCAACAAAACCCAATCAGACCCGACCGAATAGAACCAGAGCCAACTAAACCCAACAAGTCGACCAAAACCAAATCCGAACCGACCAAACTTAACCAATCCCGACCAAACCCAATCAGACCCGACCGAACAGAACCAGAGCCGACAAAACCCAACTGGTAGACCAAAACCAAATCCAACCCAACCAACCTAACCGGACCCGACTAAACCTAACCAATCCCAACCAAACCCAATCAGACCGGACCGAATAGAACCAGAGCCGACAAAACCCAACCAGTCGACCAAAACGAAATCCAAATAAACCAACCCGACCAAACCCAATCAGACCCGACCGAACAGAAGCAGAGCCGACCAAATCCAACCAGTCGACCAAAACCAAATCCAACTCGACCAAACCTAACCAGACCCGACTAAACCCAACCAAGCCCAATCAGACCCGACCGAACAGAAGCAGAGCCGACCAAATCCAACCAGTCTACCAAAACCAAATCCGAACCGACCAAATTCAACCAATCCTGACCACACCCAATAAGACCCAACCAAACAACCAGAGCCGACTGAACAGAACCAGAGCAGACTAAAGGAAACCAGTCGACCAAAACCAAATCCAACCCAACCAACCTAGCCAGACCCAACTAAACCTAACCAATCCCGACCAAACCTAAGCAGACCCGACCAAACCCAATCAGACTTGACTGAATGCAACCAGAGCCAACCAAATCCAAACAGTCGACCAAAACCAAACGAACCAACCTAACCGGACCCGACTAAACCTAACCAATCCCGACAAAACCTAAGCAGACCCAACCAAACCCAATCAGACCCGACCGAACACAACCAGAGCCGACCAAATCCAACCAGTCGACCAAAACCAAATCCAAACCTAACCAGGCCCGACTAAACCCAACCAAACCCAATCAGACCCGACCGAAAAGAAGCAGAGCCGACCAAATCCAACTAGTCGACCAAAACCAAATCCAACCCGACCAAACCTAACCAGACCCGACTAAACCCAACCAGACCCGACTAAACCCAACCAAACCCAATCAGACCCGACAGAACAGAACCAGAGCCGACTAAACCCAACCAGTCGACACAAAACGAAATCCAAATAAACCAACCCAACAAAACCCAATCAGACCCGACCGAATAGAACCAGAGCCAACCAAACCCAACAAGTCGACCAAAACCAAATCCGAACCGACCAAACTCAACCAATCCCGACCAAACCCAATCAGACCCGACCGAACAGAACCAGAGCCGACAAAACCCAACTGGTAGACCAAAACCAAATCCAACCCAACCAACCCAACCGGACCCGACTAAACCTAACCAATCCCAACCAAACCCAATCAGACCGGACCGAATAGAACCAGAGCCGACAAAACCCAACCAGTCGACCAAAACGAAATCCAAATAAACCAACCCGACCAAACCCAATTAGACCCGACCAAACAGAACCAGAGCCGACTAAACCCAACCGGTCGACCAAAACCAAATCCAACCTAACCAACCTATCCGGACCTGACTATACCTAACCAATCCCGACCAAACCTAAGCAGACCCAACCAAACCCAATCAGACCCGACCGAATGCAACCAGAGCCGACCAAATCCCACCAGTCGACCAAAACCAAATTCAACCCGACCAAACCTAACCAGACCTGACTAAACCCATCCAGTCAACCAAAACCAAATCCAACCAGCCTAACCAGACCAGACTAACCCTACCAATCCCGACCAAACACAACCAGACCGAACCGAACACCAGAGCCGACCAAATCCAACTCGATCAAAACTAACCAGACCTGACTAACACTAACCAATCCCAACATAACCTAACCAGGCCCGACCAAACAGAACCAGAGCCGACTAAACCAAGACCAGTCGACCAAAACCAAATCCAACCCAACCAACCTAGCCAAACCCGACTAAACCTAACCAATCCCGACCAAACCCAAGCAGACCCGACAAAACCCAATCAGACCCGACCGAATGCAACCAGAGGCAGCCAAATCCAACCAGTTGAGCAAAACCAAATCCAACCCGACCAAACCTAACCAGACCCGACTAAACCCAACCAAACCCAATCAGACCCGACCGAACAGATGCAGAGCCGACCAAATCCAACCAGTCAACCAAAACCAAATCCGAACCGACCAAATTCAACCAATCCTGACCAAACCCAATCAGACCCAACCAAACAACCAGAGCCGACTGAACAGAACCAGAGCCGACTAAACCAAACCAGTCGACCAAAACCAAATCCAACCCAACTAACCTAGCCAGACCCGACTAAACCTAACCAATCACGACCAAACCTAAGCAGACCCGACCAAACCCAATCAGACTTGACCGAATGCAACCAGAGCCGACCAAATCCAACCAGTCGACCAAAACCAAATCCAAACGAACCAACCTAACCGGACCCGACCAAACCTAAGCAGACCCAACCAAACCCAATCAGACCCGACCGAATGCAACCAGAGCCGACCAAATCCAACCAGTCGACCAAAACCAAATCCAAACCTAACCAGGCCCGACTAAACCCAACCAAACCCAATCAGACCCGACCGAACAGAAGCAGAGCCGACCAAATCCTACCAGTCGACCAAAACCAAATCCAACCCGACCAAACCTAACCAGACCCGACCAAACCTAATCAGACCCGACCGAACAGAACCAGAACCAACTAAACCAAACCAGTCGACCAACACCAAATTCAACCCAACCAACCTAGCCAGACCCGACTAAACCTAACCAATCCCGACCAAACTTAAGCAGACCCGACCAAACCCAATCAGACCCGACCAAATCCAACCAGTCGACCAAAACCAAATCCAAACCTAACCAGGCCCGACTAAACCCAACCAAACCCAATCAGACCCGACCGAACAGAAGGAGAGCCGACCAAATCCAACCAGTCGACCAAAACCAAATCCAAACCGACCAAACCTAACCAGACCCGACTAAACCCAACCAAACCCAATCAGACCCGACAGAACAGAACCAGAGCTGACAAAACCCAACCAGTCGACCAAAACGAAATCCAAATAAACCAACCCGACCAAACCCAATCAGACCCGACCAAATAGAACCAGAGCCAACTAAACCCAACAAGTCGACCAAAACCAAATCCGAACCGACCAAACTCAACCAATCCCGACCAAACCCAATCAGACCCGACCGAACAGAACCAGAGCCGACAAAACCCAACTGGTCGACCAAAACCAAATCCAACCCGACCAAACCTATCCACACTTGACCAAACCTAATGAGAACCGACCAAACAGAACCAGAGCCGACTTAACCAAACCAGTCGACCAAAACCAAATCCAACCCAACCAACCTAGCCAGACCCGACTACCTAACCAATCCCGACCAAACCTAACAGACCCGACAAAACCCAATCAGACCCGAGAGATTGCAACCAGAGCCGACCAAATCCAACCAGTCGACCAAAACCAAATCCAACCCGACCAAACCTAACCAGACCCAACAAAACCCAACCAAACCCAATCAGACCCAACCGAACAGAAGCAGAGCCGACCAAATCCAACCAGTCGACCAAAACCAAATCCAACCCGACTAAACCCAACCAATCCTGACCTGACCGAACAGAACCAGAGCCAACTAAACCCACACAGTCGACCAACACCGAATCCGAACCGACCAAATTCAACCAATCCTGACAAAACCCAATCAGACCCAACCGAACAGAACCAGAGCCGACTGAACAGAACCAGAGCCGACTAAACCCAACCGGTCGACCAAAACCAAATCCAACCCAACCAACCTATCCGGACCAGACTAAACCTAACCAATCCCGACCAAACCTAAGCAGACCCAACCAAACCCAATCAGACCCGACCGAATGCAACCAGAGCCAACTAAACCAAGCCAGTCGACCAAAACCAAATCCAACCCGACCAAACCTAACCAGACCTGACTAAACCCATCTAGTCAACCAAAACAAAATCCAACCAGCCTAACCAGACCAGACTAACCCTACCAATCCTGACCAAACACAACCAGACCGAAACGAACACAACCAGAGCCGACCAAATCCAACCCGATCAAAACTAACCAGACCTGACTAACACTAACCAATCCCAACATAACCTAACCAGACCCGACCAAACCCAATCAGACCCGACCGAACAGAACCAGAGCCGACTAAACCAAACCAGTCGACCAAAACCAAATCCAACCCAACCAACCTAGCCAGACCCGAATAAACCTAACCAATCCCGACCAAACCTAAGCAGACCCGACAAAACCCAATCAGACCCAACCGAATGCAACCAGAGCCGACCAAATCCAACCAGTCGAGCAAAACCAAATCCAACCCGACCAAACCTAACCAGACCTGACTAAACCCAACTAACCCAATCAGACCCGACCAAACAGAAGCAGAGCCGACCAAATCCAACCAGTGAAGCAAAACCAAATCCGAACCGACCAAATTCAACCAATCCTGACCAAACCCAATCAGACCCAACCAAACAACCAGAGCCGTCTGAACAGAACCAGAGGCGACTAAACCAAACCAGTCGACCAAAACCAAATCCAACCCAACTAACCTAGCCAGACCCGACTAAACCCAACCAATCCCGACCAAACCTAAGCAGACCCGACCAAACCCAATCAGACTTGACCGAATGCTACCAGAGCCGACCAAATCCAACCAGTCGACCAAAGCCAAATCCAACCCGACCAAACCTAACCAGACCAGACTGAACAGATCCAGAGCCAACTAAACCAAACCAGTCGACCAAAACCAAATCCAAACCTAACCAGGCCCGACTAAACCCAATCAGACCCGACCGAACAGAAGCAAAGCCGACCAAATCCAACCAGACGACCAAAACCAAATCCAACCTGATCAAAACCTAAGACCCGACTAGGCCTAACCTAACCTAACCAGACCCGACCAAACCCAATCAGACCCGACCGAATGCAACCAGAGCCGACCAAATCCAACCAGTTGACCAAAACCAAATCCAACCCGACCAAACCTAACCACACCCAACTAAACCCAACCAAACCCAATCAGACCCGACCGAACAGAAGCACAGCCGAACAAATCCAACCAGTCGACTAAAACCAAATCCAACCCGACCAAACCTAACCAGACCCGACTAAACCCAACCAATCCCGACCAAACCCAATCAGACCTGACCGAACAGAACCAGAGCCTACTAAACCCAAACAGTCGACCAAAACCAAATCTGAACCGACCAAACTCAACCAATCCTGACCAAACCCAATCAGACCCAACCGAACAGAACCAGAGCCGCCTAAACCAAACCAGTCGACCAAAACCAAATCCAACCCAACCAACCTAGCCAGACCCGACTAAACCTAACCAATCCCGACCAAACCTAAGCAGACCCAACCAAACCCAATCAGACCCGACCGAACACAACCAGAGCCGACCAAATCCAACCAGTCGACCAAAACCAAATCCAACCCGACCAAACCTAACCAGACCCGACTAAACCCAACCAAACCCAATCAGACCCGACAGAACAGAACCAGAGCCGACTAAACCCAACCAGTCGACCCAAAACGAAATCCAAATAAACCAACCCAACAAAACCCAATCAGACCCGACCGAATAGAACCAGAGCCAACTAAACCCAACAAGTCGACCAAAACCAAATCCGAACCGACCAAACTTAACCAATCCCGACCAAACCCAATCAGACCCGACCGAACAGAACCAGAGCCGACAAAACCCAACTGGTAGACCAAAACCAAATCCAACCCAACCAACCTAACCGGACCCGACTAAACCTAACCAATCCCAACCAAACCCAATCAGACCGGACCGAATAGAACCAGAGCCGACAAAACCCAACCAGTCGACCAAAACGAAATCCAAATAAACCAACCCGACCAAACCCAATTAGACCCGACCAAACAGAATCAGAGCCGACTAAACCCAACCGGTCGACCAAAACCAAATCCAACCTAACCAACCTAGCCAGACCCGACTAAACCTAACCAATCCCGACCAAACCTAAGCAGACCCGACCAAACCCAATCAGACCCGACCGAATGCAACCAGAGCCGACCAAATCCAACCAGTCGACCAAAACCAAATCCAAACCTAACCAGGCCCGACTAAACCCAACCAAACCCAATCAGACCTGACCGAAAAGAAGCAGAGCCGACCAAATCCAACCAGTGGACCAAAACCAAATCCAACCCAAACAAATTTAACCAATCCTGACCAAACCCAATCAGACCCAACCAAACAACCAGCGCTGACTGAACAGAACCCGAGCCGACTAAACCAAACCAGTCGACCAAAACCAAATCCAACCCAACTAACCTAGCCAGACCCGAATAAACCCAACCAATCCCGACCAAACCTAAGCAGACCCGAACAAACCCAATCAGACTTGACCGAAAGCAATCAGAGCCGACCAAATCCAACCAGTCGACCAAAACCAAATCCAAACGAACCAACCTAACCGGACCCGACTAAACCTAACCAATCCCGACCAAACCTAAGCAGACCCAACCAAACCCAATCAGACCCGACCGAACACAACCAGAGCCGACCAAATCCAACCAGTCGACCAAAACCAAATCCAACCCGACCAAACCTAACCACACCCGACTGAACAGAACCAGAGCCAACTAAACCAAACCAGTCGACCAAAACCAAATCCAACCCAACTAACCTAGCCAGACCCGACTAAACCTAACCAATCCCGACCAAACCTAACCAGACCTGACTAAACCCAACCAATCCCGACAAAACCCAATCAGACCTGACCGAACAGAACCAGAGCCTACTAAACCCAAACAGTTGACCAAAACCAAATCTGAACCGACCAAACTCAACCAATCCTGACCAAACCCAATCAGACCCAACCGAACAGAACCAGAGCCGACTAAACCAAACCAGTCGACCAAAACCAAATCCAACCCAACCAACCTAGCCAGACCCGACTAAACCTAACCAATCCCGACCAAACCTAAGCAGACCCGACAAAACCCAATCAGACCCGACTGAATGCAACCAGAGCTGACCAAATCCAACCAGTCGACCAAAACCAAATCCAACTCGACCAAACCTAACCAGACCCGACTAAACCCAACCAAGCCCAATCAGACCCGACCGAACAGAAGCAGAGCCGACCAAATCCAACCAGTCTACCAAAACCAAATCCGAACCGACCAAATTCAACCAATCCTGACCACACCCAATAAGACCCAACCAAACAACCAGAGCCGACTGAACAGAACCAGAGCAGACTAAAGGAAACCAGTCGACCAAAACCAAATCCAACCCAACCAACCTAGCCAGACCCAACTAAACCTAACCAATCACGACCAAACCTAAGCAGACCCGACCAAACCCAATCAGACTTGACCGAATGCAACCAGAGCCGACCAAATCCAACCAGTCGACCAAAACCAAATCCAAACGAACCAACCTAACCGGACCCGACCAAACCTAAGCAGACCCAACCAAACCCAATCAGACCCGACCGAATGCAACCAGAGCCGACCAAATCCAACCAGTCGACCAAAACCAAATCCAAACCTAACCAGGCCCGACTAAACCCAACCAAACCCAATCAGACCCGACCGAACAGAAGCAGAGCCGACCAAATCCTACCAGTCGACCAAAACCAAATCCAACCCGACCAAACCTAACCAGACCCGACCAAACCTAATCAGACCCGACCGAACAGAACCAGAACCAACTAAACCAAACCAGTCGACCAACACCAAATTCAACCCAACCAACCTAGCCAGACCCGACTACACCTAACCAATCCCGACCAAACTTAAGCAGACCCGACCAAACCCAATCAGACCCGACCAAATCCAACCAGTCGACCAAAACCAAATCCAAACCTAACCAGGCCCGACTAAACCCAACCAAACCCAATCAGACCCGACCGAACAGAAGGAGAGCCGACCAAATCCAACCAGTCGACCAAAACCAAATCCAAACCGACCAAACCTAACCAGACCCGACTAAACCCAACCAAACCCAATCAGACCCGACAGAACAGAACCAGAGCTGACAAAACCCAACCAGTCGACCAAAACGAAATCCAAATAAACCAACCCGACCAAACCCAATCAGACCCGACCAAATAGAACCAGAGCCAACTAAACCCAACAAGTCGACCAAAACCAAATCCGAACCGACCAAACTCAACCAATCCCGACCAAACCCAATCAGACCCGACCGAACAGAACCAGAGCCGACAAAACCCAACTGGTCGACCAAAACCAAATCCAACCTGACCAAACCTATCCACACTTGACCAAACCTAATGAGAACCGACCAAACAGAACCAGAGCCGACTTAACCAAACCAGTCGACCAAAACCAAATCCAACCCAACCAACCTAGCCAGACCCGACAACCTAACCAATCCCGACCAAACCTAACAGACCCGACAAAACCCAATCAGACCCGAGAGATTGCAACCAGAGCCGACCAAATCCAACCAGTCGACCAAAACCAAATCCAACCCGACCAAACCTAACCAGACCCAACAAAACCCAACCAAACCCAATCAGACCCAACCGAACAGAAGCAGAGCCGACCAAATCCAACCAGTCGACCAAAACCAAATCCAACCCGACTAAACCCAACCAATCCTGACCTGACCGAACAGAACCAGAGCCAACTAAACCCACACAGTCGACCAACACCGAATCCGAACCGACCAAATTCAACCAATCCTGACAAAACCCAATCAGACCCAACCGAACAGAACCAGAGCCGACTGAACAGAACCAGAGCCGACTAAACCCAACCGGTCGACCAAAACCAAATCCAACCCAACCAACCTATCCGGACCAGACTAAACCTAACCAATCCCGACCAAACCTAAGCAGACCCAACCAAACCCAATCAGACCCGACCGAATGCAACCAGAGCCGACTAAACCAAACCAGTCGACCAAAACCAAATCCAACCCGACCAAACCTAACCAGACCTGACTAAACCCATCTAGTCAACCAAAACAAAATCCAACCAGCCTAACCAGACCAGACTAACCCTACCAATCCTGACCAAACACAACCAGACCGAAACGAACACAACCAGAGCCGACCAAATCCAACCCGATCAAAACTAACCAGACCTGACTAACACTAACCAATCCCAACATAACCTAACCAGACCCGACCGAACAGAACCAGAGCCGACTAAACCAAACCAGTCGACCAAAACCAAATCCAACCCAACCAACCTAGCCAGACCCGAATAAACCTAACCAATCCCGACCAAACCTAAGCAGACCCGACAAAACCCAATCAGACCCAACCGAATGCAACCAGAGCCGACCAAATCCAACCAGTCGAGCAAAACCAAATCCAACCCGACCAAACCTAACCAGACCTGACTAAACCCAACTAACCCAATCAGACCCGACCGAACAGAAGCAGAGCCGACCAAATCCAACCAGTGAAGCAAAACCAAATCCGAACCGACCAAATTCAACCAATCCTGACCAAACCCAATCAGACCCAACCAAACAACCAGAGCCGTCTGAACAGAACCAGAGGCGACTAAACCAAACCAGTCGACCAAAACCAAATCCAACCCAACTAACCTAGCCAGACCCGACTAAACCCAACCAATCCCGACCAAACCTAAGCAGACCCGACCAAACCCAATCAGACTTGACCGAATGCTACCAGAGCCGACCAAATCCAACCAGTCGACCAAAACCAAATCCGACCCGACCAAACCTAACCAGACCCGACCAAACCTAATCAGACCCGACCGAACAGAACCAGAGCCAACTAAACCAAACCAGTCGACCAAAACCAAATCCAAACCTAACCAGGCCCGACTAAACCCAACCAAACCCAATCAGACCTGACTGAAAAGAAGCAGAGCCGACCAAATCCAACCAGTGGACCAAGACCAAATCCAACCCAAACAAATTTAACCAATCCTGACCAAACCCAATCAGACCCAACCAAACAACCAGAGCCGACTGAACAGAACCAGAGCCGACTAAACCAAACCAGTCGACCAAAACCAAATCCAACCCAACTAACCTAGCCAGACCCGACTAAACCCAACCAATCCCGACCAAACCTAAGCAGACCCGACCAAACCCAATCTGACTTGACCGAAAGCAATCAGAGCCGACCAAATCCAACCAGTCGACCAAAACCAAATCAAACGAACCAACCTAACCGGACCCGACTAAACCTAACCAATCCCGTCCAAACCTAAGCAGACCCAACCAAACCCAATCAGACCCGACCGAACACAACCAGAGCCGACCAAATCCAACCAGTCGACCAAAACCAAATCCAACCCGACCAAACCTAACCAGACCCGACTGAACAGATCCAGAGCCAACTAAACCAAACCAGTCGACCAAAACCAAATCCAAACCTAACCAGGCCCGACTAAACCCAATCAGACCCGACCGAACAGAAGCAAAGCCGACCAAATCCAACCAGACGACCAAAACCAAATCCAACCTGATCAAAACCTAAGACCCGACTAGGCCTAACCTATCCTAACCAGACCCGACCAAACCCAATCAGACCCGACCGAATGCAACCAGAGCCGACCAAATCCAACCAGTTGACCAAAACCAAATCCAACCCGACCAAACCTAACCACACCCGACTAAACCCAACCAAACCCAATCAGACCCGACCGAACAGAAGCACAGCCGAACAAATCCAACCAGTCGACCAAAACCAAATCCAACCCGACCAAACCTAACCAGACCCGACTAAACCCAACCAATCCCGACCAAACCCAATCAGACCTGACCGAACAGAACCAGACCCTACTAAACCCAAACAGTCGACCAAAACCAAATCTGAACCGACCAAACTCAACCAATCCTGACCAAACCCAATCAGACCCAACCGAACAGAACCAGAGCCGCCTAAACCAAACCAGTCGACCAAAACCAAATCCAACCCAACCAACCTAGCCAGACCCGACTAAACCTAACCAATCCCGACCAAACCTAAGCAGACCCAACCAAACCCAATCAGACCCGACCGAACACAACCAGAGCCGACCAAATCCAACCAGTCGACCAAAACCAAATCCAACCCGACCAAACATAAACAGACCCGACCGAACAGAACCAGAGCCAACTAAACCAAACCAGTCGACCAAAACCAAATCCAAACCTAACCAGGCCCGACTAAACCCAATCAGACCTGACCGAACAGAAGCAAAGCCGACCAAATCCAACCAGACGACCAAAACCAAATCCAACCTGATCAAAACCTAAGACTCGACTAGGCCTAACCTATCCTAACCAGACCCGACCAAACCCAATCAGACCCGACCAAATGCAACCAGAGCCGACCAAATCCAACCAGTTGACCAAAACCAAATCCAACCCGACCAAACCTAACCACACCCGACTAAACCCAACCAAACCCAATCAGACCCGACCGAACAGAAGCAGAGCCGAACAAATCCAACCAGTCGACCAAAACCAAATCCGAACCGACCAAATTCAACCAATCCTGACCAAACCCAATCAGACCCAACCAAACAACCAGAGCCGTCTGAACAGAACCAGAGCCGACTAAACCAAACCAGTCGACCAAAACCAAATCCAACCCAACTAACCTAGCCAGACCCGACTAAACCTAACCAATCCCGACCAAACCTAACCAGACCCGACTAAACCCAACCAATCCCGACAAAACCCAATCAGACCTGACCGAACAGAACCAGAGCCTACTAAACCCAAACAGTCGACCAAAACCAAATCTGAACCGACCAAACTCAACCAATCCTGACCAAACCCAATCAGACCCAACCGAACAGAACCAGAGCCGACTAAACCAAACCAGTCGACCAAAACCAAATCCAACCCAACCAACCTAGCCAGACCCGACTAAACCTAACCAATCCCGACCAAACCTAAGCAGACCCGACAAAACCCAATCAGACCCGACTGAATGCAACCAGAGCCGACCAAATCCAACCAGTCGACCAAAACCAAATCCAACTCGACCAAACCTAACCAGACCCAACTAAACCCAACCAAGCCCAATCAGAACCGACCGAACAGAAGCAGAGCCGACCAAATCCAACCAGTCTACCAAAACCAAATCCGAACCAACCAAATTCAACCAATCCTGACCAAACCCAATAAGACCCAACCAAACAACCAGAGCCGACTTAACAGAACCAGAGAAGACTAAAGGAAACCAGTCGACCAAAACCAAATCCAACCCAACTAACCTAGCCAGACCCAACTAAACCTAACCAATCCCGACCAAACCTAAGCAGACCCGACCAAACCCAATCAGACTTGACTGAATGCAACCAGAGCCAACCAAATCTAAACAGTCGACCAAAACCAAACGAACCAACCTAACCGGACCCGACTAAACCTAACCAATCCCGACAAAACCTAAGCAGACCCAACCAAACCCAATCAGACCCAACTGAACACAACCAGAGCCGACCAAATCCAACCAGTCGACCAAAACCAAATCCAAACCTAACCAGGCCCGACTAAACCCAACCAAACCCAATCAGACCCGACCGAAAAGAAGCAGAGCCGACCAAATCCAACCAGTCGACCAAAACCAAATCCAACCCGACCAAACCTAACCAGACCCGACTAAACCCAACCAAACCCAATCAGACCCGACAGAACAGAACCAGAGCCGACTAAACCCAACCAGTCGACCCAAAACGAAATCCAAATAAACCAACCCAACAAAACCCAATCAGACCCGACCGAATAGAACCAGAGCCAACTAAACCCAACAAGTCGACCAAAACCAAATCCGAACCGACCAAACTTAACCAATCCCGACCAAACCCAATCAGACCCGACCGAACAGAACCAGAGCCGACAAAACCCAACTGGTAGACCAAAACCAAATCCAACCCAACCAACCTAACCGGACCCGACTAAACCTAACCAATCCCAACCAAACCCAATCAGACCGGACCGAATAGAACCAGAGCCGACAAAACCCAACCAGTCGACCAAAACGAAATCCAAATAAACCAACCCGACCAAACCCAATTAGACCCGACCAAACAGAATCAGAGCCGACTAAACCCAACCGGTCGACCAAAACCAAATCCAACCTAACCAACCTAGCCAGACCCGACTAAACCTAACCAATCCCGACCAAACCTAAGCAGACCCGACCAAACCCAATCAGACCCGACCGAATGCAACCAGAGCCGACCAAATCCAACCAGTCGACCAAAACCAAATCCAAACCTAACCAGGCCCGACTAAACCCAACCAAACCCAATCAGACCTGACCGAAAAGAAGCAGAGCCGACCAAATCCAACCAGTGGACCAAAACCAAATCCAACCCAAACAAATTTAACCAATCCTGACCAAACCCAATCAGACCCAACCAAACAACCAGCGCCGACTGAACAGAAACAGAGCCGACTAAACCAAACCAGTCGACCAAAACCAAATCCAACCCAACTAACCTAGCCAGACCCGACTAAACCCAACCAATCCCGACCAAACCTAAGCAGACCCGACCAAACCCAATCAGACTTGACCGAAAGCAATCAGAGCCGACCAAATCCAACCAGTCGACCAAAACCAAATCCAAACGAACCAACCTAACCGGACCCGACTAAACCTAACCAATCCCGACCAAACCTAAGCAGACCCAACCAAACCCAATCAGACCCGACCGAACACAACCAGAGCCGACCAAATCCAACCAGTCGACCAAAACCAAATCCAACCCGACCAAACCTAACCACACCCGACTGAACAGAACCAGAGCCAACTAAACCAAACCAGTCGACCAAAACCAAATCCAACCCAACTAACCTAGCCAGACCCGACTAAACCTAACCAATCCCGACCAAACCTAACCAGACCCGACTAAACCCAACCAATCCCGACAAAACCCAATCAGACCTGACCGAACAGAACCAGAGCCTACTAAACCCAAACAGTTGACCAAAACCAAATCTGAACCGACCAAACTCAACCAATCCTGACCAAACCCAATCAGACCCAACCGAACAGAACCAGAGCCGACTAAACCAAACCAGTCGACCAAAACCAAATCCAACCCAACCAACCTAGCCAGACCCGACTAAACCTAACCAATCCCGACCAAACCTAAGCAGACCCGACAAAACCCAATCAGACCCGACTGAATGCAACCAGAGCCGACCAAATCCAACCAGTCGACCAAAACCAAATCCAACTCGACCAAACCTAACCAGACCCGACTAAACCCAACCAAGCCCAATCAGACCCGACCGAACAGAAGCAGAGCCGACCAAATCCAACCAGTCTACCAAAACCAAATCCGAACCGACCAAATTCAACCAATCCTGACCACACCCAATAAGACCCAACCAAACAACCAGAGCCGACTGAACAGAACCAGAGCAGACTAAAGGAAACCAGTCGACCAAAACCAAATCCAACCCAACCAACCTAGCCAGACCCAACTAAACCTAACCAATCCCGACCAAACCTAAGCAGACCCGACCAAACCCAATCAGACTTGACTGAATGCAACCAGAGCCAACCAAATCCAAACAGTCGACCAAAACCAAACGAACCAACCTAACCGGACCCGACTAAACCTAACCAATCCCGACAAAACCTAAGCAGACCCAACCAAACCCAATCAGACCCGACCGAACACAACCAGAGCCGACCAAATCCAACCAGTCGACCAAAACCAAATCCAAACCTAACCAGGCCCGACTAAACCCAACCAGACCCGACTAAACCCAACCAAACCCAATCAGACCCGACAGAACAGAACCAGAGCCGACTAAACCCAACCAGTCGACACAAAACGAAATCCAAATAAACCAACCCAACAAAACCCAATCAGACCCGACCGAATAGAACCAGAGCCAACTAAACCCAACAAGTCGACCAAAATCAAATCCGAACCGACCAAACTCAACCAATCCCGACCAAACCCAATCAGACCCGACCGAACAGAACCAGAGCCGACAAAACCCAACTGGTAGACCAAAACCAAATCCAACCCAACCAACCTAACCGGACCCGACTAAACCTAACCAATCCCAACCAAACCCAATCAGACCGGACCGAATAGAACCAGAACCGACTAAACCCAACCAGTCGACCAAAACGAAATCCAAATAAACCAACCCGACCAAACCCAATTAGACCCGACCAAACAGAACCAGAGCCGACTAAACCCAACCGGTCGACCAAAACCAAATCCAACCCAACACCTATCCGGACCAGACTAAACCTAACCAATCCCGACCAAACCTAAGCAGACCCAACCAAACCCAATCAGACCCGACCGAATGCAACCAGAGCCGACTAAACCAAACCAGTCGACCAAAACCAAATCCAACCCGACCAAACCTAACCAGACCTGACTAAACCCATCCAGTCAAAGAAAACAAAATCCAACCAGCCTAACCAGACCAGACTAACCCTACCAATCCTGACCAAACACAACCAGACCGAACCGAACACCAGAGCCGACCAAATCCAACTCGATCAAAACTAACCAGACCTGACTAACACTAACCAATCCCAACATAACCTAACCAGGCCCGACCAAACAGAACCAGAGCCGACTAAACCAAGACCAGTCGACCAAAACCAAATCCAACCCAACCAACCTAGCCAAACCCGACTAAACCTAACCAATCCCGACCAAACCCAAGCAGACCCGACAAAACCCAATCAGACCCGACCGAATGCAACCAGAGGCAGCCAAATCCAACCAGTTGAGCAAAACCAAATCCAACCCGACCAAACCTAACCAGACCCGACTAAACCCAACCAAACCCAATCAGACCCGACCGAACAGATGCAGAGCCGACCAAATCCAACCAGTCAACCAAAACCAAATCCGAACCGACCAAATTCAACCAATCCTGACCAAACCCAATCAGACCCAACCAAACAACCAGAGCCGACTGAACAGAACCAGAGCCGACTAAACCAAACCAGTCGACCAAAACCAAATCCAACCCAACTAACCTAGCCAGACCCGACTAAACCTAACCAATCACGACCAAACCTAAGCAGACCCGACCAAACCCAATCAGACTTGACCGAATGCAACCAGAGCCGACCAAATCCAACCAGTCGACCAAAACCAAATCCAAACGAACCAACCTAACCGGACCCGACCAAACCTAAGCAGACCCAACCAAACCCAATCAGACCCGACCGAATGCAACCAGAGCCGACCAAATCCAACCAGTCGACCAAAACCAAATCCAAACCTAACCAGGCCCGACTAAACCCAACCAAACCCAATCAGACCCGACCGAACAGAAGCAGAGCCGACCAAATCCTACCAGTCGACCAAAACCAAATCCAACCCGACCAAACCTAACCAGACCCGACCAAACCTAATCAGACCCGACCGAACAGAACCAGAACCAACTAAACCAAACCAGTCGACCAACACCAAATTCAACCCAACCAACCTAGCCAGACCCGACTAAACCTAACCAATCCCGACCAAACTTAAGCAGACCCGACCAAACCCAATCAGACCCGACCAAATCCAACCAGTCGACCAAAACCAAATCCAAACCTAACCAGGCCCGACTAAACCCAACCAAACCCAATCAGACCCGACCGAACAGAAGGAGAGCCGACCAAATCCAACCAGTCGACCAAAACCAAATCCAAACCGACCAAACCTAACCAGACCCGACTAAACCCAACCAAACCCAATCAGACCCGACAGAACAGAACCAGAGCTGACAAAACCCAACCAGTCGACCAAAACGAAATCCAAATAAACCAACCCGACCAAACCCAATCAGACCCGACCAAATAGAACCAGAGCCAACTAAACCCAACAAGTCGACCAAAACCAAATCCGAACCGACCAAACTCAACCAATCCCGACCAAACCCAATCAGACCCGACCGAACAGAACCAGAGCCGACAAAACCCAACTGGTCGACCAAAACCAAATCCAACCCGACCAAACCTATCCACACTTGACCAAACCTAATGAGAACCGACCAAACAGAACCAGAGCCGACTTAACCAAACCAGTTGACCAAAACCAAATCCAACCCAACCAACCTAGCCAGACCCGACTACCTAACCAATCCCGACCAAACCTAACAGACCCGACAAAACCCAATCAGACCCGAGAGATTGCAACCAGAGCCGACCAAATCCAACCAGTCGACCAAAACCAAATCCAACCCGACCAAACCTAACCAGACCCAACAAAACCCAACCAAACCCAATCAGACCCAACCGAACAGAAGCAGAGCCGACCAAATCCAACCAGTCGACCAAAACCAAATCCAACCCGACTAAACCCAACCAATCCTGACCTGACCGAACAGAACCAGAGCCAACTAAACCCACACAGTCGACCAACACCGAATCCGAACCGACCAAATTCAACCAATCCTGACAAAACCCAATCAGACCCAACCGAACAGAACCAGAGCCGACTGAACAGAACCAGAGCCGACTAAACCCAACCGGTCGACCAAAACCAAATCCAACCCAACCAACCTATCCGGACCAGACTAAACCTAACCAATCCCGACCAAACCTAAGCAGACCCAACCAAACCCAATCAGACCCTACCGAATGCAACCAGAGCCGACTAAACCAAACCAGTCGACCAAAACCAAATCCAACCCGACCAAACCTAACCAGACCTGACTAAACCCATCTAGTCAACCAAAACAAAATCCAACCAGCCTAACCAGACCAGACTAACCCTACCAATCCTGACCAAACACAACCAGACCGAAACGAACACAACCAGAGCCGACCAAATCCAACCCGATCAAAACTAACCAGACCTGACTAACACTAACCAATCCCAACATAACCTAACCAGACCCGACCGAACAGAACCAGAGCCGACTAAACCAAACCAGTCGACCAAAACCAAATCCAACCCAACCAACCTAGCCAGACCCGAATAAACCTAACCAATCCCGACCAAACCTAAGCAGACCCGACAAAACCCAATCAGACCCAACCGAATGCAACCAGAGCCGACCAAATCCAACCAGTCGAGCAAAACCAAATCCAACCCGACCAAACCTAACCAGACCTGACTAAACCCAACTAACCCAATCAGACCCGACCGAACAGAAGCAGAGCCGACCAAATCCAACCAGTGAAGCAAAACCAAATCCGAACCGACCAAATTCAACCAATCCTGACCAAACCCAATCAGACCCAACCAAACAACCAGAGCCGTCTGAACAGAACCAGAGGCGAATAAACCAAACCAGTCGACCAAAACCAAATCCAACCCAACTAACCTAGCCAGACCCGACTAAACCCAACCAATCCCGACCAAACCTAAGCAGACCCGACCAAACCCAATCAGACTTGACCGAATGCTACCAGAGCCGACCAAATCCAACCAGTCGACCAAAACCAAATCCGACCCGACCAAACCTAACCAGACCCGACCAAACCTAATCAGACCCGACCGAACAGAACCAGAGCCAACTAAACCAAACCAGTCGACCAAAACCAAATCCAAACCTAACCAGGCCCGACTAAACCCAACCAAACCCAATCAGACCTGACCGAAAAGAAGCAGAGCCGACCAAATCCAACCAGTGGACCAAGACCAAATCCAACCCAAACAAATTTAACCAATCCTGACCAAACCCAATCAGACCCAACCAAACAACCAGAGCCGACTGAACAGAACCAGAGCCGACTAAACCAAACCAGTCGACCAAAACCAAATCCAACCCAACTAACTAGCCAGACCCGACTAAACCCAACCAATCCCGACCAAACCTAAGCAGACCCGACCAAACCCAATCTGACTTGACCGAAAGCAATCAGAGCCGACCAAATCCAACCAGTCGACCAAAACCAAATCCAAACGAACCAACCTAACCGGACCCGACTAAACCTAACCAATCCCGACCAAACCTAAGCAGACCCAACCAAACCCAATCAGACCCGACCGAACACAACCAGAGCCGACCAAATCCAACCAGTCGACCAAAACCAAATCCAACCCGACCAAACCTAACCAGACCCGACTGAACAGATCCAGAGCCAACTAAACCAAACCAGTCGACCAAAACCAAATCCAAACCTAACCAGGCCCGACTAAACCCAATCAGACCCGACCGAACAGAAGCAAAGCCGACCAAATCCAACCAGACGACCAAAACCAAATCCAACCTGATCAAAACCTAAGACCCGACTAGGCCTAACCTATCCTAACCAGACCCGACCAAACCCAATCAGACCCGACCGAATGCAACCAGAGCCGACCAAATCCAACCAGTTGACCAAAACCAAATCCAACCCAACTAACCTAGCCAGACCCGACTAAACCCAACCAATCCCGACCAAACCTAAGCAGACCCGACCAAACCCAATCTGACTTGACCGAAAGCAATCAGAGCCGACCAAATCCAACCAGTCGACCAAAACCAAATCAAACGAACCAACCTAACCGGACCCGACTAAACCTAACCAATCCCGTCCAAACCTAAGCAGACCCAACCAAACCCAATCAGACCCGACCGAACACAACCAGAGCCGACCAAATCCAACCAGTCGACCAAAACCAAATCCAACCCGACCAAACCTAACCAGACCCGACTGAACAGATCCAGAGCCAACTAAACCAAACCAGTCGACCAAAACCAAATCCAAACCTAACCAGGCCCGACTAAACCCAATCAGACCCGACCGAACAGAAGCAAAGCCGACCAAATCCAACCAGACGACCAAAACCAAATCCAACCTGATCAAAACCTAAGACCCGACTAGGCCTAACCTATCCTAACCAGACCCGACCAAACCCAATCAGACCCGACCGAATGCAACCAGAGCCGACCAAATCCAACCAGTTGACCAAAACCAAATCCAACCCGACCAAACCTAACCACACCCGACTAAACCCAACCAAACCCAATCAGACCCGACCGAACAGAAGCACAGCCGAACAAATCCAACCAGTCGACCAAAACCAAATCCAACCCGACCAAACCTAACCAGACCCGACTAAACCCAACCAATCCCGACCAAACCCAATCAGACCTGACCGAACAGAACCAGAGCCTACTAAACCCAAACAGTCGACCAAAACCAAATCTGAACCGACCAAACTCAACCAATCCTGACCAAACCCAATCAGACCCAACCGAACAGAACCAGAGCCGCCTAAACCAAACCAGTCGACCAAAACCAAATCCAACCCAACCAACCTAGCCAGACCCGACTAAACCTAACCAATCCCGACCAAACCTAAGCAGACCCAACCAAACCCAATCAGACCCGACCGAACACAACCAGAGCCGACCAAATCCAACCAGTCGACCAAAACCAAATCCAACCCGACCAAACATAAACAGACCCGACCGAACAGAACCAGAGCCAACTAAACCAAACCAGTCGACCAAAACCAAATCCAAACCTAACCAGGCCCGACTAAACCCAATCAGACCTGACCGAACAGAAGCAAAGCCGACCAAATCCAACCAGACGACCAAAACCAAATCCAACCTGATCAAAACCTAAGACTCGACTAGGCCTAACCTATCCTAACCAGACCCGACCAAACCCAATCAGACCCGACCAAATGCAACCAGAGCCGACCAAATCCAACCAGTTGACCAAAACCAAATCCAACCCGACCAAACCTAACCACACCCGACTAAACCCAACCAAACCCAATCAGACCCGACCGAACAGAAGCAGAGCCGAACAAATCCAACCAGTCGACCAAAACCAAATCCGAACCGACCAAATTCAACCAATCCTGACCAAACCCAATCAGACCCAACCAAACAACCAGAGCCGTCTGAACAGAACCAGAGCCGACTAAACCAAACCAGTCGACCAAAACCAAATCCAACCCAACTAACCTAGCCAGACCCGACTAAACCTAACCAATCCCGACCAAACCTAACCAGACCCGACTAAACCCAACCAATCCCGACAAAACCCAATCAGACCTGACCGAACAGAACCAGAGCCTACTAAACCCAAACAGTCGACCAAAACCAAATCTGAACCGACCAAACTCAACCAATCCTGACCAAACCCAATCAGACCCAACCGAACAGAACCAGAGCCGACTAAACCAAACCAGTCGACCAAAACCAAATCCAACCCAACCAACCTAGCCAGACCCGACTAAACCTAACCAATCCCGACCAAACCTAAGCAGACCCGACAAAACCCAATCAGACCCGACTGAATGCAACCAGAGCCGACCAAATCCAACCAGTCGACCAAAACCAAATCCAACTCGACCAAACCTAACCAGACCCAACTAAACCCAACCAAGCCCAATCAGAACCGACCGAACAGAAGCAGAGCCGACCAAATCCAACCAGTCTACCAAAACCAAATCCGAACCAACCAAATTCAACCAATCCTGACCAAACCCAATAAGACCCAACCAAACAACCAGAGCCGACTGAACAGAACCAGAGAAGACTAAAGGAAACCAGTCGACCAAAACCAAATCCAACCCAACTAACCTAGCCAGACCCAACTAAACCTAACCAATCCCGACCAAACCTAAGCAGACCCGACCAAACCCAATCAGACTTGACTGAATGCAACCAGAGCCAACCAAATCTAAACAGTCGACCAAAACCAAACGAACCAACCTAACCGGACCCGACTAAACCTAACCAATCCCGACAAAACCTAAGCAGACCCAACCAAACCCAATCAGACCCAACTGAACACAACCAGAGCCGACCAAATCCAACCAGTCGACCAAAACCAAATCCAAACCTAACCAGGCCCGACTAAACCCAACCAAACCCAATCAGACCCGACCGAACACAACCAGAGCCGACCAAATCCAACCAGTCGACCAAAACCAAATCCAACCCGACCAAACCTAACCAGACCCGACTAAACCCAACCAAACCCAATCAGACCCGACAGAACAGAACCAGAGCCGACTAAACCCAACCAGTCGACCCAAAACGAAATCCAAATAAACCAACCCAACAAAACCCAATCAGACCCGACCGAATAGAACCAGAGCCAACTAAACCCAACAAGTCGACCAAAACCAAATCCGAACCGACCAAACTTAACCAATCCCGACCAAACCCAATCAGACCCGACCGAACAGAACCAGAGCCGACAAAACCCAACTGGTAGACCAAAACCAAATCCAACCCAACCAACCTAACCGGACCCGACTAAACCTAACCAATCCCAACCAAACCCAATCAGACCGGACCGAATAGAACCAGAGCCGACAAAACCCAACCAGTCGACCAAAACGAAATCCAAATAAACCAACCCGACCAAACCCAATTAGACCCGACCAAACAGAATCAGAGCCGACTAAACCCAACCGGTCGACCAAAACCAAATCCAACCTAACCAACCTAGCCAGACCCGACTAAACCTAACCAATCCCGACCAAACCTAAGCAGACCCGACCAAACCCAATCAGACCCGACCGAATGCAACCAGAGCCGACCAAATCCAACCAGTCGACCAAAACCAAATCCAAACCTAACCAGGCCCGACTAAACCCAACCAAACCCAATCAGACCTGACCGAAAAGAAGCAGAGCCGACCAAATCCAACCAGTGGACCAAAACCAAATCCAACCCAAACAAATTTAACCAATCCTGACCAAACCCAATCAGACCCAACCAAACAACCAGCGCCGACTGAACAGAAACAGAGCCGACTAAACCAAACCAGTCGACCAAAACCAAATCCAACCCAACTAACCTAGCCAGACCCGACTAAACCCAACCAATCCCGACCAAACCTAAGCAGACCCGACCAAACCCAATCAGACTTGACCGAAAGCAATCAGAGCCGACCAAATCCAACCAGTCGACCAAAACCAAATCCAAACGAACCAACCTAACCGGACCCGACTAAACCTAACCAATCCCGACCAAACCTAAGCAGACCCAACCAAACCCAATCAGACCCGACCGAACACAACCAGAGCCGACCAAATCCAACCAGTCGACCAAAACCAAATCCAACCCGACCAAACCTAACCACACCCGACTGAACAGAACCAGAGCCAACTAAACCAAACCAGTCGACCAAAACCAAATCCAACCCAACTAACCTAGCCAGACCCGACTAAACCTAACCAATCCCGACCAAACCTAACCAGACCCGACTAAACCCAACCAATCCCAACAAAACCCAATCAGACCTGACCGAACAGAACCAGAGCCTACTAAACCCAAACAGTTGACCAAAACCAAATCTGAACCGACCAAACTCAACCAATCCTGACCAAACCCAATCAGACCCAACCGAACAGAACCAGAGCCGACTAAACCAAACCAGTCGACCAAAACCAAATCCAACCCAACCAACCTAGCCAGACCCGACTAAACCTAACCAATCCCGACCAAACCTAAGCAGACCCGACAAAACCCAATCAGACCCGACTGAATGCAACCAGAGCCGACCAAATCCAACCAGTCGACCAAAACCAAATCCAACTCGACCAAACCTAACCAGACCCGACTAAACCCAACCAAGCCCAATCAGACCCGACCGAACAGAAGCAGAGCCGACCAAATCCAACCAGTCTACCAAAACCAAATCCGAACCGACCAAATTCAACCAATCCTGACCACACCCAATAAGACCCAACCAAACAACCAGAGCCGACTGAACAGAACCAGAGCAGACTAAAGGAAACCAGTCGACCAAAACCAAATCCAACCCAACCAACCTAGCCAGACCCAACTAAACCTAACCAATCCCGACCAAACCTAAGCAGACCCGACCAAACCCAATCAGACTTGACTGAATGCAACCAGAGCCAACCAAATCCAAACAGTCGACCAAAACCAAACGAACCAACCTAACCGGACCCGACTAAACCTAACCAATCCTGACAAAACCTAAGCAGACCCAACCAAACCCAATCAGACCCGACCGAACACAACCAGAGCCGACCAAATCCAACCAGTCGACCAAAACCAAATCCAAACCTAACCAGGCCCGACTAAACCCAACCAGACCCGACTAAACCCAACCAAACCCAATCAGACCCGACAGAACAGAACCAGAGCCGACTAAACCCAACCAGTCGACACAAAACGAAATCCAAATAAACCAACCCAACAAAACCCAATCAGACCCGACCGAATAGAACCAGAGCCAACTAAACCCAACAAGTCGACCAAAATCAAATCGGAACCGACCAAACTCAACCAATCCCGACCAAACCCAATCAGACCCGACCGAACAGAACCAGAGCCGACAAAACCCAACTGGTAGACCAAAACCAAATCCAACCCAACCAACCTAACCGGACCCGACTAAACCTAACCAATCCCAACCAAACCCAATCAGACCGGACCGAATAGAACCAGAGCCGACTAAACCCAACCAGTCGACCAAAACGAAATCCAAATAAACCAACCCGACCAAACCCAATTCACGGCCGCTCAATGGAGGCGCACTTGGGTGCGGCCCGTCGCGTCGCCCAGAAGAGCCGTATTGCGCCTAGTTCTCATCGCCACCGCTCCGGGACGAGTTCGGGCGGAGAGCTGCGCGCAGCGGCCGTGGCTGTGCTCTCGTTTCGGCGTCCGCGTGGTCGGCGCTTGCTCAATTTAGGATTATGAGCGGCGTTTCACTCAGTATGTGATGCTATGTGCAAGTTTGCTATTGATAAGGTGATAGCGGCAAGTCATCATCACTAGGCTTTTCCAAGTCATTCGTGGTCTTCCGTTTACAACGAGAACGGGGCAGTCGTGTGCTTCGCTGAGTGCGCACCCATTTAGTTGCGTTTCAACCACTGTAATAACGTATTAGATATTTGCAATCTTGAAATCGGGACATGGTTTGGGGCCATTTATTCAGCGTGCACTTTTCTGGACGTAGCGTTCAACATTATTGTTCAGCCTGTTCCTCCGTTTTCACTGGAAATATTATTCAAGTGGGTACCACCACCAAAACATACTAGCTATACACAAACTGTTGCAAAAGAAACAACACAAGACAGCCAGTTCAACGACACGCCCGCAGGCTCTGACAATTTTTTTCTCGTTTATGAAGCCGCGTGATGCACAGAAGACACGCAAGCTTATTTTACAAGCGAAGAACTTTTCTCGAAAAAGGTTTATGTGCAAGCGTGATTTTTTCCACTGTCTGATTAATGTTGCCTGTCCAGTTGGTCAGCAGTGGTCGCATTAGTTTAGTTCGGTCCTTAGTGTGACCGCGGTCTTTTCTCTCGCAAATCAACTCTGGAAATTGCACAAAATAGGGAAGAATGGATGAAATTAACATGTTGCATAGCTTGCTGCTTCTTGTGACCTGCAGGAACTTCATCACCTTGCTAACAAAAGTGCATGGTGATTTTCAGATACCATAGGCGTCCATCATCAAGAATTTTGATAAGTCCAGGGTTTTGCAGGAATCACAAGGCACAAAGTTAATAAATGGATGGGGACTAATAAAATAAAATTATTGACACTCTAAAGTAAGCACTATAAGTTATTTGAACTTTCGTAACATATAAATAATGAGAACACGGGCATGCACTGAAAACAGAATAAATAAAAATGTTTCATGAGATTCTGTTAAACTATTCATACTTTCTCTTCAAATGGACGTGCAAGGTAACCAGCCAAAAATTCAATCGGTGCTAACTCTATGTCAGCTGCTGGTTCACACCACACATGAATGAATCCAAGCTGACTCGAAAACTCTCTCGCAGCAGACGTGATATGGCAGTTGACAAGGTACGACTTTCATAATCACGAATGCCAAGTTTTATAGCTGTCTATTGTTGATAGGTGCATTTGCAGACTGATGCTTGCAAGATGCCAACCTGCACAAAGCATGGCAAAATGTGTATCTCAGTCGATATATATTTTTTTTTTCGCTAGTTGTACCTTCAGTATTTTCTCCGAGGTGAAAACTGCAGCCCTTGCGTCAACTCTGTCGTTCCCGCCTTTGAATTGCCTTAGGCTGCTAAAAAGCGATACTACAGGCCTGCTGTTGAGGGCCTGCTTTAGGGCGTATCGGAAGCTGAAAATAAGATTCGGTTAAACGCAATGCACTTGTAAGGCACACAGAAGACGTTGCAAGATACTTGATGTGATCAAGAAGGTACTTAATTTGCGCCACTGTGGATCTGGTTGTCATGATTGTTGCTTCGTACGTTAATTTGCTTGGTTAGCCTTTGCTTCGACGTGCCTCCTAGGACCTGAATGTCTTTGATTTGGCAAAGTCCAACTCTAACCAAGAGAGTCACTCGTCATCTGACAAATAGAGCGGCTCCTCTTGGTGTCTCTATGGCTTCACTTATGCGATGTTGGGCAAGGCATACCATTTTGATATCATCGTCATAAAAGTGATCGTGGCGCAGCTATCTTGAAACACACAGGATAACACGGGGGGTTGTCCAGGAGGAAATGAAGTGTAGCTATAACAAGTGGGGAAAATAAAGCTATTGACTAGCGCACATTAATTTTTTCAAGGTTGTTTGGCTCAACATGAGCCCGCATGAGTAACTCAACTTGTAATGTGGGCAGTTCGGGGACACGGAGGGGACAGCTGAAGGAAGCAGGATCTTCAGTTTTATGTTCTTCCTGTAATCGTCATCTGTGAAGTGCAGTGAGTATACCAGTGACTTGTCACTCGGCTCCCACCGGCTTCCTTTTCCGTCCTAACCTTCCCGAGATATGTTTTTCAGCCATGCTGCTCGACGTTGTGAATCGCACGGGAACCCATGGTAACCGATCTTTTCTTGCTTTCGTGGTGCACAGCGGCGCACAGCAGTTGCCTGGCATGGTGCTGCATACGCTTAGGACGCTGTTGACACAGGCACCGATGACACGCATGCAGAACTATCAGAACCACGCGGTTATGCTGAGTAGTCAAAACGATAACACGCGCCAACTCAGCCAGCGCGCTCCTTCCGCGTCGTCTGCTCGCCCGTGCCGGCGGCGCCTTGTCCTGGAGTGGTGGCGCCCCCGCGGCGGAAACTGTAACTTCTCCCAATACGCGCTTCCCCAGCCATTGAGGCGCGACGCGACGGGCCGCACCAAGTGCGCCTCCATTGAGCGGCCGTGCCCAATTAGACCCGACCAAACAGAACCAGAGCCGACTAAACCCAACCGGTCGACCAAAACCAAATCCAACCCAACACCTATCCGGACCAGACTAAACCTAACCAATCCCGACCAAACCTAAGCAGACCCAACCAAACCCAATCAGACCCGACCGAATGCAACCAGAGCCGACTAAACCAAACCAGTCGACCAAAACCAAATCCAACCCGACCAAACCTAACCAGACCTGACTAAACCCATCCAGTCAAAGAAAACAAAATCCAACCAGCCTAACCAGACCAGACTAACCCTACCAATCCTGACCAAACACAACCAGACCGAACCGAACACCAGAGCCGACCAAATCCAACTCGATCAAAACTAACCAGACCTGACTAACACTAACCAATCCCAACATAACCTAACCAGGCCCGACCAAACAGAACCAGAGCCGACTAAACCAAGACCAGTCGACCAAAACCAAATCCAACCCAACCAACCTAGCCAAACCCGACTAAACCTAACCAATCCCGACAAAACCCAAGCAGACCCGACAAAACCCAATCAGACCCGACCGAATGCAACCAGAGGCAGCCAAATCCAACCAGTTGAGCAAAACCAAATCCAACCCGACCAAACCTAACCAGACCCGACTAAACCCAACCAAACCCAATCAGACCCGACCGAACAGATGCAGAGCCGACCAAATCCAACCAGTCAACCAAAACCAAATCCGAACCGACCAAATTCAACCAATCCTGACCAAACCCAATCAGACCCAACCAAACAACCAGAGCCGACTGAACAGAACCAGAGCCGACTAAACCAAACCAGTCGACCAAAACCAAATCCAACCCAACTAACCTAGCCAGACCCGACTAAACCTAACCAATCACGACCAAACCTAAGCAGACCCGACCAAACCCAATCAGACTTGACCGAATGCAACCAGAGCCGACCAAATCCAACCAGTCGACCAAAACCAAATCCAAACGAACCAACCTAACCGGACCCGACCAAACCTAAGCAGACCCAACCAAACCCAATCAGACCCGACCGAATGCAACCAGAGCCGACCAAATCCAACCAGTCGACCAAAACCAAATCCAAACCTAACCAGGCCCGACTAAACCCAACCAAACCCAATCAGACCCGACCGAACAGAAGCAGAGCCGACCAAATCCTACCAGTCGACCAAAACCAAATCCAACCCGACCAAACCTAACCAGACCCGACCAAACCTAATCAGACCCGACCGAACAGAACCAGAACCAACTAAACCAAACCAGTCGACCAACACCAAATTCAACCCAACCAACCTAGCCAGACCCGACTAAACCTAACCAATCCCGACCAAACTTAAGCAGACCCGACCAAACCCAATCAGACCCGACCAAATCCAACCAGTCGACCAAAACCAAATCCAAACCTAACCAGGCCCGACTAAACCCAACCAAACCCAATCAGACCCGACCGAACAGAAGGAGAGCCGACCAAATCCAACCAGTCGACCAAAACCAAATCCAAACCGACCAAACCTAACCAGACCCGACTAAACCCAACCAAACCCAATCAGACCCGACAGAACAGAACCAGAGCTGACAAAACCCAACCAGTCGACCAAAACGAAATCCAAATAAACCAACCCGACCAAACCCAATCAGACCCGACCAAATAGAACCAGAGCCAACTAAACCCAACAAGTCGACCAAAACCAAATCCGAACCGACCAAACTCAACCAATCCCGACCAAACCCAATCAGACCCGACCGAACAGAACCAGAGCCGACAAAACCCAACTGGTCGACCAAAACCAAATCCAACCCGACCAAACCTATCCACACTTGACCAAACCTAATGAGAACCGACCAAACAGAACCAGAGCCGACTTAACCAAACCAGTCGACCAAAACCAAATCCAACCCAACCAACCTAGCCAGACCCGACTACCTAACCAATCCCGACCAAACCTAACAGACCCGACAAAACCCAATCAGACCCGAGAGATTGCAACCAGAGCCGACCAAATCCAACCAGTCGACCAAAACCAAATCCAACCCGACCAAACCTAACCAGACCCAACAAAACCCAACCAAACCCAATCAGACCCAACCGAACAGAAGCAGAGCCGACCAAATCCAACCAGTCGACCAAAACCAAATCCAACCCGACTAAACCCAACCAATCCTGACCTGACCGAACAGAACCAGAGCCAACTAAACCCACACAGTCGACCAACACCGAATCCGAACCGACCAAATTCAACCAATCCTGACAAAACCCAATCAGACCCAACCGAACAGAACCAGAGCCGACTGAACAGAACCAGAGCCGACTAAACCCAACCGGTCGACCAAAACCAAATCCAACCCAACCAACCTATCCGGACCAGACTAAACCTAACCAATCCCGACCAAACCTAAGCAGACCCAACCAAACCCAATCAGACCCGACCGAATGCAACCAGAGCCGACTAAACCAAACCAGTCGACCAAAACCAAATCCAACCCGACCAAACCTAACCAGACCTGACTAAACCCATCTAGTCAACCAAAACAAAATCCAACCAGCCTAACCAGACCAGACTAACCCTACCAATCCTGACCAAACACAACCAGACCGAAACGAACACAACCAGAGCCGACCAAATCCAACCCGATCAAAACTAACCAGACCTGACTAACACTAACCAATCCCAACATAACCTAACCAGACCCGACCAAACCCAATCAGACCCGACCGAACAGAACCAGAGCCGACTAAACCAAACCAGTCGACCAAAACCAAATCCAACCCAACCAACCTAGCCAGACCCGAATAAACCTAACCAATCCCGACCAAACCTAAGCAGACCCGACAAAACCCAATCAGACTTGACCGAATGCTACCAGAGCCGACCAAATCCAACCAGTCGACCAAAACCAAATCCAACCCGACCAAACCTAACCAGACCCGACCAAACCTAATCAGACCCGACCGAACAGAACCAGAGCCAACTAAACCAAACCAGTCGACCAAAACCAAATCCAAACCTAACCAGGCCCGACTAAACCCAACCAAACCCAATCAGACCTGACCGAAAAGAAGCAGAGCCGACCAAATCCAACCAGTGGACCAAGACCAAATCCAACCCAAACAAATTTAACCAATCCTGACCAAACCCAATCAGACCCAACCAAACAACCAGAGCCGACTGAACAGAACCAGAGCCGACTAAACCAAACCAGTCGACCAAAACCAAATCCAACCCAACTAACCTAGCCAGACCCGACTAAACCCAACCAATCCCGACCAAACCTAAGCAGACCCGACCAAAACCAATCTGACTTGACCGAAAGCAATCAGAGCCGACCAAATCCAACCAGTCGACCAAAACCAAATCCAAACGAACCAACCTAACCGGACCCGACTAAACCTAACCAATCCCGACCAAACCTAAGCAGACCCAACCAAACCCAATCAGACCCGACCGAACACAACCAGAGCCGACCAAATCCAACCAGTCGACCAAAACCAAATCCAACCCGACCAAACCTAACCAGACCCGACTGAACAGATCCAGAGCCAACTAAACCAAACCAGTCGACCAAAACCAAATCCAAACCTAACCAGGCCCGACTAAACCCAATCAGACCCGACCGAACAGAAGCAAAGCCGACCAAATCCAACCAGACGACCAAAACCAAATCCAACCTGATCAAAACCTAAGACCCGACTAGGCCTAACCTATCCTAACCAGACCCGACCAAACCCAATCAGACCCGACCGAATGCAACCAGAGCCGACCAAATCCAACCAGTTGACCAAAACCAAATCCAACCCGACCAAACCTAACCACACCCGACTAAACCCAACCAAACCCAATCAGACCCGACCGAACAGAAGCACAGCCGAACAAATCCAACCAGTCGACCAAAACCAAATCCAACCCGACCAAACCTAACCAGACCCGACTAAACCCAACCAATCCCGACCAAACCCAATCAGACCTGACCGAACAGAACCAGAGCCTACTAAACCCAAACAGTCGACCAAAACCAAATCTGAACCGACCAAACTCAACCAATCCTGACCAAACCCAATCAGACCCAACCGAACAGAACCAGAGCCGCCTAAACCAAACCAGTCGACCAAAACCAAATCCAACCCAACCAACCTAGCCAGACCCGACTAAACCTAACCAATCCCGACCAAACCTAAGCAGACCCAACCAAACCCAATCAGACACGACCGAACACAACCAGAGCCGACCAAATCCAACCAGTCGACCAAAACCAAATCCAACCCGACCAAACATAAACAGACCCGACCGAACAGAACCAGAGCCAACTAAACCAAACCAGTCGACCAAAACCAAATCCAAACCTAACCAGGCCCGACTAAACCCAATCAGACCTGACCGAACAGAAGCAAAGCCGACCAAATCCAACCAGACGACCAAAACCAAATCCAACCTGATCAAAACCTAAGACTCGACTAGGCCTAACCTATCCTAACCAGACCCGACCAAACCCAATCAGACCCGACCAAATGCAACCAGAGCCGACCAAATCCAACCAGTTGACCAAAACCAAATCCAACCCGACCAAACCTAACCACACCCGACTAAACCCAACCAAACCCAATCAGACCCGACCGAACAGAAGCAGAGCCGAACAAATCCAACCAGTCGACCAAAACCAAATCCGAACCGACCAAATTCAACCAATCCTGACCAAACCCAATCAGACCCAACCACACAACCAGAGCCGACTAAACAGAACCAGAGAAGACTAAAGGAAACCAGTCGACCAAAACCAAATCCAACCCAACTAACCTAGCCAGACCCAACTAAACCTAACCAATCCCGACCAAACCTAAGCAGACCCGACCAAACCCAATCAGACTTGACTGAATGCAACCAGAGCCAACCAAATCTAAACAGTCGACCAAAACCAAACGAACCAACTTAACCGGACCCGACTAAACCTAACCAATCCCGACAAAACCTAAGCAGACCCAACCAAACCCAATCAGACCCGACTGAACACAACCAGAGCCGACCAAATCCAACCAGTCGACCAAAACCAAATCCAAACCTAACCAGGCCCGACTAAACCCAACCAAACCCAATCAGACCCGACCGAAAAGAAGCAGAGCCGACCAAATCCAACCAGTCGACCAAAACCAAATCCAACCCGACCAAACCTAACCAGACCCGACTAAACCCAACCAAACCCAATCAGACCCGACAGAACAGAACCAGAGCCGACTAAACCCAACCAGTCGACCCAAAACGAAATCCAAATAAACCAACCCAACAAAACCCAATCAGACCCGACCGAATAGAACCAGAGCCAACTAAACCCAACAAGTCGACCAAAACCAAATCCGAACCGACCAAACTTAACCAATCCCGACCAAACCCAATCAGACCCGACCGAACAGAACCAGAGCCGACAAAACCCAACTGGTAGACCAAAACCAAATCCAACCCAACCAACCTAACCGGACCCGACTAAACCTAACCAATCCCGACCAAACCTAAGCAGACCCGACCAAAACCAATCTGACTTGACCGAAAGCAATCAGAGCCGACCAAATCCAACCAGTCGACCAAAACCAAATCCAAACGAACCAACCTAACCGGACCCGACTAAACCTAACCAATCCCGACCAAACCTAAGCAGACCCAACCAAACCCAATCAGACCCGACCGAACACAACCAGAGCCGACCAAATCCAACCAGTCGACCAAAACCAAATCCAACCCGACCAAACCTAACCAGACCCGACTGAACAGATCCAGAGCCAACTAAACCAAACCAGTCGACCAAAACCAAATCCAAACCTAACCAGGCCCGACTAAACCCAATCAGACCCGACCGAACAGAAGCAAAGCCGACCAAATCCAACCAGACGACCAAAACCAAATCCAACCTGATCAAAACCTAAGACCCGACTAGGCCTAACCTATCCTAACCAGACCCGACCAAACCCAATCAGACCCGACCGAATGCAACCAGAGCCGACCAAATCCAACCAGTTGACCAAAACCAAATCCAACCCGACCAAACCTAACCACACCCGACTAAACCCAACCAAACCCAATCAGACCCGACCGAACAGAAGCACAGCCGAACAAATCCAACCAGTCGACCAAAACCAAATCCAACCCGACCAAACCTAACCAGACCCGACTAAACCCAACCAATCCCGACCAAACCCAATCAGACCTGACCGAACAGAACCAGAGCCTACTAAACCCAAACAGTCGACCAAAACCAAATCTGAACCGACCAAACTCAACCAATCCTGACCAAACCCAATCAGACCCAACCGAACAGAACCAGAGCCGCCTAAACCAAACCAGTCGACCAAAACCAAATCCAACCCAACCAACCTAGCCAGACCCGACTAAACCTAACCAATCCCGACCAAACCTAAGCAGACCCAACCAAACCCAATCAGACACGACCGAACACAACCAGAGCCGACCAAATCCAACCAGTCGACCAAAACCAAATCCAACCCGACCAAACATAAACAGACCCGACCGAACAGAACCAGAGCCAACTAAACCAAACCAGTCGACCAAAACCAAATCCAAACCTAACCAGGCCCGACTAAACCCAATCAGACCTGACCGAACAGAAGCAAAGCCGACCAAATCCAACCAGACGACCAAAACCAAATCCAACCTGATCAAAACCTAAGACTCGACTAGGCCTAACCTATCCTAACCAGACCCGACCAAACCCAATCAGACCCGACCAAATGCAACCAGAGCCGACCAAATCCAACCAGTTGACCAAAACCAAATCCAACCCGACCAAACCTAACCACACCCGACTAAACCCAACCAAACCCAATCAGACCCGACCGAACAGAAGCAGAGCCGAACAAATCCAACCAGTCGACCAAAACCAAATCCGAACCGACCAAATTCAACCAATCCTGACCAAACCCAATCAGACCCAACCACACAACCAGAGCCGACTAAACAGAACCAGAGAAGACTAAAGGAAACCAGTCGACCAAAACCAAATCCAACCCAACTAACCTAGCCAGACCCAACTAAACCTAACCAATCCCGACCAAACCTAAGCAGACCCGACCAAACCCAATCAGACTTGACTGAATGCAACCAGAGCCAACCAAATCTAAACAGTCGACCAAAACCAAACGAACCAACCTAACCGGACCCGACTAAACCTAACCAATCCCGACAAAACCTAAGCAGACCCAACCAAACCCAATCAGACCCGACTGAACACAACCAGAGCCGACCAAATCCAACCAGTCGACCAAAACCAAATCCAAACCTAACCAGGCCCGACTAAACCCAACCAAACCCAATCAGACCCGACCGAAAAGAAGCAGAGCCGACCAAATCCAACCAGTCGACCAAAACCAAATCCAACCCGACCAAACCTAACCAGACCCGACTAAACCCAACCAAACCCAATCAGACCCGACAGAACAGAACCAGAGCCGACTAAACCCAACCAGTCGACCCAAAACGAAATCCAAATAAACCAACCCAACAAAACCCAATCAGACCCGACCGAATAGAACCAGAGCCAACTAAACCCAACAAGTCGACCAAAACCAAATCCGAACCGACCAAACTTAACCAATCCCGACCAAACCCAATCAGACCCGACCGAACAGAACCAGAGCCGACAAAACCCAACTGGTAGACCAAAACCAAATCCAACCCAACCAACCTAACCGGACCCGACTAAACCTAACCAATCCCAACCAAACCCAATCAGACCGGACCGAATAGAACCAGAGCCGACAAAACCCAACCAGTCGACCAAAACGAAATCCAAATAAACCAACCCGACCAAACCCAATTAGACCCGACCAAACAGAATCAGAGCCGACTAAACCCAACCGGTCGACCAAAACCAAATCCAACCTAACCAACCTAGCCAGACCCGACTAAACCTAACCAATCCCGACCAAACCTAAGCAGACCCGACCAAACCAAATCAGACCCGACCGAATGCAACCAGAGCCGACCAAATCCAACCAGTCGACCAAAACCAAATCCAAACCTAACCAGGCCCGACTAAACCCAACCAAACCCAATCAGACCTGACCGAAAAGAAGCAGAGCCGACCAAATCCAACCAGTGGACCAAAACCAAATCCAACCCAAACAAATTTAACCAATCCTGACCAAACCCAATCAGACCCAACCAAACAACCAGCGCCGACTGAACAGAACCAGAGCCGACTAAACCAAACCAGTCGACCAAAACCAAATCCAACCCAACTAACCTAGCCAGACCCGACTAAACCCAACCAATCCCGACCAAACCTAAGCAGACCCGACCAAACCCAATCAGACGTGACCGAAAGCAATCAGAGCCGACCAAATCCAACCAGTCGACCAAAACCAAATCCAAACGAACCAACCTAACCGGACCCGACTAAACCTAACCAATCCCGACCAAACCTAAGCAGACCCAACCAAACCCAATCAGACCCGACCGAACACAACCAGAGCCGACCAAATCCAACCAGTCGACCAAAACCAAATCCAACCCGACCAAACCTAACCACACCCGACTGAACAGAACCAGAGCCAACTAAACCAAACCAGTCGACCAAAACCAAATCCAAACCTAACCAGGCCCGACTAAACCCAATCAGACCCGACCGAACAGAAGCAAAGCCGACCAAATCCAACCAGACGACCAAAACCAAATCCAACCTGATCAAAACCTAAGACCCGACTAGACCTAACCTATCCTAACCAGACCCGACCAAACCCAATCAGACCCGACCGAATGCAACCAGAGCCGACCAAATCCAACCAGTTGACCAAAACCAAATCCAACCCGACCAAACCTAACCACACCCGACTAAACCCAACCAAACCCAATCAGACCCGACCGAACAGAAGCAAAGCCGAACAAATCCAACCAGACGACCAAAACCAAATCCAACCTGATCAAAACCTAACAAGACCCGACTAGGCCTAACCAATCCTAACCAGACCCGACCAAACCCAATCAGACCGGACCGAATGCAACCAGAGCCGACCAAATCCAACCTGTTGACCAAAACCAAATCCAACCCGACCAAACCTAACCACACCCGACTAAACCCAACCAAACCCAATCAGACCCGACCGAACAGAGGCACAGCCGAACAAATCCAACCAGTCGACCAAAACCAAATCCAACCCGACCAAACCTAACCAGACCCGACTAAACCCAACCAATCCCGACCAAACCCAATCAGACCTGACCGAACAGAACTAGAGCCAACTAAACCCACACAGTCGACCAACACCAAATCCGAACCGACCAAATTCAACCAATCCTGACCAAACCCAATCAGACCCAACCGAACAGAACCAGAGCCGACTGAACAGAACCAGAGCCGACTAAACCAAACCAGTCGACCAAAACCAAATCCAACCCAACTAACCTAGCCAGACCCGACTAGACCTAACCAATCGCGACCAAACCTAGCAGACCCAACCAAACCCAATCAAATCCGACCGAATGCAACCAGAGCCGACTAAATCCAACCAGTCGACCAAAACCAAATGCAACCGAACCAACCTAACCGGACCCGACTAAACCTAACCAATCCCGACCAAACCTAAGCAGACACAACCAAACAAAATCAGACCCGACCGAACACAACCAGAGCCGTCCAAACACAACCAGTCAACCAAAACCAAATCCAACCCGACCAAACCTAATCAGACCCGATCGAGCAGAACCAGAGCCGACTAAACCAAACCAGTCGACCAAAACCAAATCCAACCCAACTAACCTAGCCAGACCCGACTAAACCTAACCAATCCCGACTAAACCTAAGCAGACCCGACCAAACCCAATCAGACCCGACCAAACCTAACCAGACCCGACCGAACAGAAGCAGAGCCGACTAAACCCAACCAGTCGACCAAAACCAAATCCAACCCAACCAATTCCGACCAAACCCAACGAGACAAAACCGAACACAACCAGAGCCGACCAAATCCCACCAGCCGACCAAAACCAAATCCAACCCGACCAAACCTAACCAGACCTGACTAACAACATCCAGTCAACCAAAACCAAATCCAACCAGCCTAACCAGACCAACCCTACCAATCCCGACCAAACACAACCAGAGCCGACCAAATCCAACCCAATGAAAACTAACCAGACCTGACTAACACTAACCAATCCCAACAAAACCTAACTAGACTCGACCAAACCCAATCAGACCCGACCGAACACAACCAGAGCCGACCAAAACCAAATGTAACCCTATCAAAACCTAACCAGACCCGACTAAGCCTCACCAATCCCGAACAAACCTAACCAGATCCGACCAAACCCAATCAGACCCGACCGAAAACCAGAGCCGACCAAATCCAACCCGATCAAAACCTAACCAGACCCGACCAAACCAAACCAGACCCGACCGAACAAAACCAGAGCCAAATCTAAACAGTCGACCAAAACCAAATCCAACCTGACCAAACCCAACCAGACCCAACCAATCCCGACCAAACCTAACCAGACCCAACCAAACCCAATCAGACCCGACCGAACAGAACCAGAGCCAACTAAACGCAACCGCTCGACCAAAACATCCAACCCAACCAACCTAACCAGACCCAACTAAACCTAACCAATCACGACCAAACCCTCCGAACCCTACCAGAGCCGACTAAACCAATTCCGACCAAACCCAATTGCACCCGACCGAACAGAACCGAAGCTGACTAAACCCAACCAGACCCGACTAAACCTAACCAATCCCGACCAAACCTAACCAGAACCGACCAAACCTAATCAGATCCGACCGTACAGAACCAGAGCCGACTAAACCCAACCAGTCGACCAAAACCAAGTCCAACCAAAACCAACCTAGCCAGACCCGACTAAACCTAACCAATCCCGACCAGGCCAAACGAGACCCGACCAAACCCAACCAGACTCGACCGAACACAACCAGAGCCGACCAAATCCAACCAGTCGACCAAAATCAAATCCAACCCGATCAAAACCTAACCAGACTCGACTAAGCCTAACCAATCCCGACCTAACCTAACCAGACCCAACCAGGACCGACCGAACCAAATCCTACGCGACCAAACTAATTATTCCAGACCTAACCAAATCCAACCCGACCAACCTAACCAGACCCAACTAAACCTTACCAATCCCAGGAAAGCCTAACCAGCCCCGACCAAACCCAATCAGAGCCGACCGAACACAACCACAGCCGACCAAACCTAACCAGACCCGACTAAATCTAACCATCCCGACCAAACCTAACCAGACCCGACCAAACCCAATCAGACCCGACCGAACAGAACCAGAGCCGACCAAATCCAACCAGTCGACCAAAACCAAATCCAACTCGACCAAACCTAACCAGACCCGACCAAACCCAATCAGGCTTGACCGAACACAACCAGAGCCTACCAAACCTAATTAGTCCAGACCTAACCTAACCAAATAAAACCCGGCCAAACCGAAAAAACCTAACCTGACCTGACCAAAACCAAATCGAACCCGACTAAACCTAACCAGTTCCGATTAAACCCAACCAGTCGACCAAAACCAAATCCAATCCGACCAAGCCTAATCAGACCCGAGTAAACCTAACCAGACCCGACCAAACCCAATCAGACCCGACCGAACACAACCAGAGCCGGCCAAATCCATCCCGACCAAACCTAACCAGTCCCGACCAAACCAAATTGGTCCAGACCTAACCTAACCAAATCCAACCCAGCCAAACCGAACAGAACCTGACCTGACCAAAACCAACCCGACCAAACCTAACCAGACTTGACCAAACCTAACCAGTCCCGACCGAACCCAACCAGTCGACCAAAACCAAATCCAACCCGACCAAACCTAACCAGACCAGACTAAACCCAACCAATCCCGACCAAACCTAACCAGACCCGACCAACCCAATCACACCCGACCGAACACAACCAGAGCCGACCAAATCCATCCCGACCAAACCAAATCCAACTAGACCTAACCTAACCAAATCCAACCCGACCAAACCTAACCAGACCATACTAAACCTAACCAATCCTGACCAAACCTAATCGGACCGGACCAAACACAACCAGAGCCGACCAAACCAAATCCAACCCAATCAAACCTATTTAGTCCAGACCGAACCTAACCTGACCTGCCTAAACCTGACCCTTCCCCACCAAACCTAACCAGACCCTACCAAACCAGACCCGACCAAACCCAACCAGACCAACCTAACCAAACCCGACTAAAGCTAACCTAACTAAATCCAACCCAGTCAAATGTAACAAAACCTAACCTGACCAAAACCAAATCTAACCCGACCAAACCTAACCAGACCAGACTAAACCCAACCAATCCCGACCAAACCTAACCAGACCCGACCAACCCAATCACACCCGACCGAACACAACCAGAGCCGACCAAATCCATCCCGACCAAACCAAATCCAACTAGACCTAACCTAACCAAATCCAACCCGACCAAACCTAACCAGACCATACTAAACCTAACCAATCCTGACCAAACCTAATCGGACCGGACCAAACACAACCAGAGCCGACCAAACCAAATCCAACCCAATCAAACCTATTTAGTCCAGACCGAACCTAACCTGACCTGCCTAAACCTGACCCTTCCCCACCAAACCTAACCAGACCCTACCAAACCAGACCCGACCAAACCCAACCAGACCAACCTAACCAAACCCGACTAAAGCTAACCTAACTAAATCCAACCCAGTCAAATGTAACAAAACCTAACCTGACCAAAACCAAATCTAACCCGACCAAACCTAACCAGACTTAACCAAACCTAACCTGTCCCGGCCAAACCTAACCAGTCCAGATTAAACCCAACCAGTCAACCAAAACCAAATCCAACCCGACCAAACCTTACCAGACCCGAATAAACCTAACCAATCCCGACCGAACCTAACCAGACCCGACCAAACCCAATCAGACCCAACCGAACGCAACCAGAGCCGATCAAACCAAATCCAACTAGACCTAACCTAACCAAATCCAACCCGACCAAACCTAACCTGACCTAATCCAAAAACAAGTGATGTCGTGTGTCGTAGAATGTTAAGCATTGACCAAGTACTTGGGATGAAGTTTCTTGTTGAGTGCTCGCGGTGTTATGTATTCTGTCTGCCTTGGGCGTCAAACAAGGCGATGAGGGCCAGTGAGTGGGTCTTGTAGTTGCAGTGCTGCGCTTGCCTTCCACTGGCAGTGAAACATGCGATGACTGAAGGAGTCGTCTGGGGAACAGAGCTGTTGGAGAGCACGACCGGGGTGCAGGTGAGTCAAGTATTCCCAAGACGTCTTTGGAATACTTGACTGCCGCAGTTTGTTACCACCGAAAATTTTTTCGTGTGGAGCGCAGAAGACTGGCAGTTTGGTTAGTTTCAGACCAGTATGCAGAGGCCGACCGTGTCTTGTAGCAGAAAAGTTGAGAATCAGTTAAACTTGCGGATTGTGCCACAGTTCAAGTAGAACGAAGCACCGGGTTGAAGTTCTTATTCACGCTTGGCAGAGTAATGATTTCCAGCAGTTTATTTTAGGTATTAGTTTTTCCACCAATGTGTATAGGTTATTTAATCTGTCATGGAATTGGAAAGCTAACAGTTCGTTCATCGCAGCAAATGATGTGGGTACGGGCATGTAGTAAGCGTAGACGTTGCCGTTAGGTGCATCAAAGAGGGGACTTGTGTTGCAGTACATTTCGATAAAGTCCAACGTTCACATTTCGTGGTTGTGCATTTGAATGGCATATTGCAGGTGCTTGCTGTCTTATGAAGCGCATTTCGAAATCGGATAATCATTTCGGTGTGCACACGAGCAGTGATACGGGGTTCTGCCTGAGAGAGTCGTAAATTGGTTCATTTTTTTTGTCTTTTGCTGCTAACTCGCGCGTACTAACTTATCATTGAGACTTGTGCACTTCTTTGGCCTTCATTGCATGGACTTGTTCGTAACCTTTGACAACAATATTGCCACGTGCCTAGCTTTGCGCGACCGCCGTGTTTGGCGCTGACGACGACGAAGCGGTTGTTGGCACGAGCGGCGCGCTGGTGCTGGACTGTGATCGGAACGACAAGCCGACCTTATTTTCTGGTGCTCGGCTACGTGTACCTTCACGGCTCCCTGTGACTTCAGTCGTGACACTGGTGGAGGTGCCATCGATGATCCCTTATCCTGCGGACGATCCTACGCGGCCGCCTCTTGTGACCACTCCTGTTCATCGTACCAGCCGACGCCTCAGAGGCTTGCCCCCCGACGCCTTCGCTTTTGACGAAGAGACCCTAGCTGTGGCAACAACACCGCCCGCCCGTACCATGACTGTCCCTTCCACCCCTTCGTCCTGTCTCATCCTTCAGACCTCACGTACCCCTAAACCATTTCATGGTGAGCAGTTTGAAGACGCCGACTGGCTAGCTCACTACGAAAGGGTCGCGACGTTTAACGGCTGGGACGACGCTGTGAAAATGCAGAACGTCTACTTCAGCCTTGAAGACGCCGCTGGGACATGGTTTGAGAACCGCGAGGCCACATTCTCTATGTGGCCGGCCTTCCGAAGCCAGCTCCTCGGTACGTACGCCAACTGTGACCGCCGAGAGAATGCAGAGCGTGCCCTGACGTCTCGAGTTCAGCGTCAGAACGAAGGGGTCGCAATGTACGTTGAAGACGTCATGCGCCTTTGCCATCGCGCCGAGCCGTCCATGAGTGAGAAGGTGCGGCACCAGATGCACGGCGTCAAAGAAGAGCTTTTTTCCGGCCTCGTGCGGAACCCGCCCACCACCGTCGCGGCGTTTCTGGCTTAAGCTGTGATCATGGAGAAACTGCTACAGCAGCGATGCAGACAGTACGCTCGGCCGCTGAATTCCATCTCCACACTACCGCCGTCTGACCGAACAGACTACAATCCTGGGGCAGATATGAGCTCCATTCGCGACCTCATTCGCACCGTGGTTCGCGAGGAGCTCCAGCAACTTCATGGATCATTTACTCCTGGCGCAGCTTCCCTGGCCAGCATCATCCGTGAGGAGGTCCACAACGCACTCACGCCACCGACAAGTACAGTCAATCCACCACCACCCCCGGGCCTCACCCAGCGGATGACTTATGCTGATGTCACACGCCGCCCAGCCCTGCTACCTACCCCTCCGCCTTACACGCCGCCACAGGTCGCTGTGCATGCTGTGGAACCGCTGCCCCTTTGGGCAGATCGGCGCCCGGCGCCCCGGGAGACTGATCTCTGGCGTGCGCCAGATAACCGCCCTCTCTGCTACCACTGTGGCGAGGCAGGTCACCTCTACCGTCAGATGGGCCTTAGAGGATTTTCCCTGACAGCCCTCGTCCACGGCCTGGTCAGCGGCCTCAGGACATCGCCGAGTGCATCACCCGCCAGCATAGTCTGCCACATTCTCCTCGTCGCGAATCGCGCTCGCCTTCGCCTCGTCGCTCTTCGCCCTCTGGGCCACGGTATACGGTTGGGCACCATGGTTCCTCGAGCCCTCATCGGGAAAACTAGCTCTGGCGACCTTTGGGGGCGAGGCCGCCGCACACAGATTCGCCGTAAAGCTTCGACCGCCGCACCGCTCGATTTGCCCCGACGTCGAACGCCGAATTCCTATCCAGTTTTTGCCGCACAGACCAGATCGCCCCGACGTCGTCCGCATCGCCGACCAGTTATCACCGCCGTGTCGCTTAAATCGCCCCGACGCAGACCACACAACTGCCGCCCAACTACCGCCGCCGCACCGCTTGCTTCACGCCGACCTGCCGTGGATTCCGCCGCCACACCGCTCACTTCACTCCAAACCGACGTCGACAGGCCCTGGTCTTGGCCGGGTCTCCCTGGACATTCCTGTTATCGTCGACACGAAGGAGGTCAGCGCTTTAGTTGATACGGGAGCCGCTTATTCTATCCTTAGCGGGCGGCTTACAAGGACACTGAAAAAGGTGATGACGCGATGGAACGGACCAGACATATGGACGGAAGGCAGACATGTGGTTGCACCACTGGGTATGTGTACAGCCCGGGTTACGGTGTGAGGCTGCACATTTGTTGCGACTTTTCTTGTTCTACACGAATGCTCTCGTGATGTTATTCTTGGCATCGACTTCCTTCGTGAGCACGGTGCCCCTATAGATCTACCGAACCGCTTGGAGACGTTTTCCGCCAAACTAAAAGCATGAGTACCGCGGGTCCCACTCCACACTGCGAGTCGCGGATGATAGCCTCACAGTGCCACCACGCGCCAGCATCCTCGCCAGAGTTACTTGTGACGAGCCACATCACGGCCTCCGGGTTGTTGAGCCTAATGTCTCCCTCTCACTCGCCTTGGGAGTTTCTGTGGCAAGAGGTCTTTGTTTTCTTCGTGGAAGAGAGACGGAGGTGCTTGTCACAAATTTCTTCAATGAACATCGACATCTGTTCCGTGGCACTGTCATTGCTTACTTCGACCATCTGCACGAAGTCGCCGAACATTTTGCTTCAGAGGAAGCTACACCTAGCACTGAACCGGATGATGCCGTACACGCTGTCGACATCAATTCTAGCCTTTCCTCCGTTGAAAAGAGGCAACTCCAAGATCTATTGCTGGAGTTTCGTGTGTGCTTCACGTCTTCATCTAAAGTGCAGCAAACGTCGGTCATTAAACACCGGATTATCACGCATGAAGGCACTTGACCCATCCATCAGCAGCCCTATCGTGTGTCTCCTCGGGGGAGAGACGCTATCCAACAGCAAGTCAAGGAGATGCTCGCCGATGGCGTCACTCAACCTTCAAGCAGCCCATGGTGGTCACTTGTAGTCCTCGTTAAAAAGAAAGACGGAACACTTCGTTTCTGCGTTGACTATCGGAAACTTACAGTATGACAAAGAAGGACGTCTATCCGCTGCCACGGACTGACGAATCTCTCGACCGACTTCGCCGAGCCAAGTACTTCTCCTCCATTGACCTCAGGGGTGGTTATTGGCAAATTGAAGTTGATGAGAGGGACCGTGAAAAAACTGCCTTCGTAACACCAGATGGGCTCTATGAATTCCGCGTCCTCCTATTCGGGCTCTGCTGTGCTCCTGCCACCTTCCAGCGGATGATGGACACTGTGCTCACAGGTCTTAAGTGGCAGACATACCTTGTTTACCTCGACGACGTGATAATTTTTTCACCGACGTTCACAGAACACCTGCGCCGCCTGAGAACTGTTCTCGAATCCGTCCGATCTGCCAACCTTTCTCTCAAGCCTCAAAAGTGCCACTTCGGCTTCACCGAATTGAAGTTTCTTGGGCACATCGTGAGTGCTGATGGCATCCGAGCTGACCCTGAGAAACTTGCTGCCGTTGCTGCCTTTCCAGTCCCCGCCCACAAAAAAGCAGTTCGACGGTTTTTGGGGCTGTGCTCCTATTATCATCGCTTTATCAAAAACTTTTCACAGATGGCCAGGCCTCTGACTCGAGATGACTCATCATTTTCCTGGGGCGCCGAGCAGCAGATGGCTTTCGACGAGTTACAACGCCGGCTCCAGTCACCCCCGATCCTGGCACATTTCGACGATGCCGACACAGAGTTACACACGGATGCGAGCAACGTCGGCCTTGGTGCCGTTCTAGTTCAGCACCAAGACAGGGTCGAGAAAGTAATTGCCTACGCCAGCCGTGCACTTTACCGTGCTGAGTGTAACTATTCCCCCACTGAAAAAGAATGTTTGGCGGTAGTATGGGCCGCTGCCAAGTTCCGCCCGTACCTTTATGGCCGACCGTTTCGTGTCATCACTGACCATCACTTGTGTTGGCTGAAAAACTTAAAGGATCCTTCTGGTCGCTTAGCACGTTGGGCATTGCGCCTGCAGGAGATCGATTTCGATGTTATTTATAAGTCTGGCCGGAAGCACACCGATGCTGATAGCCTGTCCCACGCGCCCATCGGCCCTCCGTCAGGTGCCACCGACGACGATAGTTTCCTCGGAGCAGTCACTACGTCGCCCTTATCGTGTATCACCACAAAAACGACAGGCCATTTGCAATCAAGTTGAGGAAATGCTGTGGGATGACATAATCCAGCCATCGAACAGCCCCTGGGCGTCACCAGTCGTTTCAGTGAAGACGGCACACTTCGCTTCTGCGTTGATTACCGCCGCTTAAATAGCATAACGAAGAAGGATGTCTACCCGCTTCCCCACATCGACGACACTCTCGACCGGCTCTGCAATGCAAGGTACTTCTCATCTATAGACCTGAAGAGCGAATATTGGCAAATTGAGGTCGACGAAAGAGATCGCGAGAAGACGACATTCATCACACCAGACGGTCTTTTTGAGTTCAAGATGATGCCATTTGGCCTCTGCTCCGCACCAGCCACATTTCAACGAGTAATGGACACAGTCCTGGCAGGCTTGAAGTGGCAAATTTGTTTGGTATATTTGGATGACGTTGTTGTCTTCTCGTCAAACTTTAAAGACCACATAAAACAACTGCAGACAGTGCTGGAAGCCATCAAGTTATCGGGGCTAACGCTAAAAGCAGAGAAGTGTCACTTCGCCTACGAAGAACTGCGGTTCCTAGATCACATCGTTAGCAAGGACAGTATTCGCCCAGACCCGGAGAAAGCAGCTGCAATCACAATTCCTACCGCCTGCCGACAAGAAAGCTGTGCGCCGATTCCTTGGGCAGTGCGCTTATTATCGACGATTTGTCAGAAACGTTTCGCGCATCGCCGAATAGTTGACACAGCTTACAAAAACTGATGTACCTTTCAAACGGGAAGTGCCGCAAGGAGAAGCCTTTGACGAACTCAATCGCTGCCTGCAGTGCCCTCCTGCACTTGGCCACTTTGATGAAAATGCCGAGACAGAAATTCACACTGACGCGAGCAATGTGGGCCTAGGAGCCGTTCTCGTCCAGAAGAGTGCCGGACTGGAGCAAGTAATCGCCTATGCTAGCAGGTCCCTCACAAAAGCCGAAGTCAATTACTCGACGACCAAGGAGTGCCTCACGACCATCTGGGCACTTCTAAGTTTCATCCATACCTATAGGGCCGACCATTCAAGGTGGTAAGCGACCATCACGCGCTCTGCTGGCTGGCTAATTTGAAAGATCCCTCCGGCCGCCTTGCCAGATGGAGCCTACGACTTCAAGAATTCGACTTGACTGTAGTCTAAAGTCGGGCCGGAAGCATTCCCATGCAGGCTGCTTATCCCGCGCTCCCGTCGATGCTCCCCCAAAGGACGATGACGACGACGCCTTTTTGGGACCGGTAAGCGCCAGCAGTTTTGCAGACAACAGCGATCAGACCCTGAGCTGAAAGCGCTAGCCGATTACTTAGAAGGAAATACCGCTTCCCCTCCTGGTGTGTACAGGCGACAATTATCTTCGTTCGCGTTAAGCAATGGCCTCCTCGTGAAGAACTTCGCACCCAACAGGACTGCGCAACTCCTTGTAGTGCCTAAAAACCTCCGGCAGGAAATTCTGCAGGCGTTGCATGATGAGCCCACAGCAGGCCATCTCGGATTAGCACAGACGTTGCGTCGAATCCAGGAGTAGTTCTACTGGCCGCGACTGCCTGCCGAAGTTGCCCACTACGTGATGACATGTTGTGAGTGCCAACAACGCAAGACACCGCCTATCAGACCAGCAGGACTACTAAATCCGATCCCGCCCCCAAACCTGCCCTTTCAACAAATTGCGATGGATCTCCTCGGCCTCCTTCCAGCTTTGTCTATGGGTAACAAGTGGAGTGGCCACTGACTACCTTACCCGTTACACCAAAGCAAAAGCACTACCAAATGCTACAGCGGCAGAAGTCGCCAAATTTTTTGTCGAACAAATTCTTTTGTGACACGGCGCCCCAGAAGTGCTCATCACGGACAGGGGAACGGCGTTTACGGCAGAGTTGACGCAAGCCACCTTGGAATACAGTCATACAAGCCATCGATGAACTGCGTACCATCCCCAGTCCAATGGCCTTACGGAGCGCCTGAACAAAACGATAGCGGGCAAGATCGCCATGTACGTCGACGCTGAACACAAGACCTGGGATGCCATCTTGCCATACGTGATCGCGTATAACACGGCAGTCCAGGAGACGACCAGAGCGACCCCGTTCAAGCTTGTGTACGGCAGGGAGGCCACGACGACGCTCGACGCAATGCTGCCGCACGTAACGAACGAGGACAACCTTGACGTCGCCGCCTACCTGCAGCGTGCAAACGAAGCCCCACGACTCGCACCGACAGCTGACGATACAATTTATGGCGACGCCACGCAGAATACAATCCAGGAGACCAAGTGTGGGTTTGGACGCCAATTCGCCGTCGCGGACAAGTGAAAAGTTGTTGCGTCGATACTTTGAACCATACAAAATCATTCGCCGCATCGGACCACTGGACTATAAAGTCATTCCCGACGGAACGTCAGCATCACAACGGCGACGCGTACACCCGGAAATTGTACACGTACGACTGAAGCCATATTACGCGCGTTAAAAGAATCTGTGGTGTTTAAACTTTGCATTGTTTATGTCTAAGCTGCCTTGTTTTGGAACATCGAGGCAATGGTTTTTTTTAAGGGGGGAGTAATGCCGCGAAACTTTCAAAACTGTATTTGTTGTATTTTTAACAGCCGCCGGCATGAGGCCTTATCACTGATTCTGGCGCGTGTATCAATTCCGTATCCCGTGTTTGTTCATGCTCGTTGTCGCGATATGACGAGTTATCATTTTCTTTGCCGCGAAAGATGCACTGAGATCTGTCTCGAAGATTCCGATCACTTGCATATGTTTCCACAATGTTCCAGAGTGCACTAGTACAGTTTGCGACGTCATCTAGATTGTTCTGAGCAGCCTTTAAATTGAGCGTTGACGAGTGTGACGGGCATTCTTTGTTCGACCGACGAGCATGTCCGTTGCTATCGCCGCCGCTGAGTTGCTTAGTACTTTTGCGGGCGCAAATCAGCCCAATAAAAAGTTTCTTCAGTGCAATCATCGACCCTTCATTTGTGTCATCAACCTTGTCACTACTACGTGACAATATGAAGGTACAAGCTGTCCGACGTATTTAACACGGACGAAACGGGTTTTTTCTAGAACCTGTAGCCCGAACAGACATTGACATTCAAAGGAGAGAGCTGCCACGGCGGCAAGCAGAGCAAAGAGCGCCTCACCAAGCTGTTCTGCACCAATGAAGATGGTTCGGAAAAACTCGCTCCCTTTGTAATTGGAAAATTTGAGAAGCCGCGGTGCTGAAGAATTTGAAGAGGCTGCCGTGCCAATACAATTTCAACCGAAAGGCTTGGATGACTTCTGCTATATTTTCTTCATTACTGCAGCAGCTCGATACGAGGATGGGCACCAGGAACAGGAAGATTCTTCTTGTGCTGGACAATGCGCCGTGCCATCCATTGGACACTGCACAGTTGAGGAATGCAGAAGTAATGTTCTTGCCGCCAAATTGCACCAGCCAGCTGCAGCCACTTGATGCCGAAATCATCAAGTGCATGAAGCAGAAGTACCGCAAGTTTGGGGGGCAGCGTCGGCTGGCGGGCATGGAACGGGGACAGGCAGACAGGAAGCTATCTGTCCTGGATGCTATGCACTACATAGATAGTGCTTGGGACGCGATCTCCTCAGACACAATCGCAAATTCCTTTCGGCACTGTGGATTCAAGACATGCGAAGCCTCCTCTACCATTGAAGCTGCAGTGTCGGTCGAAGAAGAGCCCAAGTTTGGCACTCTACACCTGCCAGTGACCTTTGCTGATTACGTTAATGCCGACAACGATGACGCTGTATGTAGCGCAGTGTCGCTGGATGAAATCGTCGACAGTGTGTGTGCTGACGCTGCAGGTACCTCCGACGAGGACGCGGATGGCTCTACGGAAGCCAGCGTGTCTGTTCCAACCTACGCAGATGTGTTGCACAGCGTCGACAACATTCGGCAGTTTTTTTGCGCTCACGACAGACGGCGACCTGCTGTCAGATGTCGCAAATCTTGAAAGAAAACTAATGCGTCGTGGCTGGGTAAATGTCCAGAAAAAAATAACGGATTTCTTTTAAAGGTGAGAATAAAGGGTTACTCACAGTTCCTCTAAACAAATGCTCGAGTGCTGACATTTTTAAAATAATTGTTGACATTTTTCGATTATACGACGTCCGGATTATACGACGGTTTTGCGTGGTCCCCTCAAAGTCGTATAATCGAGGTTCCACTGTATACAGTAAAGCTCGTTACTTCGGACTTCTAGGGACCGTAAGATATGTCCGAATTATCGAGAGAACAAAAAAAAAGAATATGCACGATTTTATCTCAACACACCTTTATTACTTAAAGTAATCACGGATGCTTGTATGCTTTCCCGCAGAAACCCGCGAGGATACTATTTTCCTCAGTCCTTCCAGGTGCTCAGCAGCGCGCATGCCATCTGCAGTGCCCCAACAAAATTCCTCTAACACAGAGGGCCTCTGCTGCTTCCTTCACAGTGCGAGGGGGCCGAGGCTGCTCCTCTCGTAGCCCCTCTTCCTTCTCCAAATCTTCGCCGTGCAGCACGTCCCGAACAATTTCTTCCTCAGTTAGAGAGCTGGCTGTAGCAACGCCGTCATTAATGCTGATGTAATCGGCGAGTGTCACCGCATCCGGCAGCACACCTCCGAAATCCGAGCAGTCATCTGCATTGTCGTCTGGCGACACTTCTGCCACTGTGTCGTTGCAGGGCTCAGGCAAAACAAAGCCACTGTATCGAAAACAGTTAGCGATGACGTGCGCAGGCGTGTTCTTCCAAACGTAGGCAAGAATGTTGACCGCGCTCAGAAGATCCACGTCATACTGCTTACTGACTTCATTGCACAGTAGCATGCGCTTCAGCATGCGCCTGCAGTATTTAGTTTTCACATACTGAATTATACCTTGGTCCATCGGTTGGAGGGCCGATGTAGTGTTGGGCGGCAAAAAAACAACTTCAATGTTGTTCAGTCCGGTGGCACTGTTATGTGCACTACAGTTGTCAAGGACAATTAACACCTTGCGGTTCTTCGTGGAAAACTGTCGGTCTAGCTTTTGTATCCAGCCGCGAAAAATTTCCGATGTCATCCAGGCCTTTTTATTAGCCCGGCACTCCACCGGAAGAGCAGGCACGTTCCTAAAGCACCGTGGCTTTTGTGCCTTTCCAATGACGACAAGCGGCAAGCGCTCTGTCCGTGTCATGTTTGCGGCTAAAAGAACGGTGACTCGTTCTTTACTACCTTTTCCTCCGATGCAGGGATCTCCTTTCATTGTCACAGTCTTGTCAGGCAATGCCTTAAAGAAAAGTGCTGTTTCATCAGCATTAAAAATGTCATTTGGATCATATGCTGCGATATGTTCCACCAGCTGAGCGTTCTTCCAGTTGTTGGCAACATCTTCGTTGACGGCACCTCTTTCGCCGCACAGTCTTGAAAACGAGACCATGTCTGTCTCTAAAGCGCACACACCACCCTTCTGACGCTTTGAATCCATCGATATGCATCATCAGTGCAAACCTCGGCCTGCGCCATGATGAAGGGTCCACTCAATGGGAGGTTTGCATCACGCGAGTTGACCACCCACCGAAGCAAGGCTTCTTCCAACTCCGGATGAGCTGCTGTTCGCGGACGCTTTCTTGACGCTTGGAACTTCTCGCTTTCGAACGCCTGAAGAATCTGTTCTTCATTTGTTACATATGTGCTTAAAGTACTCCTTTTAACGTCCTATTTTTTCATTGCTTCTTGTTGGGAGAGCCCGTTCTTAAGGGCCCGCAAAATTTCCACTTTGGTAGCCAAGTCCTTGGCCTCGTAGCTCTTCGGTCGTTTCGCCGGTGTTGCCATCGGGGGCGAGTGCTGTGATACCAGCGCACAACAGAGAAGCAATGAGCCGCACTAAAGCAAGCAGTCTTCAATACAACAGCATAGCGCACTGACAGCAGCAAAACGACAAACTGGCACAGCCAGTAATGTCGAGTTGTGAAAAAACAAGAAAAAGCGCCCATCCAGCCACAAGTCGAGTCAAGTTGATTAATTGATGTCCATGGCGATGCTGCTTTTGGGTATCGCTATAGCGCCGCGTTCGTCTTATTTTCGTTTTCGAGCCTCGGTAGCTGCCCGAAGTTGTCCGAATTATCCGTAGTGTGGTCAAATCCGTCCCAATTAACGAGTTTCGTCCCATAGACTCCTATACATAATTCTGAGGACCAGGTGTGAAGGTCGAATTATCCGATTTTCCAAATTAATGGGAGTCGAATTAACGAGCTTATACTGTATTACAATGGTAGATTTGCGTAGAGGCTATTGGCAAGTTGCGGTAGCCGCAGGAGGCCAACACTTGACGGCCTTTGTAACCCACGAAGGGCAGTATGCTTGCGAGTCATGCTATTTGGCTTGAAAAACGCGGCCGCAACTTTCCAGCGAATGATGAATACGCTGCTATCGAGGCATCAGGCCTATGCTGCGGCATACCTTGCCGACATCGCTATTTTTTTCGGCTTCTTGGCAGGAACACCTGAAGCATTTAAAGACTGTGTTTGGCTTACTCCGCTAGGCTAAGCTCAAGGTCAGCCCCAAGAAATCCCAAGTCGCGCAGGCACAGATAAATTACCCGGGACATGTAGTGGGCGGTAGTACTCGCGCCGGATCCCGAAAAACTAGCTGCTCATCAGAATCTCGTGCCACCTACCACGAAAAAGCAGCTGCGGAGCCTACTGGGGCTATGTGGATACTACCGCGAGTATGTACGGAGTCGCTGCACCACTCACGTTAACGAAGCGAGAGGTACCAAACGTGATCCCTTGGACTCTGCAAGCGCAGTGAGCTTTCAAGAAACGCAAGACTTCGCTTTGCAAAGCAACAGCGTTAAACACTCCTGGTATGTCTTTACATGTGCCTCATGTATAACAAATTTTAGGGCACACTGCTGTGCGCAATGCAAGATCTGGCATGCTGTCATGAAGAAATTTCGTATTTTCAGTGCCGTTGTTTTGCATTGGTTTTATTTCCAGACTTCGAGCGTACGGTTTTCCTCAGTGCGGACGCATTTAGGTGCGCTGCAGCCTGGAGAAATGGTTGCCTGAAGAGGAACGTGGTGGCCTGTTTTTTTGTGTGTAAATGCCTGGATTCCAAGCTCATTTACCCTCTTAGGAGAGATGTGTAAGGCCGCAGTGAAAAGCGACTCGTGAGTGGAGTTGAGCTGGCAGTCGAACCCCCCACGCGCAGAGGCCAAAGAGCGAGCGTTTTTTTTTTTATTGTGCTTACTCGGCTCGTCCGCATGGGCCCATCAACAACTCAACAACCGCGCAAAGTCTCGAGTCAACTCCCCTCTTGCGGGGCCGAGCTGCCCTCAGCCTGGGGCAGCTCATCACCATTCACATCACAAAACACGGCGGTGGCGGGAACATTCACGCCACTGAGGGGCCATGGCTCAATCATCTTGTTGCTCTTTTTCCCACCCGGAGTTGGGGATGAGAGACAGCGCGTCTGCATTACCATGGCAGGCGCCTTAACAATGTTGAACTACCACATTGTAGCGCTGTAATGCCAGCGCCCATCTTGCCAGTTTTGCCCCATGAGGCGTGCTCATCGTCAGATAGGACAGGGGATTGTGGTCAAAAACCACGTTAACCTGAGCTCCAAACACCCAGTGATCAAATTTTTTGAGCAACCAGATGATGGCGAAAGCCTCACGCTCGATTGTTGACCAGTGGGTTTGAGTTGGCGTGAACCGATGGCTGGCAAAGGCAATTGGTTCCTCTCTGCCAGAATCTCCAACTTGCACCAAACAAGCACCAGCCGCATCTGACGCGTCCGTGAAGAGTCAATATGGCTTCCAGATATCAGGAGTGTTTAATGCTGTTGCTTCGCAAAGCGAAATCTTAAGTTTCTCGAAAGCTCACTGCACTTCCAGAGTCCAAGGGATCGCGTTTGGTACCCCTCGCTTCGTTAAAGGGGTCGTGAAACGTTTTCCGGAAATTTTGCACGGCTTAGTTAAATGGAATCCTTGTCCTGCATCATATAATATACCTCGATTCGTTTCATCGCCCGCGTTGATTTAATAGCGACAAAAACAGAATTTCGGTTTCCTAGCGCGCGTCCTCCTCAACTCAACAGATACGTCATAGCGCTAAGCCAATGAGAAGCTCCCGTTGCCGGAGCCTGCTGAGCCAAAGTTGACCAAGCTCGGTGTATTTTAGAGGTTCTAATTGTGCCCTACTCTACGCTCACACAGGGTTTTTTAATATGGCCGACGCCTAGGTTGCTCCGTGGGTTCCAGCGTCGCTGTGCTGCTATAGTGAACTAGAATATAGTCGCTACTGTTAAAACATGGTTACATCGTGGGCTTTGAGTCTTACGCCGACGCAACTTTTCGGGTGCCAGGTCGGCGAAGATGGACCCTGCGAGCGACCGGTACAGTAACACTTGTGTCGAGAGGCCGCGGTAACCGCGGCACAACTCCGGCTTGCAGAAGCCCCGACCGTCAGCCTCCCGATCCCAGCCGTTTCGGAACTACGCATTGGTATGTATGTCCGAGTCTTGCAGCCTAGCCTACGTTTGACCGTTGCGAGTGCGCAATCGCTAACCGAAGCTTTCGAACAGGTGCAGCTGCGGGCGGTGCGTGCCGATGCCGACTGCTCTTGAGAGCATCTGGCGAAATCCCGGCGGCGACTACGTAGTTGAAGCAGCCGTCTGGGTGTTACAGATCATCCGCATTTACTCCAAATGCTTCTTGATCATGGACTGCTAGTTGAGAACACAAGGTAAGAACCTTGAGCGAAAGGCGACATAACTTGAACAAGCGGCACCTGTTTTTCATTTTCTCGAGCAAGAAATGCTGTAATGAAATCTATTGCGGAAGGCAGTGTTAATAAAATAAAGCTTCCCCTTTAACGTTACTTACCTGCGATCATCTACACTGTCTACAGTGTTGATATTGCGCCACGTTAGTGCGAACACATCGCTGGTTTTCATATTTTTCTTGTTTTCGTAGAAGCGCATGAGCATGACGTTTCACCATGCAAATTACTGGTTTGCTTAATTCCATGCACGAGTAAATGAGAAAACACGCATCATCTGATAGTGTGAACTTGCTAAATGGAAAGGGCATGCACATTGATGTGAAGTAACGAGGGGGGCGGGGGACGCTGTCCGGACACATTTGCTTGTTTTATTAGCCAGGTATGACCTTCAGCAAGTGCAGCACTTCAAAACATAAATACATAAGGAATGCCACAAGAAATGCAGTAAATAAGTACAAAAGCAATCTCATTTCGGAGGACTCTGTGCTAAGTGAAATTGCATGCAGTGAAGTAGCCTGTCTCCTGCGGAAGCCGTGGGAAAATGCACTAAAAAACGACACAGAAAAGAAAAACACACAGAGCAGGACTGGCTTCTGCAGACGATCACTAACTAGCCCGACAACTGTTGTTATAGCCTGTCCCCACTTGCTGCCAGAACAATCACCATACCAGCACTCAAAGTTTTATTTGCTAGTTTTTTTTTTACCCACTTGCATTAGGTGAGTGTTGTATAGTGTGCAAATATAATTAAAAAAATTGACTTCACTGATACCATCATCAACACCTGCACACAGTAAACCTCTCCAAAATGCTTTGACACTGACATTTTACATGTGCTGAAATGTAACAACCAAAAAAAAAGAAAGACGTTCTCCCAAAGGCCAGTACACCGAAACTTCCACAGTTTGAGTAAGTGTTGGAAATTTTACAGTTAGCAAATGAAGTTATAGAGTAGTTTTGCGGCACTTGCAGAAAGTTTGGCACGTGCCGTGTTGTGGGAAAACAACGGAGAGCTGTTGACAGAAGTGCACTTGTAGTTTATGGCTCCTTCGAATAGAATGACTCCATGCACGGAGCTGCTTAATGCATAAGTCGCATACTTAACATCTTCGTGCTATGCGGATGATATCAGCGTGGACATTGACATCGGCCACAACACTAGTATAGAGGGTGTAAGACGACTACCAGGTTTTGTCAGTCAAAAGCTGCATTGCCTTCAGGCATTATTTTGCTGCAGTAGCAAATTGTGATTGCACTGGAGTTCTAATATTGGGTGGGTCTCATTCTCTCTCAATCGCCTGCAGCAGAATTCAAAGTTTGCCATACTTCCAGGGAGAATAAATTGACAGTGAAAGTTACACTGTACAGCTTCTGTTAGACGGGAATTAATTGTACAGATGCATGAATAACTTTCAAATTTGTAAAAGACCTAAATCATATTTTCATTTTGCTATGCTGAAAAGTGAATATTGCTTTTTCTCTTGTCAACAGGAGGCACCACTACATCTGCTACAGCCAGCTTGCGCACTGGCTTTGGGGATGCCTCAGCAGACATCACAGTAAAGTCCTCCCTATTTGTAATGCAAGCCAAATAAGGGAAAGGTTTCCATCTGACAGTTACACTGGTTTCCAGTTTGTGCAAGGTTTGTAGAGTCATCACCTTATTCATTCTGAAACAAGCCGGAAAATATGAGAAGAGAGAATTGCAGGACAGCTGGACTAATAACTGGAATTTTACTAAAGGATAGAGGCAAAAGAAGACTTGCACAGAGATGCACATGTAAAAAAGGCCCCAAAAGACTGACCGATTTCTTAGCCACACACACGTCCTTAGCCTTTGCAGTATAGTGTGCCTTTGGACGGATCTGTGGCTTCCCTTTTGTAACGAGTGGTTCTTGACCATAAGGAATTTGCTTTTTTTTAGATTTTGATTTTTTAGACCCTTTCTGCTTTCCACGCTTTCACTGCTTTGCGGGGTTTTTCGTGCACGTGCATTTCTGTGCGAATCTTCTTTTGCCTCTGTCCTTCAGTAACATTTCAGTTGTTAGTCAAACTTTGTCTTGTGCTCCTCTCACGTGTTTCGTCTTCTGGCTGGTTTTAAGATGAATCAGTACCAACTCATCCAGTTGTTAGTCTTGTTGATATCACTAGCCTGACTGCACCCACTGCTGGGTAAATGCTTCTCCCATATCCATCCGAATAACCCGATCCTGTGCCAGGTGCATGATTCTCGCAAACTTCCTAATTTCATCTGCTTGCCCGAGTTTCTGCCGCCCCCTGCTAAACTTGCCTCCCCTTGGAATCTAAAAGACATATATAGGCTCACTTAGAATGAATTTTGTGTACTCACTCCCTTCCTTTACCTTTGACGGGTAGAATTTTTCTTCTTTTGGAACTGACCGCAGATACATCAGCTGCATCCATATGATCCCCGCAGACTTCCTAATCTCATCTGTCTGCCCGTATTTCTGCCGCCCCCTGCTACGCTTGCCTTCCCCTGGAATCTACAAGACATATATAGGCTCACTTAGAATGAATTTTGTGTGTTCACTCCCCACCTATACCTTTGATGGGTGGACTTTGTTTTAGCACTGACCGCAAATGCATCATAATTGTGCAGTTGTGTATATACCTGCTTGTATAGATGTCTCTCCCATATCTATCCAAATAACTCGATCCTCTGTCAGCTGCATCCATCTGATCCCCGCAAACTTTTTATCTGCCTGCCTGAGTTTCCGCTGCCCCCTGCTATACTTGCCTTCCCTTGGAATCTACAAGACATATATAGGCTCACTTAGAATGAATTTTGTGTACTCAATCTCTAACTATACCTTTGTCGGATGCATTTTTTTTTTATTTAGCACTGACCTCAACACATCATGATTGTGAAGCTGTATATACACATTTGTATATTTAGGAGAGAGGAAGACAGCAAAGAAGCGTGAATAAAAGATGCCTTGCTCTAGGTCAACTTCCTTCTAGCCTAAAAATTTTGTATGCACTGATGAACCTGCGGCCAACCAATAAATTATTTTGAAAGCAACATGTCTCTAACACTCATTTGGTAACATTAGATAATGCCCAAATGTACTACAAAGTGGTGGTCCTTGTGGCACTGACAAACCTAGATTTTCTAGTTGCCGCGTTCACCTTTACACGACCTTGAAAAATAGTGGCTCATGGGGAATAGAAAAATCAAACCGTTTTCTGCAAAAGCTGCTTTGAAAGGTGGCCACTGTTTTCAGCATTTTGCAGTCTCATTCAGAAGCAAGCCAGCATAATCTGCAATCTGTAGACATGCATACAATAATATGTGCCTTATACTTTGAAATGTACCACTTTAACCAGTCATAAAACAGCGTGCTGAAAAGGTATGTATAGTAAAGCCTCCTTCGTTGATGATACCCGTAGTTTGCATGAAAACATCTGCACTAGAACCTGCATGACGTTGAGTTAATTGGCCTTCTGGTTGAATATGCCACCAAAATGCTGGTAATACAATGAACTTTGTCGGTGCTGGGGTCAAGTCTAGAAATATAAAGTTGGGATGATTTAATTGTGAAACCTTGCTGCTGAATTCACTGCAGGCTAGAATGTAACAGGATTAAAGGGCAGCTGTAGACGTAAGGGCAGTCCACATTGTCACGGCATCTTATGCGTCCTAGTACACATATCTACATACCGTGCATGTTTTGCTAGTAAACAATGTAACCACAGATTTGCGAAGCTCCAAGAATGCTACACTGATGCTGTCTGAGTAGCTGCTTGTGTCGCTGAATATTGTGAAAGCCTTTTGATGGAACGAAAACCGCTTGGTGAATACTTATGCAGAGTGAGGTTGGTCAGGAGCGCAGGTGATATGTACACCCTCGCAATTTAACCATACAAGCACAGACTATGACACTCATACAAATTGAAAAATATAAGGGAAGGAATTGAACTGAAGACTTCGCGGTTCGACAGTCCAAACTTCTACTACATATGCTTTGGGCTGTGTGTGCTAGCCCGCCTGCAATCTGATTGCCCGAGCCAGGAAAATGGTACACACCCATATGAGCACCACTCCCAGCACTCTGTAACATGTACATAGAAGTGCAGGCGCTTGGGATAAACTTTGGCTGCTGCAATACACCTCAAACAATGGCATGTTAGCCAGAATAGCAGGTTGGGCTTGTTGGTTTTCCATCCTGAGGTAACAGCGCAAAACGTGGATGGGAGCACAAGACGAGAAGACGATGAGACATTGTGTCGTCTTCTCGTCTTGTGCTCCCATCCACGTTTTGTGCTGTTACTTCAGAATGTCACGTGCCTGCCCAATATCTACATAATTGTCACACGAACCACTTTGTGTGTATTTACGACTACTTGCACAACACCATTGCCACCCACTGATGATGAGCAGCTGAACAGCAGTTTTTCACGTACACTCCGCTGCCATTAATTACAAATGCTATCACGCTACGACTTCCCATACCACCCCACCCAACCTCTGTGTGTAATGACTCAACCTTTGGTGCGTTTGCATGTTCTCGGGATACTGGAGAAATCCAAGATATCAATTAGTAGATTCAAGCAACTTAATCTGACATACATCTGGTGAGAATATTACAACTCTATCCATGTATACACAGATCTGTATCACCGCAAGCGTCGCCTACAATTGTGGTGATGCCGCTCAGAACATGACTCATCTTTTTTTTAAGGGCATAATTCTCCACAAACCGCTGCTGAGCTTGTGGCCCCTTGGTAAGAGGCTTTCCACATCTGTGGGAAACCACTTTAGAAGTGGTGTGAATTCACAGTTTCAAAGCCTGCATTACAAATTTTTGGAAGTTTTCAACACCACACCCTTACCAGCCTTTGGCACTACACATCACTGAGTTCCTTATATCTACTTGTGCTCAAGGCCACAAGGTAGTGCTTTAGTGGATCCATACCCACTTGCCAATTATATGCCATTATGCATGCTTTCTCCATAGACTGCATCTAAATGTGGTTTCACACACAAATATTTATACTTAATTGGACAGGCGGACTGCCCAGAATGTTCCACATGTGACATTACGGAGACTGGAGCGTGTACTAGTGGTGTGTCCCAGTATATGCGTGCAAAACAATAACTCGAGTTACTTCTTTGAAGTGTTTTGGCAACAGGCCTCTCTCAGAGGACTTATTGGCCGGTTGGCCAGAAATGGAAGGCTTTACAGGCAGTGCAGGCTTTCTGCTGCTTCTTGCATGACACAGGACTTGACTCGTGACTATGGTGCAAGTTACTATTCCTGTATATATTTTAATCAAGTCATGACCCTCTTTGTTCTTCTCTTTCTGTAGCAGGTCAGATATTAAACTTTTAAGCCAATCTATCCGCCTTTCCAATCAATAACACTTGCGTGAATGCATTTCTCCTGGATGGTTGATCTGGTAATCACACCATCGTAATGCAAGGACATGGGGCGTATGAGCTTTTGAGGTGAACAATTTTTACCCTAGAAATGTCTTTTAAATGATGTGAAGGATTCTGTATATATTTTAATCAAGTCACGACCCTCTTTGTTCTTCTCTTTCTTTAGCAGGTCAGATATTAAACTTTTAAGCCAATCTATCCGCCTTTCCAATCAATAACACTTGCGTGAATGCATTTCTCCTGGATGGTTGATCTGGTAATCACACCATCGTAATGCAAGGACATGGGGCGTATGAGCTTTTGAGGTGAACAATTTTTACCCTAGAAATGTCTTTTAAATGATGTGAAGGATTCTGAGCTCTGCTCAACATGATCCTCCTCTTTGGAGTCTTCATCAGGTTCTATGGGACTAGATGAGTTCTGTGGAAAAAACGTGATCGAAGTGGAACCAAGGGGCCTGTTCTGGGTGGTACGATATGCTGGTAGGGGCACCTGTTGTGCTGGCCTCACGGTATCGTTCAAAATAAAAAAAAAAATCCAAAATGCGCATATTACTGCTATGAGGGCAATCTGGCAGGAAACAATCAAATAGAACTGGTGGCTTCTGCGAGTCGAGTAGTTCTCAAATAAGCATATCTGTAAGGCTACAAATCGCAACTACGTTTACTGCCTTTATCACGCGAGCTACACTTTTTTTTGCCAATACACTGAGCCAGCGGTTTTGCGTCGGTACGACGCATCGTTTGAGGTGAGCTTTCTTCGTTTCCGGTCCATGCCGAGGCTTCGAATGACGCCGAGGTTCATTTAGGACTTCCAGTAGAAAGTAGTACGAACACATGAACCCAATCGGTGTGCCAAAACTTGTGAAAGCGAACGTTACTTCCACTCGGAGAAGCCGTGCTGCAATCGATCGCGACGTACACGGTTGGCATAGTGAGCACTCAAACCCGCAACCCACGCCTAAACCCAGAACCTAACGGTGACAGGAAAAATAGGCGAAGTCTGAGCACTGTAGACGTTGTAGGAAGTATGCTTCCTCTTTTTTTTTTTTTCTTTCTTTTTTCTTTTTTTTTTTTTTTTTTTGAGAAAGGTTACGAGAGAGGCGTCGGGAAGGTGGGGGAGCAAAGCTGCGACAACGCGTATGGTGAAAGGGCCACCCAAGTACATTGTAGCAACCTTTTTTTTTTTTCGGTTTCCGGCTTTCCGTGTAGTGCCATAGTTCAGGTCATCCGGCCGAAATAAAGGAAGCGAAGCTCGACACGCTATTCTCAGTGATGCAGCGCGGAGGCGAGCAACTATTATACGAGTACGCGCCGCGGCGCCCGCTCCTGAAACACTCCACCCACCACTCGGATTGAACACACTTGTCGATTTCTTTGACCTGGAACCGTATTTAGATCGTATCTTTAATGACACCAAGAATAATAATAATAATAAAAATTACAGCAGCGGCCGCACAACCAAGTTGTGTTGGTGGTATGAGACTGCTCAAGACGTGCTCCATCACGAATGTTCACAAAAAAAGAAAAAGAAAATAACAACAACAAATTAGATTGGAACCATTGTCATTTGGAGTACCCGGCGGAGCGAGGTATAGCCGTCGTTACCGAAAATCTGAACTTGAGCGTCACCTCTCGCTCTGTTCCAGAGCGCAGCGAGAAGCAGACACCACCCGTAAAGTGGGCTTTACCACCCGTCCTGCTCTGCCGCCGCCGCCGACCGCGCGTCACGTGACAGTATTGTTGAAGAAATGCGTTTGCGTGAGCGAATAATTGATATAATATATTTTTATTTGCTAACTTTAACAGCAACCTATTATTGTATGGGAAATAATGATTATATCTGCGTTTCCAAATGGCTAAACATGACGTAGGCGAGTACTTCTAATTCCGGCCTACAGGGTCGCATGGTCGCTTCAGGAACGCAAAAATGCTTTGATTTCAGAATGGTATTATTAAATGCAGAAGCAATATTTCGACGAGATATTTTGGAATAGACATACCTAATGTTTACTGAAGCAAGGAAAATTGCAACTGGGCTGCTACATTTTCGTTTCACGACCCCTTTAACGACGCAAGTGGTGCAGCGACTTCTGTACATACTCGCGGTAGTATCCACATAGCCCTAGTAGGCTCCGCAGCTGCTGTTTCGTGGTAGGTGGCACGAGGTTCTGAACACAGTCTAAATGCTTCAGGTGTTCTGCCAAGAAGCCGAAAAAATAGCGATGTCAAGGTATGCCGCTGCATAGGCCTGATGCCTCGATAGCAGTGTATTCATCATTCGCTGGAAAGTTGCGGCCGCGTTTTTCAAACCAAATGGCATGACGCGCCAAGCATACTGCCCTTCGTGGGTTACAAAGGCCATCAATTGTTGGCTTCCAGCGGCCACCGGTACTTGCCAATAGCCTTGACGCAAATCTACTATTGTAATATATTTGGCGCGGCCGACCCTCATAATTAACTCCTGCGGGGGTGTCATCGGGAATGCATCAGAGCGCGTGACCGCGTTTAGCGCACGGTAATCGATACACATACACACTGAACCGTCCTTTTTCCCTACGCAGACCACGGGATGAGCATAGTCGCTTTCGACCAGATATACGAGGCCCAGGTCTAAACACTCGTTTACCTGCCGGCCCACCTCTTCCCTAAGAAGTTCAGTCACTCGGTAAGGAAAAGCGCGTTTTGGCTGATACCCGTCATGAAGCTCGATTTTGTGCAGTCCTATTTCCGCGGCCCCAGGGGTCTCAGTGAATAGATCAGAATAACCGCCGAATACTCTCACGATTTCAGCGCACTGCTGGGAGTCCAAATATGCATTTCTCGCATTCGACCAAAACGAAGCCTGGTTGCGCGAACGAGGGGCGAGGAGTGCACTCGATCTCTGCGAAATCTGTGTCTTCGTCAAAGACTAACCCGAGCGTAATAAGGTGAAAGCCTGTTGGCATGCATGAGCGGCGCAGCTCGCGCACCGGTATCACCTCTGTAAGAATTCTGCCTTTCGCGCGCTGTTATCACATAGGGGACGAGCCATTTCGGGGCCAGTTTGCTGCCGCGGTCGGTGTCAAAAACGAGAACCTGGTCCCCCACATTAAAAACTTTGTTACGGGCCTGTCTATTGTATGCTTGAACATAGCTCCCCTAGCGCGCTCGCCGTCAGTCCCGCCGCGGCTATCTCTAGCTGCTCTAGTAGCTGTCTACTACCTCTTTGCACTCGGCCAGCTTAACCACGGTTACGCTTAACCGAGGTTACCGAACTTAACCACGGTTAACAGCCAATCGCGGTTAGCTGTGCTTACAAAGCCCGCCGCCGTTCTCGGTTATGGCCGCCATTGCCCATAAAGTAAAACCAAAGCAACGCGGTGATCTGCGGAACGAAGCAGCATTTACAAATATTTTATTTATAATGTAGTTTCCAGAGTGCCGTCCGGCAAGGCGTCAACAACGCGGTGAAGCCCCGCACGATGGCAGCACCTCATCGATCATCGTAAACACCGCCGCGTTGGCCCCTCCTCCCGCAGACCAAACGCGAACGACATGGCGGTTCGCTAGCGCCGACGTCAGAAACAAAGCATGCTAAATTTATTGCCATCTGAAATACTGAGCCGAATATCAGAATTGAATCACTCCTGATCACTGACCAGCGGCAAACTGCTGGCAAGACCGATAACCGCGATACTATCAAGTTTCTGTTAAAGACAGCTGCCGCCGGTACATTGCGGCTCACCGTTCTGCTTATACTAGCTCTGCAATTAATGTATCGACAAAGTTTATCATATTGTTATTTTACGGCGGCAGAATAGAATTCACAATAAGGATGTTTCATGAGTCCACCATTTCGACAGCGTTGATCAGTTCCAAAGCGCCGATCGCCACGGCTTCGAAGAGAAATAATGTAGGCCTATCGACGACTAGGGGGTTACGCACCCCGCCGTAGTTGGCCGCGCTCACTTGGTTCACCGCCGCGGTAAGTGTAACGTACCTCAGCCTGCTCGCAGCATCCCGCACTGCAAGCGTTGCGAACTTGTGCACTTTCATTAAAAAGCTAAGACCGCGCATTTTTGCGACGTTCTGCGCTCAGCACCAAGCCGCACAAACGACACTGCAAACACAGGACGGGGCGCTTCAGTACGCAGACGCTTGGCTGTAGGCCGTAACCGAAGACGCTGGGCGGCACAGTAGACACCGGCTATTCAATACGGGCAAACGAGTACACTGCTGAAGCAGACACGCTTGTACGCTTCGCGCACTCGACGTCCGACGAGCAGCCTCCGTCAACAGACGCCGCCATAACCTCGGTTAACGACGCAAACCGAGGTCGCCAAACTCGGTTTGCGATAACCACGGTTAGGGGTGTAACTGTGGTTTGGTCTGCCGTGTAAATGGGCTAACCACGGTTTCGCGTAACCGCAGTTACGCTAACCGTGGTTAACTCTGCCCGTGTAAAGAGGGTATAATACCGCTGTCACACGGGCATTTCGAAGGCCCTCGAACTGACTTCCTATCGACTCGAAGGCCTTCGAAAGCTGCCACACGGGCGTTTTCAATGGCCATTGAGTCGATAGTCTATCGAGTCAACGGAACAGCTCAGAACTCTATCGAGATCTCGAAGGCCTTCGAAACATCGCGCAAGGTTGCTAGCGTTGACCCGAGGCGCGTCACGCACACACTTGCACAGCGCCTTTTACGGTACAAAAACGTTACCAAACGTTATTATTTTATATCTTTAATTTACGCGGTAAAATATTAATACCCGTAATAGTTTTAAAATAGCATCGCTCTTTTTTTAGGCGTATTATTTATGTAATCTCGACTATTGTAGCATACGCCGCCGAAAAAAACAAACACAATGAAAAGCACGCGTTAAAAAAAAAAAGTTGTCGTTGAATAACAACTAAACACCTGCAGTTACTAAAAAAAGATAACAGTTACATTTTATTTTGTATTTATAAATATATTTTAGTTCTTTAAGAAAAACCTAAAGCAACGATAGTGGCGCCATAAAAGTTTGGCGCCAAACACCAGAACTATTTCAATAGCCTTCGAGTTTTGCCGTGTAGCAGCGGCACAACTCCTTCGAGTTCGATCGCGATTGAAAATCTCGAAGGCTATCAACTCAATCGCCTTTGAAAATGACCGTGTGACTGGGATATAAGATATTTTGCGGGCTCTTCTCTTAGCAGCTGGGAGCGGCTGCTCACCTGTCCAGGCACGCTGCAATATGGGCAGTGGCCTCGTGGGGTTCCTGCCATAAAGAAGTCGGAAAGGAGCCACCCCATCGTGTCATGGGGAACTTCCCTATACAGTCAACTGATTTTTCGGACTCCAAAAATTCGGACATACTCGATTATTCGGACTGCTTCGCGGCACCATCACCCTTCCCATAGGCCATAATGCATAACAAATACCGAAATTTCAGACACTTCGCAACCTCTCATTTGATTTTTCGGACCCTACTCGAGCCAACTTGATCGACAGCAGCTACCCACACCGATGCTGACTGAAGCATGAAGCGCCATTTCAGTTTCGGAATGAGCCTCCTTACCACCCCAAGAGGTGGCGGTAGGAGCGGAGTCTGCTCATCATCATCGCTTTTGTGTGTTGCGGCACAATGGCTAGTTTCGGTCTCGCCCATCCAAATCCAGGTCAAATCCAGTAGCCGCTGGCCTGGTCGTCTCTTCTGTCTTCTTTGTGACGGCGTGCGGTGTAGTTATAGTGTGCAGTGTTCATTCTACTTGTGTTCCTTGTGTGTTGTGTACGCCTAGCAGTGAGACCAACGAAGCACACGGGAATGGCGCCAACATCGGGCAGTCAGCACCGGAGAATTCAGCTAAGAAGCGCGGAAAATATGCAACGCAATATGGATAACGGCGAAGAAGATCGCCGTGATCCATCAAGTGCAGAATGGCCGCCTGCAGAGCGAAGTTGCCTGGGAGTTCGGCATCTCGAAGCAGACTGTGTCGGACTATATGAAAAACAAAATGAAGATATTGAACGAATCATTGGTCTTCTTCAGTGCTGGAAAGAAAAAATTTCAGAGGGCAGCCCCCCGAAGCTCGAAAAAGCACTCCATATGCGGCTGTGTGCGACAGTTGCAGAGGATCCCAGTGTCGGGCGATCTTCTGAAACAAAAGGCGGAGGCCCTCGCACTGCAAATGAACATCGAAGGCTTCAAGTTTAGCGATGGCTGGCTCCGTAATTTTAAGAAGAGGTACGAACTCACTTTCAAGATGCGCGGCGAGAGTGGTGCCGTGGACCAGACTCTTGTAACAAATTACCACACCGACAGACTGGAGTCTCTGCTGGACAGATTTTCGCCTGATGATTTATTATTTTATTTTATTTATCACATACTGTGGACCAAACATGGTCCAAGCAGGCGCTTGGATTGTGATGAAACATGCCTTTTTTTATAAGATGTTACCTGAGAAGACACTGTCCGTGTCTGGCGACCCCTGCCACGGCGGAAGGTATAGCAAAGACCCGGTCACAGTGATGGTTGGCAGCAACATGTCGGCAAACGAAAAGCTCCCGATTCTTGTGATTGGGAAATCAAAGAGTGCGAGATGCTTCAAGGGGGGTAAAAACATTGCCCGTGTGGTATGAAGCCAACTCGAAAGCTTAGATTACGCAGCATCTTTTCGCTGCCTATGTACGCAAGCTGGACCGGAAATGCAACGCCCAAAATCGCAAGGGGTTACTCTTTGTGGACAATTGCGGTGCACATGGCCACATTGATGACCTGGAATCCATTCAGTTGAAATTCCTGGCACCAAACACGAGCGTCCTTCAACCTATGGACCAGGGTGTGATTAAAAATTTGAAGGTGCTATAGACCTTTTCAACAAGCCTCCAGGGGAGTTGCCATTTTTAAATCCCCGGTAAGAAAAGCAAGGACGAGGGCGACGCCCAATATTGGACTGCAAGAAGTTCGTCGCGTTGCTGTTCTCTGCGCTTGCTTACGTGTGGTTTGCCGCTTTTCGCCGTGTTTTGGGAGAAACAATCTCCGCGTCAATGCTTGTACGAGCATTTTTTACTCCGCAAGACTTTGAAGGAGACTGGCTGGTGTAAATATATCAAAAACGGGCCGTTTTATTTCATGGCATTTGTGTATTCAGGTCACTCATCCGTCGTGTTCAACAGGGACCCAGCCAACCCGGCTTATTAATATCGGAGGTAAGATTACTGCTTATACTATTTAGTTTCGATAGCTATTCACTCTATACAATTTTCTGCATCTCGTTTGACCGATACAGATGTCGCGGATACTCAGCTGCTGACCCTAAAGACGTGGGTTTGATCCCGGCTGCGGCGGTCACATTTCAGTGGAGTCTCCAATATGGCGTTTTTAACCCCTACTTTTACAGAAGCCGAGCAAGAGAATTTGTGATCTTAAGCCCGTGACACTGAGTACTTCAGATGATTGTTGCCTACGCGTAATCGTTTAGAAAAATGTAAGCGAGTGCACTTGAGTGGATGAGCTCCCTGCAGCGTATAATATTCGACATGCATGTCGCTGCCAATAAGCAAATAACGCTCTTGCCATTCTGAATCCTAGCAGAGAGCATCAGCTAGCGGTACTTAATTTATGTCTTCACTTCCAGCTGTAATTAGTAGGAGCCCGTTGTGTCTAAGACGGTGCGGGCAGGGCAATTTATTTTACACAGCCCAAACTAACAAATGTAATCAGAAGAGTGTACCGAATCACTACGTTGGAAGTTAATAAAGCTATGACATGCATAGCGTGGGCTGTATCGCAATTCGTCTAGCGAGGAAAGCCTCACTTTTGAGCAACTTTTCTTGCTACCGTCAAGCCGTGGGAAGGTTAATGGTGCGGTGGGACAAAAATGTTTGGTTAGGTTCAGTGGCGTCGCTATGGTCACCCGCGGCGCGCATTGAAAGTGTGAGGTGGATGTGTGATTGGGTCGATGAGCGAGAAAGACGGGAGATAAATGAAGAAGACAACGGACTGCCGGAGAGAGATGCTGCCAGCAGTCTTCGCTTTGGAAAGGAAAGTGAACTACACACAAACAAAAAGAGGCGGTGCGGCGGGTTAATGCAGGTGCTTCCAGAGTACACGCACGTACTATCATGGGCAATATGAGCAGGAACACACGAGCGCATGGCCCTCGAAACCCACTTGGGGAAATTAGGCTGTTGCCGCTGTCGGAAACAAAGTAGAAAGGGCGCCACGGTTCCGCTAACTGTTAGAACTCTCGCCTTGCTAGCGTTGCCGCAAAGCGGCAGCTGATTGCAAGGTGCCGGCCGCTAGCCGTGATAAGGCTATTATGGAGCGCAGATCGCGGACCGTGCTGTCAGTAGTTCTGCGACAAATACCGCTGTTAACCCTTTATTTTCTATGTGGGCAAATTTAAAATGTTGACCAGAAAATATTCGTTCAGAGCATGCTTGACACACATACACCCACAAAGAAAAGAAAGATAGCTAACACTGGTATTAATTGCACAGAACTAGAGACCACTGTATACAAAAAGTGCACTTTGTAATTATGAATATCCCAAAGTAATCTTCTACTTTTCTTTTATAGATCAGGAGTTTGAGCATCCTGATGGGATTAAAGCTGAAACATGTTGCACCCAGTCTTCTTGAACAACGCGATGAGCTCCGCAACGAGCTTTCCTCGCCGCATTTCTTTTTTTCTGGCTGTTTGTGCAGCCGTAAACAGCACAGTGTTGTTCAGAGGAAGCTTGGTAGCTGTCCGACATCGGAACTAGAAGCAATCACAGCGGAAAACAATCACACGCACATGCCAATGAATGCAACCATAGCCGTGGCCAGTAGAGACATATGCTCCGCATGCAGTCCAGACGGAATGGGCAACATTGAGCGGCACGTTAATCTCGCTGCCAGCAAGTTACTCTTGGCCTCTTGCCGCCTGGTTTGAGGCTTATGACTGGATGATGGCGCTCCTAGTGTTGAAAGGGTCTATACAGAGCACGCTTGCTGAGCCGCATGGTTCTGTGCATTGACAAACAATCCATCACTGCCGCCCGACTGCCCTAGCATCTCCCAATCCTCACGTGAAAGCAGGCAGTCTACTCCCTCGCGAGCTTGCTGGTAAGTGCGCATACGAGGTTTATAGCCTCCGGCTGTGCTATAACTGGCGGTCGCCTCCTCACACCGACCACCAGGGTTACTAGTTTAGCCTCTAGTTTCTCCAAATGCTGACACAAGATTTATCTTGCCGCAAGGCTGCTGAAACTCTCCAGGAACGAGACTTTCTCTGACTACCGTAATTTTGCTACCGGTATCTATGATCGCCGTTGTCGGCACTCCAGCGCATTCTATATCTACTTGCTGTAGTTTCGAAGTATGCACTTCGGACGATCGGAGCGCTCTCATTTCTGCAATCAGCGTCCTGTCTGGGTAAACTGGCGCTAAGGTCTCGGCCGTTCCTGTGTTGGCGACTTACTTTTTGTGCTCGGATGCACCTGTCTGGTTTCTGCGCATTCTGAACAGCTCGGGGGCAGTCCTTGGCTCGATGGCCCACTGCGCGGCACACGTAACACTGCGCGTTTCGCTTGTCACTACCTTTCGGGAGGGGTTCGGTTCTTCCTATCTTGCCGTGAGCCGCCTGTCGCACCGCGCGTCCCTTTCCCTTTGCCTGCTCGAATGTCTGCAGTATCTGACATCTCATCCGGTTTCACCCATTTTTCTCCTTCGCACATATTCCAAGCCCTCTGCACTTAGGTTAGCTTTCATCCTATCACCAACGATGAGGGCTATCACATCATCCTTAGTGTCTGCTTCCCTCGAACGAAGATAGTAGTAAAAGTAGGTCTTTACGCGGGAGGCGAACTGTGCCCATGTTTCCTCCCTGCATTTAATGGCGCGTTCGAACCGGTCTAAGTACTGAGCGGGGTGAGCTTTAGTTCGCTTAACACCGCAGTTTTCACTGACTCGTAGGCGCTGCACTCATCATCCTCAAGACCGCAAAGCAGGTACTGAACACGCTCGGTAAGCGCTGGTATGATCAAGTGTATGCGGCTGTATTCAGGTACATTGTACGTTGTGAATAACCTCTCCACTTTATCGAACCACAAGGGTATGTCCGCGTGACACGGTAGCTTGAGTCCCTTTAGGACCTTGGCACACTGGGAGACCGGGACAAAGCCCGATCGCCGTTGCTCGTCGGACTCCGACATCACGGGGGTCTGCCTGTCGCACCCAATCCGACCTTTTCAACTCAAGGTGTTCTCGCAACTCAATTTTGAGCTTTTCCAATTGAAAATCAAGTTCCATGTGGCGAATTGCCATAACCTCGGTCTCGGTCAGTGCCGTTACTTTCCGTAGCGCACCTGCCACCGGCTCGGTTATCGCCGCTTCCTCCGCTGGTCCTACCGTCGCATCCTGTTGTGATGCCCCAGCCGGCTGACCATTGCCCTCTAAACCATTCTCCTGTAACATATTCTCCTCCTCTGCCTGTCTGCCAGCTGAGCTCGCCATCATTCTTCTTGTCAACACCATACACCCGTTCTACGCTTGAGCCATAACCACCTCAATGATACATAAGGAATCCCGCTCACCCATGCTGGTGTCGGTAGTGGCTGACGTTGCTTCTCCGTTGTCGCCTTGACCGGGGCTGCGGGATGGACGACGCCTCAGGGTCGAGGCGCCAGGGTTTGTCGTTCCCTTGCTGGTACTCTGAGGTCGGCTCCCTCCAGGCCTCCCGAAACTGCTACCAGCAGGACGTCTCGTGATGTCTGGAAACTGCTGGATGAGGGCGATGTCCGCTCGGTGTCGTAGGTTGCCGAATCCTGTCGTGCTGCGCCAGTAATTTTATGCTCATTCGTTGCCAATCTTCGGAGGGGCTGAAGCCTCTCCAAACGTGGTCATTCGGCAGTGAAGAAGCAATAAATGATCAGATGATGGTCAAGAGGAGAATTATATTTACAGAAGGAAAATAGTATACATTGGCAAACTAAATTACAGTAACAAGAGTCACACAAACAACTGTAACTTAAAGGAGAATAGACTCTCACACACAGAAGTCGCTCTACAAGCCCTTACTTTCCTACCGAGCGTTTCTGTTAAAGGGCCTAGGGCCTGTAGATACGTGCTAAGCACGGAGCCTAAATCTTGACGGCCGAACATAGTCCGAGGACATCAACAAAGACCCGAGGGCGGTCACCTTAAGTGATCCGCCCCGAAAATGAAACAGCCAATCAAATTATTGAAAAACATGCCACAACCCCAGTGGGTTGGGAATAATCTTGGACCCAGGTCCTTAATTACGCCAAATAAAAATACATCATTGAAAACACACACTCTCTCCACTCGCCGGTCCCAAAACCCTCTCACACGGCGCCTGTCTTTCCCGCCCCTCCCCAGCGTGTTTGCGACGCGACCTTGCAGCTGACGCCTTTGTGAAAGAAACGCCGCGGGGGATCTGGAGACTAGGCCACCCGGCCGTCCCATTCGAGGAAAAGGGGGGGGGGGGGGGGGGGGGGGGCACTGTCCCAGAGCAGTGTACAGTCGTCGTTGCTCGCACCCGATGTCTGGCAACACAGCAGGAGGCAGCTGGGCTGATTCGCTACTTGGGAGGGCCAAGGGTCGCGCCTATTGTTGCCTTCTGCAGGACATTTAGTGAGCGCTTGTGGCAGTGCAAAAGACTTCATTAACGGCGTCTCTCTGCACCCATGCTTGGTGCCACGGGAGATCGCTGGGTGAGCCGGCCGTAAAGTTATTCGCACAAGCGTGCCGCTATTGTTCCTGGCTGATAAGGGTGCATCTGCCGTTCGCTTCCTCACGACGCCTCTGTGCGAAGGGACCAAACAAACCAAGCCTCCAAGATCCAAGATCCAACCAAGATCAGCCAAGCACCTTGCGGCTTGGCTGATCTCACGCGATCCGCAGCGGCGAGGAACCGCGCCATGCCGGCCGCGGGACGCTCGAAAATAGTGCAGTTTCGATCATTCAACTTTGGAATGGGAGCAGTTAGGGATAAGGATAGATAGAGAATACCTCAGTAATCTGCGATTTGCTGATGACATTGCCTTGCTAAGCAACTCGGGGGATGAACTGCAAATAATGACTGATGACCTAGACAGGAAAAGTAGAAAGGTAGGCTTGAAAATCAATATGCAGAAGACTAAGGTAATGTTCAATAGCCTCGGAAGGAACAGGAGTTTTAAATTAGGTAGCGAAGTACTGGAAGTAGTAGGCAAATATGTCTACTTAGGACAGGTAGTAACCGCAGATCCGGACCATGAAAAGGAAATAAGAATAAGATCGGGATAGAGCGCATTTGTCAAGTACTCTCAGATTATGACTAGCAGCTTACCGGTATTGCTCAAGAGTAAAGTATACAACAGCTGCATCTTACCTGTACTCGAGGCTGAAACCTGGAGGGTAACCAAGAGAGTTCTAGTTAAGTTGAGGACAACCCAGAGGTCTATGGAACGAAAAATGGTAGGGGTAACATTAAGAGATAGGAAGCGTGCAGAGTGGATCAGAGATATAACTCAAGTTACCGACATTCTAGTGGAAATTAAGAAGAAATAGCATGGGTAGGACATGCAGTGCGGAGATATAGTGTTCTAGAATTGGGAAGTGTGCCGTCTTTGGCACGTGGCAATGGGAGCGACGTGGTCGCCGTAGCGATGAAAAGTGTAGGTGGCGCTGTCAGCCGTAGGAGCGCATCACAAGCGCACGCGCCGCAGAGGAAACGCTTGGGGCGTCTGCTTCTGCGGCTCGTTTCCTGCATGAATTTTGTTGCATCACGTTGCTTCTCTGGCTGTTGTACTATGGCGCGTTCTTGAGCAAGAGCGATGATTGGTCAAGCAGGAAAACACGTTTGCAGAGAGCACAGTAACAGCTTCGTCCGTCTCGTATGACTTTCGTACCCCCCCCCCCCCCCCCCCCTTCTTTTACTGAATGCTCTTTTCCTTCCTTTCGTTCTTTCTTCTTGCTCATTGCGCGCTCTTTCTGCTGCCTTCCCTATTCAACCCTTCCCTTGTCAAAATACACTCAAAGCATGGTTGACTCAAGGCATGGTTTCCTAAGCAACAGCACCGCAGAAGGCCTTCTGGTAACTGCAGTCCACAGTCGATCTCGTTGACTACTTATCTGCAAAATGTGGTTTTACATACATTATCACATCGAGACTAAGCCAAGACAAACTAGAAAACCTCTTTGGCATCGTGAGGCAATTTAATGGCTGCAACGATCATCCCACGCCGGCTAATTTTTAGTGACAGTTAATGCCCTGGCATTTCACAACTTAGCGAAGCCCCCAAAGACAGGAAATTGTAAATGCCTTACTTGGAATTAGCCCTACAAGCGAGAAACCTACCCAGCTTCTTTCAAATCCTACTGATGAGCTTGACCGTTTGGTTGACGAGGGAAGGCTCGAGGACGTCGAAGCTACTTTGAATTCCCTTCCTTCAGATGACCACAGATATGTCACTAGGCACAGTTCTAGCCATCTCATAGCTTATATTGCAGCATATGTCGCTAGAAAGTTCATGAAGAAGTCAAAATGCAGTACTTGCTCTGCTTATCTCATTTCAAGCTAATCGTGTGCGGCACAAAAAGAAGAAAATCAATTTATCTCAGACTTCGACCACGGAAGTCTTCTTTATCCGCCCTCCGAGCTTGCAAAGCTCGTGCACACGCTGGAAGAGTCTTTCGCAGTTCTTTTTTTAGTTCAAGAAAGATTAAAGCAAATAGCATGCGTGAATTTGCTTTGTTTTTGCAAAGCGCAGAGGTTTCCAAGTTTGGTTGCCCTACTCATGACAAAGAAATGACACTTAACATAGTGAAGTTCTACGTCCTCATGCAATTGCGTTTTTATGCCAAGTCGTTTAACCAAGAGCAGACCTCTAAAGCAGAGCAGGTAAAGCACCTAAAGCTGAGGAGGTGCAAGTAATCGTGTTTGAGGACTTTAATCATTCTGCCTTTCTCTTGTGTGTTTTCAAAATTTAGCAGCTTAATTTATTCACGGCCTAGTACAGTTCATTAATATTCTCATATAGTTCTGTACAGTTTTATATGTTTGTACCATATTGTTGCACTAAGTCGCGATTTTTTTTTTTCACGTCGTCCATTATGTGGTTTCGTTCATTGCTATGTGCTCTCATTCATCCATTTCGTTTTGAGTAGGACTGCCAGTTCATATGTATTTGCCCACATTTAAATAAAGTCATCAGTAAGCGCTGGCATAATTTCTGTCTTCAAGCAATCTTCAAGTAATGCTCTTGTTTGGGCGAGTTGGTTCATCTTTGAAAGGTTATGTATACGTGCGCAAAAAACGAGACACAAAAAGGCACATAAATGACATGTCGTTTATGTGCCTTTTTGTGTCCCGTTTTTTGCGCAAGTATACATAACCTTTCAAAGCAATCTTCGCATACCTCTATTTACATGTGGCGCAAAAAGTATGCTAGCCTAGCCTAAACACCATTCACTGCGTTTTCAGTACGTGCGAGCGTCGATGGAAGACTTCAGTCTAGCCTGTATAAACCGGTGCATCCAATAATAAAAATTTACATGATCATAGAAATACGTTAGACATTCGTCATTGAACCTCCCACTAGTGTTCGAGAAATAAAGCACCCAATACGTTCAGGAAATATATCTTGCCGTTGCTTGTCAGTTCGTCGGCAATCTGTATCTTACATTGCCTGTAATTGTATTGCCGTTCCCTGACGACGGCCGCTTATTTTATAGGGAACTAGTTGTTTTGTTCATGAACATAACAGTTTTAATACATTTAGACAAGCGTGTGGGAGCTAAAGCGACACAATTTATTGCTAGGCGCCTTCGGAGTCCGATTGAACTAGCGGTGACGAAGGCGGTTCACCCAGCTGTCTGCTCCGCACTCACTGCGCTCCTCCTGCACACAGCGCCCTCTCTCCTATAATCGCTGAAACGACCAGCTCGCCTGCGGCAGACAGCACACTTCTCAATTCTAGAACACTATAGCGGAGAGGATAACCGATGGTCGCTTAGGGTAACAAACTGGATTCCAAGGGGAGGAAAGCGGAGCAGGGGGCGGCAGAAAGTTAGGTGGCCGGATGAGGTTAAGAAGTTCGCAGGGGTCAAGTGGATGCAGCTAGCACAGAACCGGGTTAGGTGGAGAAATATGGGAGAGGTCTTCGCCCTGCAGTGGGTATAGTCAGGCTGATGATGATGATGGTGATTCAACTGCCACCGTGCGCTCTTTAAGGGGAGATGCTCCTCGAAAACACTTTTTCTTTAATATTGAACCTAAGGTTATGAAACATTGGCCATTTATAGAGTTTTAATGCTGATTCCAGATATGTTTTTACTTTCTACATATCTTTATTAGTTTTTGTGTAGAAGTGTCTGCAAAAGCACAATATAGGGCCTTTTGTGCACACTTTTTTGATAATGAAATGCATGTTTAGACCAGCTTGCAATAGCTCATTCTGTTGCTTTGGTAATATAGTATGTCAAAAGCTACTTCAAATTTGTTCATTTTATCCTATAATTGTAAAAAAAATTCAGGAACACCAATGTGTATATTTTGGGCACCATGTGTCAACATTCTGAATTTTTTTCAAAAAAAGTTGAAGAGATTTTTTATAACCAGGTAGATAACAACATTCTACACACTTTGAAGAGGCTGTGTGCAAAATTTCATCCAAATCTGACTACTGAAAGTACTCAAAACTTGTTGCACAAAACTTAAAAAATGGTGAAAACTACGAATGGAGAAAATTGCATTTGAAAGTTTCAAACATCTGCATTTTTTCATAAACACAACAAAAGCATTTGAAACTTCTTGCCACTGCTTTCATGGCCGCACCATGAACTTTCTTGCTGATCGCAGCAAAGTTCTTGTGGTGTAATGGGTTCGGCAGGTCAAGAATTGCACAAAATCGCGACAGCTGTTCGTGTCCGATGCCAATCGCGCGCGCAGCCACCACCACCTTCACGTTGACGGCGAAGCTGTCGTGAGAGCTTCCACTCCGATAGTCCCGATTTCCACTGGCAAGTCCACCGGGCACAACACGGCTCGAGGTGTGCACAGCAGAAAGCACTGATGCTGGGCACTCACTACTTTCACAGTGCAGCTCAAAAAAAGCCGAAAGCCCCTTTCGCTTTTCCACCGGTTCGCGTACCGCAAGGGTACAGGTGCGGCACGTAGGGCAAGCAGCACCGCTTACCAGCACCGTAAGCATGCTAATCTCGCATATCGCAGCACTCGTAGAATATCGATGACCGCATGCTGCCCTATCTTCCTTGAAGAGTCCAATCTTCACCTCCGAGGCGCTCACAAAGTTCACCGCGGCATCGATCTCGTCCGAGTGCACGTTGGCCTGGTTAGGACTAGCTTGCGTCTCCCGCTGCAGTTTTCCGGTGAGGTTCGCGACGGCGTCCTCGGTACGGGTTCTTCGACCGAGACTTTCAAGCTCGGAAGTTGCGCTTCTGCATGTCGTTCATCGCGAACTCAACAAATGCTAAAAGGCCGCTAAAAAGAACTAGCAGAGCACGATGTAGCGCGATCCAGACGCTGCACAAAACGAAAGCAGGAGGTAGGCTTCGCCACAGCGTCGTATCAGTCCAGGCCAATGGCGGCCTCTCTAGAGCACCACGTGATTTAAAAGGTCCAGTAGGGACGCTCGAAGCGTGCGCGGAAAACGTTTTTTTTATTATTTGCAGCCGAGATACGAAACTGCGAGAGATGCTATCTACAAGAGAAAGGCTTACTCAACCTCTCGCAGCAAACGGCAATGGCGGGCGACGCGGAGTACTCGATGTATAGGCGCACGAAAATTGACGATTTGCGCGAAAAATAGCACTTTCTCGAGCCACCGTGGTTGAATAAAATGGACTTTTTACTAACTTCACGATTGAATTTTGCCTTGATCTTTTAGAAAGTTGTAGCTAAATGTTCAAAGATAATTTTACAGGCAAAAACTCAAAACTGAAAAATTACTCGGAAAACTCGCTTTTTCGACGCGCATCTCCCCTTAAACACAATTTCAGCCCATTTCCCAGTTAAATTCATCTTTGATTTTTATTTTCATGAAAGTAAGGACACTAAACTTGACAAAACAGGTAAAAACAAAAAAGCACTCATTTTCGAAAAAAAACTAGTTTTTCGACCCGCATATCCCCTTACAGGAGTGTAAGTCCGACTATAACAGATGCATGGGCGAGTTGGTATTCCACGAGTACAGACAATGCAAAAAAAAAAAAAAAGACTCGTACATAAGTCATCTTTTTTTTTTTTTGCATTGTCTGCAGAGTATAAGCAAAACAAGTTTTATATTTCCTAATTACAGAGAGAAGTCTGCATGCAAAACGGTTGAGCGTAATAGCTTTTTGCTGTTAGCATCTGCCCGAGACACAACACAATTTCATGACCATATATTGCCGCTGTAGGGGGTGTGTTTATTCGGTGAACCCAGATGATTCCAGCCGCTCAGGGGAGACTCGCAGCGAAGCGTCAGGCGTGGCGAAAGAGCAAAGCAGCGAACAACTTCTTCGTCCTTGAGAGCGGCAGCACGCGACGCATGTCAGTGGTTATATCGATGAAGATTACCACACTACAGTTTCCCCCCCGGGCAGAGAAGGAGCCATCCTGGCGACTCATGGTGCCGAAAGGACAGACGGATCGTAGTAGGGCTTGATTCGGTCCACATGAACTATTTCGCGTCCACGACGACGCAAGTCCGCAGATGGCGTAACGGGCTCAACTACGTAGTTCACAGGAGATGTTTTTTGAAGGACTCGGTATGGACCGTGATACCGAGCAAGAAGCTTCTTTGACAGGCCGGCGGTTGTGGCAGGAACCCAGAGCCACACCAGGGAGTTGGGCGCATATGAAGGCGCCTCACCAGTGTCACGATGGTGTTTTTGTTGCCACTGATTTTCCTTTGTAAGCGAACGAGCGAGCTGACGGCATTCTTCTGCGTACTGGGCGGCGTCCGAGAGTGGCGTCGATTCAGAAACATCAGGGCGGTAGGGAAAAAGCGCGTCCATTGTGCAGGTTGGCTCGCGCCCGTAAAGAAGAAAAAAGGGAGAGAATCCAGTGGTGGTCTGTATTGCAGTGTTGTACGCGTAGGTTACGAAGGGAAGAACGTGGTCCCAGTTGGAATGAGCGTCGTTGACGTACATGGCCAGCATGTCACTGAGAGTACGGTTGAAGCGTTCTGTCAGGCCATTCGTCTGAGGGTGGTAAGAAGTAGCGGTGCGATGAATGATGCGACATTCTTTCAGTAGGGCCTCGAGAGCGTCGCACAAGAAAACGCGTCCGCGGTCACTGAGCAGTTCCTTCGGAGTCCCGTGGCGAAGAATCAAGTTGTTGAGAATGAACAAAGCAACGTCTCTTGCAGAGGCAGAGGGTAACGGTGATGTTTCAGTGTAGCGAGTCAGATGGTCTACTGCCACAATAATCCACCGGTTTCCAGCAGGAGTAGTCGGAAGAGGGCCGTAGAGATCTATGCCAACGCGGTCAAACGGACGAGCAGGGCAGGGTAACGGCTGCAACGAAACAGAGGACTTCTGAGGAGTTTTTCGGCGTTGACAAGATTCGCAAGCGCGCACGAAATGTCTTACGAAGCGGTACATTCCACGCCAGTAAAATCGCAGACGTAGGCGCGTGTAGGTTTTCAATACGCCACCGTGAGCACATTGTGGGTCACCATGGTACGCAGCACAAATGTCGGCACGGAGATGACGCGGGATGACTAGAAGCCACTTCCGTCCATCAAGCAAATAATTGCGGCGATAGAGAAGACCGTCACGAATGGAGAAGTGGTGGGCTTGGCGGACGAGCGATTTGGATGAATGACCGGGAGTAGGACTTGAGAGAAAATCCAAAAGTGCATTGATCCAGGGGTCATTCCGCTGCTCGGTAGCCATGTCGATACTTGTAAGAGTCGACAAATCGTAGGCACAGACGTGGTCAGACGAATTATCTCTAGGCAATGGCGAGCGGGAAAGAGCATCCGCGTCCGTATGCTTCAGGCCTGATCGATAAATTACATGAATGTCAAACTCCTGGAGACGAAGAGCCCAGCGAGCAAGGCGACCGGACGGGTCTTTCAGAGAGGCAAGCCAGCACAAAGCGTGGTGATCGGTCACAACGTAAAACGGTCGACCATACACGTAAGGACGAAATTTTCCGATAGCCCAAATAATGGCCAAACATTCCCTTTCTGTGACTGAATAATTAGATTCTGCCTTTGTCAATGTTCGGCTGGCGTATGCCACAACATACTCGCTGTAACCAGGCTTACGTTGGGTAAGGACGGCACCAAGCCCAATACCGCTGGCATCAGTGTGGATCTCCGTAGGCGCAGCCGGATCAAAGTGGCGTAGAATGGGCGGCGAAACCAAAAGGCGGCGTAAAGTGTCGAAGGCTTTATCGCAGGCTGGAGTCCAGGCGGAAAGGTCGGAGCTGCCGGCAAGGAGCTGGGTCAGGGGAGCGATGATAGAGGCGAAGTTCAAGATGAAACGTCGAAAGTAGGAGCAGAGGCCGATAAAGCTCCGAAGCTGCTTCAGGGAGGTTGGCTTCGGGAACTCTGCAACTGCGCGAAGTTTGGTGGGGTCGGGAAGAATGCCGTCCTTAGAAACTATGTGGCCTAAAATTGTGAGTTTTCGAGCGGCAAAGTAGCACTTCTTCAAATTCAGCTGAAGCCCAGCGCCGGCGAGACACGTGAGGACATCCTTTAGGCGGAGAAGGTGAGAAGAAAAGTCGGCAGAAAAAACTACGATGTCGTCCAGATAACAAAGACAGGTCTGCCACTTGAGTCCACGAAGAACAGTGTCCATCAGGCGCTCGAAAGTAGCCGGGGCATTGCAGAGGCCAAAGGGCATAACGTTGAACTCGTATAATCCATCCGGTGTTATAAAGGCAGTTTTCGAGCGGTCATTATCAGCCATCGGTACCTGCCAGTAGCCGGAGCGCAAATCCAAAGAGGAGAAATACTCGGCTCCCTGTAAACAGTCCAAGGCGTCGTCGATTCGCGGCAAAGGATAGACATCTTTGCGCGTGATTTTGTTAAGCCTACGGTAATCGACGCAAAACCAGATGGAACCATCTTTCTTGGTGACCAAAACAACCGGAGAAGCCCATGGACTGTTAGATGGCTGTATGACGCCCCGGCGAAGCATGTCGTCCACGTTGTCAGCAATGACTTGGCGCTCAGAGGCCGACACGCGATAAGGACGCTGTCGTAAAGGTGCGTTTGTACCAGTGTCGATTGCGTGCGTAACGACAGACGTGCGACCCAGAGCAGTGTGAGGAAGGTCGAAGGCAGAAGTGAAGTTCTGTAGAAGAGCAGCGAGTTGATCGCGTTGTGCGGGTGGGAGATCTGCGTCAATAGCTTGTTGAAGAACATCGGGTGGTGTCGAAGCGGTCGCTGTATCGCAAGAGCTGAGCACATTAACGTCTAATGAAGTAGGCGTTGCAGGAAGAGTATTTACAAGCGCGAGATCAAGTTCTTCAATACGACCGAGACACTCGAGGACGGACGGGCACGAAAATGGATTTGAGACGTACATTGCACTAAGGCCATCTTCGAACTTGAGGACAGCAAATGGAAGCAGGAGGCAGGGATGGCGTGAAGCGGCGTCGGAAGGTGTGAAGAAGACAGTCGAACTAATAACGCTTTCACAGGAGAGTGGAACGAGGGCAGCAGAAAATGGAGGAACGTCTGTGTCACTGGCGACGAGGAGTTTTGCAGGCCGGGTAGGGACGTCACACAAGACGGTATCACAAAGAGGTAAAAAGGAAACTTCCGCGCGGGCGCAGTCAATAACGGCATGATGAGTGGAAAGGAAATCGTAGCCCAGGATGATGTCGTGTGAGCAGCGAGACAGTACAATAAACTCAATGGTGTATAAGACGTCTTCGATGAGAACACGGGCCGTGCACGCCGCTGAGGGATGAATGCGCTGTGATGAGGCGGTGCGAAGCGAAAAGTCGGAAAGTGCGGTGGTCACCTTACGAAGACGACGGCAAAGAGCTTCACTGATGACTGATACGGCAGCGCCCGTGTCGACTAGAGCGAGTACTGCGACGCCGTCGACAAACACTTGAATTACGTTAGTGGGAGAACACCGAGGACTTGAAGAGTTCGAACCAAGCGCAGTTCTTGCCCCGGGAACTGCGACTGTTAGTTTCCCTCAACGGTGCCGGTAGAACGTCGGAGTGGGGACGGGGAACGGCGACGAGGGGAAGGTGATCGGCGAGTTGTGTACGTTTGATTGTCACGAGGTACAAATTCGGAACTGGGCGGATTTCTCGGCGAGGGCTGGTCTGTATTGTAGGAGTAGTTCCATAGTTCAGGTCGAGAAGGTGGAAGGCGTTGACGGCAAAGGCGTGCGACGTGGCCCGGCAGCCCGCAAGAGTAGCAGATTGGCCGGTTGTCCGCGGTACGCCAAGGGTTCGTAGGGCGTTGGCGTACCCTTGGAATAGGGACATGGAATGCAGACCCAGGCAAAGGTGAAGGAAGGTTGGAAGGAGCGGCCTGGTAGGAAAGAGATGCTGATGGCATGAGCGGCCTGGCCGCAACTTGGGCGTAAGTCAGTGGTGCCGTTACTTGCGCCGGCACGGGGCTGGGCGGCAGCACAGGGCTGGGCGGGAGCATGGAGCTGGGCGGAAGGACGTCAGCGATGTGCGAGGAAGCAGAGGGTAACGTGCGGCTTCTTAGTTCCAGGGTGGACGGGAACGTACCCCGGACCTCCACCAATTGTAGGGGGTGTGTTTATTCGGTGAACCCAGATGATTCCAGCCGCTCAGGGGAGACTCGCAGCGAAGCGTCAGGCGTGGCGAAAGAGCAAAGCAGCGAACAACTTCTTCGTCCTTGAGAGCGGCAGCACGCGACGCATGTCAGTGGTTATATCGATGAAGATTACCACACTACACCGCATATAAGTCTACCTTTCTTTTTTTTTTTTTAAATGTCCTTCCAAAAGTTGAGCGGTCGACGTATATGCGGAATCTTAAAGTCTGCTTATATGCAGGGTCAAAAGTAATTACAACCGAGTCGCGGATAATATCACGCCCCGTGCACTCGTAATTCCATAAAAGTTGTCAGACACAATGCGAAAGTGGATCTGCTTTAAAAAAACTAATTTTAATCGAGATTTGCACCAAACCGTGGGCGTTCCACAGAAAAACGGCCACAGCCGGGCGGGCTGGCAATGTTTGATACAAATGGGACAGCTGCAAATCCAATCCAAAACGACCACACGCGACCAGTCACATGAGCCGAGAAGCATTCCCGCGTGTTGTGCAACGTTGTGTGCATTTCGCCATTTCTTCTCGTCGCACCACCTGAACACTAGCCGACGTGACAGCTAACAGCGATGTATGTGGTTTGTGTCACTCGACGGACGCCTTGCAAGATGCCGCCACAACCTCGGCAAAAGTACAGCGCTGCTTTCAAGCGGCAAGTCATCCTCTACGCCGAGTCTGAAAACAACGTCGAAGCAGAGCGGAAGTCCAAGTCTCAGAAAAGTGCGTGAGAGGCTGGAGAAAACAAAGAAGTAAGCTTTTTGCGTGTGCTGCTACACACCGTTCCTTTCACAGGCCGAAGTCCGGACAATACCCTGCCGTTGAGGAGGCGGTCAAGATTGGGTTCACAACCAGAGAAGCAAGAGCCTGAGTGTTTGCTACAATGGCATTGAAAGAAAGGCACGCGCTGTCGCGGAGATGTGCATCCTGCATACCGAGTTTAAAGAGTGTAAAAAATGGGTGAAGAATTTAATGAAGAGGAACGGCCTAAGCCTAAGGCGATGAACGACCGTATGCCAACGGTTGCCCGAAGCCTACGAAGAAAAACTGAGCGCCTTTTTGCGGTACGCGAGTGACCTGCGGGCAGCACATTCATTTCTGCTTGGTCAATTGGCAACGGTGACCAGACTCCAGTCTGGTTTGTATGCCTAGCAATAGGGCCGTGTCCGCAAAAGGGGAGCGCCAGGTCTGCCTGCTGACAACGAGCAACACGCACAACCGCTTCACGGTCATGTTATGCTGTTACCGCCATGATGGGCACAAGTTACCGCCATTTACTTAAGGGGGGACATTGCTCTTAAAGCTATTTTTCTTAATTTCCGACCAAACTTGACAAAACTAGGCAGTCTGATTCAGTTTCTTGCGCTCATTTCAAATATGTAACTATTTTTCCAATTGGCCAATTAGTTCAAAAGATAGATGAAATTAATTGTTCACAATTTGCCGAAACAATGAAAAAGTAACCACACTAAAAAAATTTCATATTGACACTTTGCTAGGTACTAGAAAGCATAATGCATACAATGTTAGAACTTTTTTGATAAAACTAATATTAGCGATGTTATATCATTTCAAAGTCCACCATTCAATGTGGGTGCCCTACTGTCTGGCCTAGAGCAAAATTTAAAAATTTTTAAGCTACATGCCACAACAAAAATTATGGTTCTACCTCCATTGAAGGCAGAGATATTGCTTCTGCAAATAAGCAAGAAGTCAAGAATTGGTGTTTTGAGAAAACGAGAAAAAAGAGATTGGCTCTCTTTTAATCAAAAATGTAGAGAAAATATTGAAATATTTTGGAATGTAAGTGACTAGAAGGCACCAGGGATGTAGTCAGACTGGCTATGGCCACCCAAATGGCGTTTTTTGAAAGCTTGCTGCATGTCCGCAGTGGTCTGCACTTGTTTGCAGATGCCACTGCTCGGCGGTGGTCTGTCACCATCTGAGAGTAGGGTGGTGTATCTCAGGTTGTGCAGTTGCAGTGATCTTTGGAAGAGGGTGAGAGCAGCCTCAACTTCCATTTCACCAGCCTTCGTGGTGGTGTTTTTCTGGCATGCATGGGTCTCCTTCCAAGCCTTGTATGCCGGGTCATCTTCGCTTGGGGCAAGCTCGCAACTAACGCAAAAATTACTCAGAACCACGTAATCGAGAACCATTCCTGTAAACAGCTCGATGACCGTGCCGACGCCGATATGGGAAGAGTGGCCGCGCGTCATCCAGGAACCGTCGTATGACACAGCGATGTTTCCGGGATTTGCAACCTGCAATTTATCATATAGATCCCGGACCGATTGCGTGCAGAGACGTTTGCTTCTCGGCAGCAAGTGCTGCCGCGGGCGCCAGCTTCTTCACATGCCTTTGCCAAGTTTTGTAGTGGAGGCCACGGTGCGAAATGTCCATGGTCGCAAAAACGTCACTGAGTGCCGTTTGTCGATTCCCGGTGGCTTGCATCACACGTGCAGCAAGGACGTTCACAACGAACGGGTTGCACTTCTCTTTTCCGTTCACACGGGGCGAGCTCCACGCCGACGCAACATCACCGCAGCACGCATACTCGATAATAATCTTTATGGCGAGGCCATATTCACGTTCACCTTTCCCTACCGTGACGCTACCGCCACACACCTTGCACTTCAAAAACGACACCAACGCATTCATTGAGTCCAAACTGACGACAACGAAGCCCGTCTCGATGTCCAATGGCACGGCCGCAACATCGTCAGTGCGAGTGAAAAAATCCATCTTTCGCTTGGTGGCCGGTGTTGAAGAAAGAACTTGTGCTTTTCTTGGGCTTCCATTTCTCTCTGCAACTAACTCCGTACGCTGCAATATTTCGGTGTCGCGCCGAATGCGGCTGCTGTCAGGAATGCATTCACTCGTCGGCGATCCGGTTAGGCCTAAGTCCACTTAGGTACTGTCCGCGGCTTCGGCATCACTTGCTGTTGGCGGCGGACTATTCTCGACGCCGGCCAAAGGAACTGAGCGTCTTGAAAATGTAGGCCGATCGTTTCTTCTTTTTGCCAAACTTGTGACTCGTGGCAAATTTCGGCGTTGCTTCCGACATCGTGCCGCACTTGTCACAACCCTACGACTGAACAAGGAGAGACGTGTCGCCTGCGGAGGAGCAGACGACGGGAACTTTGCGCGGCCAGTCACAGCGTGCTTTTCAATCGTGTGTGCTAGAGCTCGACGAATAGAACCGCGCGTTTGAACTTTTTTTATGCTCGGATTTCAACGTCACCAGTAAGCCGGCGGAAGCACTTGTGGCGGGAAATGGGAAAAGAAAAGCCGCTCTTTCCAATGAGACCAAGATGGCTGCGATCGCGCGTGTAGAAAACGACCTACGCGCCTCGGAAAAAAACTTTTTTTGCGGATTTCAGCTGACAGTGATGCTATAAACTGATTCTGTGGCCCCAAATACTGCACCGCGAGATATAAAACCTGGCGAATTAAAGGAATAATAGCTACAGATTCTGAAAATGTCAGTTTCAAAAAATCGATTTTTTTCGTCTCAAAGAACCGTGTCCCCCCTTAAAGCGGTAGCGGACGCGGGATGCGACCTGGTCATCATTCCGGGCGGATTGATACCTATTCTTCAGCCACTGGATGTGGTGCTGAACAAGCCATTCAAAGACCGCATTGGTAGATTCTACGACGAGTGGCTCCAGCAAGAAAACCCAGACACCAACAGGGCTGCTGAAAAAAGCTTCTTTAGGGGAAGTGGCTCAATGGGTCAACGATGCCTGGTATGGCTACCAACAGACATGGTCTCCGCGGCGTTCTCCACGTGCGGCATCTCGGCAACGCTTCCGACGACCAGCAGCAGCAGTGGCTCATAAAATTATGATTGCGACTGTGTCCTCACAAGAGACGACAGATGCCTCGTGAATGAATAAATGTTTCTTTATGACTCAGCCTTCTGAAATACTTCTTGGGTGAGCTAGGACCGTAGGGTGCGGCAGCATCGACCTAAATTCGGAGTAGAACTTTTTTTTGCCCAAAGGGGGTCGCGAGTTGGGGGGTGCAAACTCCAAGAAGTGCAAGAAGGCCAAGAAGTGCAAACTCATCTCTTTTACTCGTCAGCATAACCCCGTTATTTTCTCATATGAGGTTGCTAACTCTTCCATAGAACGCGTGGAATCATATAAGTACCTTGGAATCACACTTTGCAGCGACCTCTCTTGGTGTACACACATAACTAACATCATATCATCTGCAAACAGATCTTTAGGCTTCATAAAACGTCACCTACGTCATGCGCCCCAACAAGTAAAACTTTTGGCATATAAAACACTGATCAGATCAAAGCTTGAGTACGCCAGTCCAATATGGAATCCATCTCAGATATACTTAACAAATGCGATCGAATCAGTTCAAAACCGCGCCATCCGTTTCGTGCATCACGCATACTCGTATTCCATCAGCGTTTCTCTAAAGGAAAATTCCAGTCTTGATAACCTTTTACTTCGTCGCCGCATTGCCAGTCTTTGTTTACTGCACAAAATTCTAAACAGCTCACTAAATCAGGCACCTTACATTGTGCATCGCACCCACATATCTCATTGCGCTTCGCATCCATTTCAGATAACTCGGCCTGTTGCTCGCGCCAAAACTTTTTCAGGATCTTTTTTTCCCCGAGCAATTGTGGACTGGAATGCCTTCCCCAAGTCGCCGCCCTCTCATGCCAATCTTCATTTATTGATGCCTTAAAAATTTAAAAAATAAAAAACAAAAACAATAAAAAATAAAAAACACATTGCCCAAGTTTGTTGAGCTGTTCGTATTGGCAAAGTTATGAATTCAGGCTCTGTCATATTAGGTCAAATGTGCAATCACAAAAACTATAAGCGGTAAGGGATAAATATGTGCAACTACATGATATTAGCTCGTGTCTTGTCTTGAAACTGTTTCCCTTCCACATATGATTGTCAATAAGCATACAGGCAAAAATGAGTTAAAACTTCCTTCTTGAAAGGTCCTCTTGTTTGAGTACAGGCAGGTTGACCAGAGCTCTTCCGATATATAAACTAATAAGGGTCGTTCTGCCCCAAACATCCCGGAAGTTGCACTCAACCACCTGATTTGTCCAAACAAATTCCCGATGACTCATCCAAAGACGTTTGAAAGCCTAAAATGGCTCCAAAATGTTTTTGTGAGTTGAGCAAAATTCAAATGCTTCAAAAAAGCGAGAAATATTCTTTGAAGAATAAAGAATTCAATTTTTTTTAATCTCTATCAAACATCTTAATGCCATTTCCAAATTCTTGCTTTTAGTCTAATAGCAGCATGAAGTTTTGAACAAAATAACTATTTAAGAAGTGAAAGAAATCCTGAAAGCGCATAAATTGTAATTTCGTTACAACTGTCAACTGGCTTTTGGGAATTAGGAAATAGCCATATTGCTTCCCTAGATGCGATTTTTTTTTCATTGATACTGTTAACGCTCACTTGAGGGTCGATACATGGAGGGCATAAAATAAAATACAATTCATAACATATTATAATGACGTCAAGTTGTACGCTCTCTATACAAAACATCAATGGATCGTTCGAATTTGTGCACATCCGTCTGCTCAACAACCTCAACTGGCAAAGCATTCCAAGATTCAATCACATCAGGAAAAAAGGAGTTGCCGAAAACATCAACACGTGTGACATAAGGCTTGATTGCTCTCGTGTGGTTTGTTCTGGCGCTCCATTTTCCCGTGGAGTGAATATACCTATCGTTGCTTATCTTTAAATATCCTTGGAGTATCTGAAATAAAAGCTTTAACCTGGATTTTTGCCTTTGATTTTCAAGTAACTCGAGTTCACATGTGTTTAATATTTCAGTCACTGAGTCCGTTATTCTGTACCTTGACAAAATAAAACGAGCGGCCATTCTTTGAATATGTTCCAGTTTATCTTTTAAAACTTTTTGGTGGGGGCTCCAGACATCACAGGCGTACTCCAAGGATGGGCGTATGAACATATTGTAGGCTGTTAATTTGACATCTTTTGTTGCACATTCTAATTTCTTTCTCAAAAAGTAATAATGTGTGCTCAACAGCTTCACAAAAACTTTAATGCGTCTATGCCACTGAAGGTTATGTGTAATTGTGACTCCTAAATATTTGAAGGTATCAACATTTTTCAGTTTATTGTTTCCAACCTAACACTTTATTTGTTATATGTACAGACGTTAATGCACTAAAGCAGAAGCGCGAAGCGTCAAAGATGGCGGAAGATATGAATTTGGAAGGCCTACGATCATTGATCATGAAAGCAGAAAGAAATGTTCTAGATATATTTTTTCAACAAAAACACATAAAACTGGTATACCTTCCCGTTGCATTGTTACCGAACGGGGCACATGGCAACATGTTGTTTCAGTTTTTACAAAGCTGTTTATGTTAACTTACTGTAGATCAGTTTCTTGAGCAAAATTCAGTGGCAGTGGTAGAATATTTAAAACTGTGTAGCCCAGGTGTGTGTGGGATGTTTAGTATAGATGTACAGGATTTATACTATCCATTACCCCATGATAGGCTCCTCCAGTTTGTTAGGAAGTGTATAGAAGAAGACAATGATGGAGCTTGTGTCTTTTTATCTAAAATCCACTTTTGTTGAATGGGATGGCAGTTTGTATATTCAAAAAACGGGGGGGGGGGGGGGGGGGGTGCATTGGATCAAAAGTAGCACCTGTACTAAGTAATATATTTCTTTCTTAAGTGGACAAAGCTATCGAAAACTGTTTAGGCAAAGATGTAAAATACGTCTTCAGATATGTGGACGATTATCTGGTTTTTGTTGGAGGCTGTGATCTAAAGATGAGGGTGGAAGATGTTTTAAATACCTTTACCTGTAATGGATTCGGCCTTGAATTTACCTATGAAACACCGGAAAGAAATCAGCTGCAGTTCTTGGATATGAGACTAGAAGGAAAAGGGGACCATGTGTGCTGGTCATTTCAACAGAGGTGTGAAAAGCCCTTATTAAATTACAAATTAGCGCATTCGAAGATAGTCAAGTGCGGCATAGCTGTGTCGTGTTTGGGTTCGGCAATCACAAAATCCTGTGTCCAGACTATCGACAGCAGCTTCAATCAGCAGGTTCGGAGATTAAGGTTAGCAGGCTTCCTGAAGGAAGTGATAATACTGGCCTGCAATAAAATCCTGAAAAGGCTATGGTAAGCGGGATCTATCGGGCACAACAAGTAAAAATGAAAAGAATTATGCGGTAATATCATACATTCACAAGCTATCCCACAGGCTCAAACAAGTTGGCAATAGATATGGGGTTAAAGTGTTGTTTTTGGCTCCCAATAGGCTGGGAAAAATTTGTGCTATGGTAGATAGGAGACGCAAAGAACGAAAACAAAAAAACTAGCAAAGGATGTCAAGTAAAGCATGAGCTGAGTTTTGTGCCACGCGCAAAAGGAGTAGTCTATGATACTCCCTTTACATGCGGGAAGAGGTATATAGGGCAAGCGGGGAAATGCATCAACATGCGGCTGCGCCAGCATAAAACGTCTTTAAAAGGAGTTCCCTCATCCAACTTAGCACTACATTACAGAGATTGTAATCTTAATGATCCCGATTCGTCGGTGTCGAAAAAAGCATGCACACCGGTCCTTGATAAAGCTAAGATTTTCAGGAATCAAAACAAATTGACCAGGGAACTCAGTGATGCTTATCACATCCATAAAAATAGTGACACGCACGTTAGCACACCATCAGTAATCATCAATGATTGTGAACTGTCATATTTGGATCCATAGCTGTATGTTCTGTTTTTTTGGTGGAAAGGGATAGTGCATGCACTTCTGGTTGTCATGTGAGAATATATTTCCTTGTATGTTTCATTAAACCTTCAGTTTTTAGCCCGAGCACTTGTCTTGTCGTCTCTTCTTGTTCCTCGTCCCCTGTCGCAGTGCCGGTAAAATATCGAAGATGAATTAACTAGCTCAAATTTCTGTGTTACTACAAGTCAGCTGCTCGCTTCTATAAACCACTCCACCAAGCTGTCCGAAGCGAGTTTACTGTTTGTGCCGCTCGCGCCACTCACGTTGTTTATGCCAGAGCTTTTCAATACTACCAAAAGCTCTGGTCTCTTTTCGCATAGAGTTAATACAAAGACTCTAGAGGGAAAGCTGGGCAGGGAAACGAGCTTCCCACTGGTTCGTCGCCATCATCAAATTCGTTATTGTGGCCAGCACAGTTTCTGCTCACTGCGTCAAAAATGAATAAAGGTTCGAACAAAAGTTTTAAAAACCGCTGCAGATAAATCAACTGTAGGAAATTTCTATACATTGTTTTCAAGTTTCAAGCACATTATATCATCTTTCAGGAACCTTCTTGGTCGTAAAGGAATGATCTAGAACAATTGGAAACCATAGCAGACAGCATGTAGCAGACGCCCTTTGAGTTTCGGTTTCAAATTTCAGTTTTCGAGGGCCTCGAGGTCAGACACTTGAAACAATGAGAAGTTTAGGTTTCTCATCTGCGGCACTATTAATGGCAGGTAAAGACTCATCCAATGACAAAGTCCCAGCTGGGCCACCTTGCCTGAGTGCTGCTCCACTTTCTTGAGTCAAAGTCTCTGTTAGGTCCACTAAGTCCTGGCTAGTCTCCGACGCTCTGCTGCTGTCGCTTGGCTGCTCATAAGGAGACTTGGGATCGGCTATGTTGTCTTCTACCCGGTCCTGGTATCCGTGCACGGCAGCTTCGCAGTAAGACTTAGCCCCCACCAGCAACCCATTCTGGGACCTCGCATCGAGATATTCAGACTTCTGCTGATGGTCACCTTGTGCAAACTTGTTAGCGCCTTCTTCCTGGCTCATGGCTGCTTTGTCATAACCAAGCTTCTCCTCCTGCTGGTCAGTTGCCTGTATCTGGCCCACAGACCCCCAGCTGGAGCTTACTCACTAGGGACTCGAGTGCCTTGCGGATGGAGATTTCCTCTTGCAGTTCCACCTGTAACTTCTTTATCTCCATTTCCTTAGCCTCAGGTGTCGCTTTCCAGTCCTGTATCTGTAGAGAAAAGCTTTCCTTACAGTCGCAGATGGCTTGGGTCACCTCTCCCTGCAACAGGTTGATACAGACGCATTGCCTGCATTCAAATTTCTTTGCCTCCCGCACCTCCTTCACCGTCTCCAAAGGTGTGGCCTGTAAGTCAAGCCAAGCCCTGCATTTGGGGCAAGCCACTCAATAAAGAAAAACTGATAAGCTTGCACTGGCGACAATGGTGGACTTCGAAGATACTCTTAGGTCTCCTGCGGCTGTTCACCGTAGCGGGGGCGCGGATCTCGTCGGCTGAATCCTCGAAGGCAGAGTTCTCGATAAGGGCAACGACGATACATGTGGTCCGGCTCACTGCAGTTAAAACACAATGGCCACCTGTCAGTGGTCCTCCAGATGTCGGACTTCCTTCGCCCTCACGGCTCCGTGGGTGCTTCATATTGCGGCACATATTCGCGGCGCCGAGGGCCGAGATCCTCAGCCTGGGTGTACTGGCGAGGGGCGGGAGGCAGCCTACTGGCCATAGCGGCATAGCTCACCATCGGTGGTTGTGTGTGTAGCGCAACAACGGGTACTACTCCTGAAGCAAGTGCGTGTTGCACTTCCGAACGGCTGTAGTAATAGTTGCTGGGGAACATTGCTCTGAAGCAGGAAAAACCCTCTTGAGCTCTTCTCGCACGACTTCGTGGATGATATTGCGAATAAAGTCGAACCCGTTTATATCGAACCCGGATATATCAAATTTTGGTTATATCGAACTCACGGAATATCCCCTTGAAAATCCCATGTTAAAGTATAGGAAAGCCGCGTCATATATCCGCGTGACGTTTTCAAGCCATGCGTGGAAGGAATGAGAGGGGCAGTTCGGCGACGGCTGGTCTGGGCAGTGCCGTGCCCATTCCCCAAAAGCGCTCGCATCTGCAGTTATCGTTTCCCGCGCGCCAACACATGACGTTTGCAAGCCACGTGCGTGGGTGTGCCCATCCTTTTGCCAAGCTATCTCTCTCCTTCAGCACGCGCTATGCATGTGCCAAGCCAGCTCAGCCCGTTTTCAGACAGGTACCGGACGCTTTCTCCAGCGTGTATTGCAAACCCTCTGCGCGCGACGGCTGACATGACTATGGCGCCTGCGGTCGTTAAAAAGCAGCAGCTCTGTTTGTTTTTTTTTGTTCTTTCTGAGAGTTATTCTTTCTTATCGTTGTGCTGTTCGGGCGTTAAGCGGCAGGTTTTTTTTTGTTTTTTTTTGGCGGGAGTCATTTATCCTTGCATGTATGAATGAACGAAAGCACGCGGTCAGCTGCTGCGATCATGACGCCCCTCCCAAGCGCGGCGTGCTAAATCGAACCAGGCTTGTGTGATCAAGCCATCACGGGCACTCTGCCAAGTTCGCTCCCCGCCGCAGGAGCTATCAAAAGATAAACGCACCCTGACGTTATCACTCCGCAGCATCTTGGCACGCTGCCAAGAAATGAGCTGTGGATGAGATGACCGAAACGGAGTGACGTGCGCCATCGACATGCAAGCGAAAACGCTCGCGATTTCTGCCGCGGCCACACAGAAACTTTGTTTTGAGCTGCCAGGGTGGCTCGAGCAGCGAGAAGGACCCATTTCCAACAAGTTTGAAATTTTTGGCTCTGTCGCTGCCGCTTGTCGCAGAAATCGCTCAATCGCTTGCATGTTAGCGATCTGGCCTTAACGCATTTCTTTTTTTTTTTTCAAATTCTCGGTGCAAAAGTGGAGGGTGGGTTCATTATGCGAGTGGGTTGATTACGCGACAAATATGGTATTGTTTTTTTTTGCATCGTAAGTACGTCACAAGCCAATTTCTGTATATCGAATTATCGATATATCAAACTATATCGCGATCCCCTTCGAGTTCGATATATCCGGGTTCGACTGTATCAGCGATGCCAAAACCTCCAAAAGCTAGGCGAGGTAAGGCTCGATATGTTCGGGAAGTTGTTGCCCAATCGCTGATAGTGGGTGTTCCTTGTGGCCAACGTCCGCTTGATAGTAGTAGCTTCGGTGACAAAACTCGCTACTGTAGTTGGTAGATTTCGTATAAGTCCACCAAAAATCTCACTTCGTATGCCTCGAATCAACGCTCATACTTTTTTCTCCTCAGCAGCCCTAGGGTCGGCGCAAGAGCTTAAGTGCAGAACGTCCTCGACGAAACTTCTCATGCTCTCCGCTGGGCCCTGAATATGAGTTTGCAGTAGCTTTTCTGCATGCTGTCATCGGTATTGGTTCGCGAACGTGTGTAACAGTTCGCTCTTGCACGTCTCCCAAGATGTCAACGAAGCTTCGTGGTTCTTGAACCAGTACTTCACCGGTGCCTCCAGCGAGAAGTAAATATTCTGCAGGCATTGATCCGGTGTCCACCCTTTGTGGCGAGCAACCCGTTCATAATGTTGTACCCAGTCTTCAATGTCATCCAGGCCATCGCCACGGAAAGGGGAGATAGTCCTTGGTGTTACAGGCACGTAGACTATCCGTGTCGCAGTCGCATTGTCATGCTGTTGCAACTGGGAGGCCAGGGTGAAGTTAGCCCGAGACACGTTCTGCTCGGCGAGGAGTCCAAATTCCGGAGCTTTGCCTTGTTGACGTCGGCTAGCGCAGATCTCAGGTGCAGTGCGGACCCCAAGAAAATCCGGCGGCCAGTACTTAATACTGGGCTCGAGTTTCATGTTGGGGTGCACTGCATGAGAATCCTTACCCAGCAGCTCCACCAATGTCACGTCCTGACACACAGGGACACGATGGCAGCAGAGACCTAGCAAAATTGCTAATGGCTGCTTTAGAATCACTGAATACAATATCAGCGGACGTGTTTCCTATAGCTAAGGCTATGGCCACTTCCTCCGCCGTCTTGGAGGATGTGGTTGCGGTTGAAGTGGCCACCAACGGGGAACCGTTCCCGTTCACAGCAGCCAGTGCGAATGCTTGCCTCGGGGTATGCCGACATTCCGCAGTGTCCACGTACGCTGGATTGACGTATCGGCCGTACTTGGCATGTAGGACGTGAGCCCATGCTATGCGTAGCCCTTCGTGGTGGACGGGGGACATATTCTTGGGTAAAGGTTTAAAGGAGTATAGAGACGTATATTTTCTGTTTCAGGATGTTTGCTTTAAGCGATCCACGGTGGTCCAAAACTGAGGGACTGCGACCCAAAAAGCCCCAACAGGCCTCAATTAATTTATTTATTAGGGCATTTATCAGGACCACTTTCGGTTTCGAACTCTCTGAGCACGAGCACGCGATGATGTCAAAGATGCGAGCGCGCCACACAAGCGCCTCCTGCTGGCAAGACTGGTGACACGTACACACACAATCTAATGACGCATACGAGTAGCGTTCTTCGTCTGCTTGCGATTGCACTTGCAAGATGATATCGTCACTGAGCAGTGTTTCAGCGTAGCATAATTAGTTCAACGCTGTTTCGCCCAAAGGCGCGGATGTTATTGATATTGCCGAGCGCTTTCACTTCAACCCGCTCTCCAGCGACTCAAGTGAAAAAGCAGAACTAACAGCAGCAACGAAAGCTTGGCAGTGAGTGTCCAGGAAATATCAGCTGATTAGACATGTTGAACAAAGGTACTGACTACTATGAAGATGCTGCTTTCTCAGCCCGGTTTGCCGGCGCTGTGAGCTCCAAGCTGGCGTCAGAAAAAAAAAATGTTTTATCCGTAAAAAAATAAAATCCATGGCCTGATCAGACGTCAGCCATTGTGACCTGATACCGCGCTAGAGCTGCCCATGCTCATGCCCGCTCACTAGCTGACTGGTCCCGACGCGGCAGGCCTGAGTGACTCAATTCAAGCATGTGGTGTCATCTGTGCTTTTAGGCGATCTGGGCATGCAAAACGACCCGCCACGATCGGCTCAGATAGCCTCCGCTATCGCAAATCTACCGTTTATTCGCGTGCATAGCAACTCCGTACAAAAGACCATGAATACGAATAAATTGGGAGGATTGTTTGACCAATACTGAGGTGCTGGTAGAGTGATTACAGCGATACAAGCGAGCTTTTTTTTCCACATCCACTTTGCTGCTGCTGCTGCCCGGCGCGACTAGCCTGGAGTCTGCTAGCTCCGCTGCTGAAGGCGTCTTGCGAATCAAGAATGCGTTTTTTATGCGAAAGGCTTCCCAGTAAAGCGGCGCGAAAGTCCAACATTTATTACAGCGTTAGCCTATTCCAAAGCGCCGTCCGCTGCCGCTTCGATATGAAACCAGCTAGGCCCAGCGACGTGAAAGGCAACTAGGCAGGGAGGGCGGCACAGTTCACGTGTCCCGGTGCGCCAGCGGGCGGCACCGTTGCCAAAAGCTGTGCACTTGTGCAGAAATGCTCTTGGGACCCGAGTACAGCAGGTAGCCTTAATGTCAGTTCAGTTCAGTTCAGTCGTGTCCGACTCTTTGTGACCCTATGAACCATATCACGCCACGCCTGTACACCAGGTTCAAATTGCACGAGTGCGGCGTCAATGAAAGAAGTAAATAAATTATGCTTTTTCGAAGTCCGATCTATAGTGTGTTAGTGCGCGTGCACAAAGTATACTCAAACATTGCACTTGAAAAACATGCCGACCGCAAAATCGGGGAGACTCTTAATGGAGGTTCTACCGTGCGAACCATGTGACATTACAATTTCTTTTATTTGTTTTCATTTGCTTTTTGCAGCGATGGCGTAGCGGTAGAACATCCGCCTCGCATGCAAGAGGACCGGGGTTCAAATCTCGGTGCCGCGCAATTCTCCACCGGATGAAAAAAAAAAAAATCCGCGTGTCGATGGAATTACATAAACAGGTTTGGGGTGCGACCTGATGCCGATGAACACCTCCGGCAACGCACTCCCTCACCAGAACAGGAGTTAGCCACCCTGGTGCAGTAATTGGCCGCAACCTCCCATGATAAGCTCCATAAAACCCCGGCCCTCAGTCACCAGCGGCTGCGGAACAACTGACCACGGCGGCGGTCAGACCTGTGACGCAGCAGGGGGTGCTAAGAAAGCCTGGCTCCGCTGGACAGGCCGCCATTGGAAACTGACCCTGGCAACGTTTAATGCTAGAACCCTAGCTAGTGAAGCTAGTTTAGCAGTGCTGTTAGAGGAACTAGAGGGCACGAAATGTGATGTCATAGGGCTTAGTGAGGCTAGGAGGCCGAATGAGGCATATACTGTACTGAAGGATGGGCATGTACTGTGTTATCGAGGTTTACCAGAGAGGCGACAACTAGGAGTAGGTTTCCTTGTCAATAAGTATATAGCGGGAAATATAGATGAATTCTATAGTAATAATGAGAGGGTTGCAGGCATCGTAATTAGGCCTAATAAGCGGTATAAACTGAAGGTTGTACAGGCCTATGCACCTACGTGTAGCTATGATGACCAGGCAGTTGAAAGCTTATATGAAGATGTAGAATCGGCAACGCGAAAAGTAAAGACGCAGTATACTGTACTAATGGGCGACTTTAATGCCAAGGTAGGGAAAAAACCGGCAGGAGACAAGGCAGTAGGTGACTATAGCATTGGTTCTAGGAATAGCAGGGGGGAGTTACTAGTTGAGTTTGCAGAGCGCAATAACTTACGAATCATGAATACCTTCTTCAGCAAACGGAAGAACCGGAAATGGACATGGAAAAGTCCTAACGGAGAGACTAAAAATGAAATTGACTTCATAATGTGTTCAAGCCCCACCATTGTGCAGGATGTAGAGGTAATCAGGAAAGTGCGATGCAGTGACCACAGGATGGTGAGGTCCCGAATTAGCCTAAATCTGAAGAAGGAACGCAACATATTAGTAAGAAAGAAACCCATCAACGAATTAGCGGTGAGAGGGAGGGCAGAAGAGTTCAGGATCTCGCTACAGAACAGGTATTCAGCTTTAACTGAGGATGGCGACATTAGCCTAGAAGCAAGGAACAATAATTTCAGAGATATCATTACTGAGTGCGTGGTAGTAGGCGGTAGGATAGTTAGAGAGGATACCGGTAAGCTGTCTAAGGAGACGAAAGATTTGATTAAGAAACACCAGAGTATGAAAGCTTCCAATCCAACAGACCAGATCGAATTGGCCGAGATATCAAAGCTAATCAATAAGCGCAAGGTGGCCTATATAAGGAAGTATAACATGGAGAAAATTGAGCATGCTGTAAAGTACGGGGGAAGCCTTAAAGCGGTAAAGAAGAAATTGGGCATAGGCAAAAACCAGATGTATGCGATAAGGGACAAGGCGGGCAACGTCATCACTAATATGGACAAGATAGTCAAAGTAGCCGAGGAGTTCAATACAGATCTCTACAGTAGCCAAAGTAGTCAGGACCGTAATGAGATTGGCGGTAGGGAAAAACAGTCAGACGTTCCAGCAGTGACGAAGGACGAGGTCAAGAAAGCACTAGAAACTATGAAAAGGGGGAAATCAGCTGGAGAGGATCAGATAACTACAGATTTGCTGAAGGACGGGGGGGATATCGTGCTAGAAAAACTGGCCACCCTGTAGACGCAGTGCCTGGTGTTATCGACGGTACCGGAACCATGGAAGAATGCAAACATTATTCTCATTCACAAGAAAGGGGACTCTAAGGACCTTAAAAATTACAGACCAATCAGCTTACTATCTGTTACGTATAAGGTATTTACTAAGATAATCGCTAATAGAATCAGGACAACCTTAGACTGCAATCAAGCAAAGGATCAAGCAGGTTTTCGAAACGGTACTCTACTATCGAGCATATCCATACCATCAATCAGGTGATAGAAAAATGCTCGTAATATAACCAGCCCATATACATAGCATTCATTGATTACGAAAAAGCATTTGACTCAGTTGAAACCTCGGCGGTGATGCAGGCATTGCGAAATCAGGGGGTAGACGAGCCGTACGTGAAAGTGCTGGAAGATATATATATACTGGCTGCACAGCAACCATAGTTCTGCATAAAGAAAGTAACAAAATTCCCATAAAGAAAGGTGTTAGGCAAGGAGACACAATCTCCCCAGTACTATTCACAGCTTGTTTAGAGGAAGTATTCAGAGACTTGGAATGGGAGCAGTTAGGGATAAGGGTAGATGGAGAATACCTCAATAATCTGCGATTTGCTGATGACATTGCCTTGATAAGCAACTCGGGGGATGAACTGCAAATAATGATTGATGATCTAGACAGGAAAAGTAGAAAGGTAGGCTTGAAAATCATTATGCAGATGACTAAGGTAATGTTTAACAGCCTCTGGAAGGAACAGCAGTTTGCATTAGGTAGCGAAATATTGGAAGTAGTAGGCGAATATGTCTACTTAGGACAGGTAGTAACCGCAGATCCGGACCACGAAAAGGAAATAACAAGAAGAATACGATTGGGATGGAGAGCATTTGGCAAGCACTCGCAGATTATGACTGGCAGCTTACCGGTATCGCTCAAGAGGAAAGTATACAACAGTTGCATCTTGCCTGTACTCACCTATGGGGCTGAAACGTGGAGGCTAACCAAGAGAGTTCTACTTAAGTTGAGGACAACCCAGAGGGCTATGGAATGAAAAATGGTAAGGGTAACATTAAGAGATAGAAAGCGTGCAGAGTGGGTCAGAGAAATAACTTAAGTTACCGACATTCTAGTAGAAATTAAGAAGAAATGGACATGGGCAGGACATGTAGTGCGAAGAGAGGATAACCGATGGTCGCTGAGGGTAACAAACTGGATTCCAAGGGAAGGAAAGCATAGCAGGGGGCGGCAGAAAGTTAGGTGGGCGGATGAGATTAAGAAGTTCGCAGGGGTCAAGTGGATGCAGCTAGCACAGAACCAGGTTAAGTGGAGAAATATGGGAGAGGCCTTCGCCATGCAGTGGGTATAATCAGGCTGATGATGATTTGCTTTTGAGCACGCAGCACCATCTCATTGTATAATGTTGTACTATGTGTTTAAAAAGATTTTTTTTTCTTAAGAGCATCATTTTTGCAATGCATATAAAGGGAGCGTTTGAGAACGTTCCACACGCCGCAATTCTTCGCAACCTACAGGACAGCAATTGCGGAGAGCGAGCATATAAATATGTTCATACATTCTTAATGAATCGTACCGCAACCATAAGCCTGGGGAATCTCAAGACGGACAAATTCCTAGTAGCGGACAAAGGCAATCCGCAAGGCTCTGTTATATCGTCCCTCTTATTTATTATCGCTATGATGAAACTCCCGAGGGATCTAGATAAAATCAATGGCATACGACATGCTCTATATGCCGATGATATAACAATATGGATTCGAGGCGGCTGCCTAAGACTGCAGCAAGACGCCCTTCAGGAAGCTGTCGACTGCATGAATAACTACCTAAGAAATTGCGGACTCATCTGCACTCCTGGTTCTTAAAGCCAGGACTCGAGGAAGACCACCAAAAGATGACATTCCTGATCCAGAAATCTTTCTTGACGGAACCCCTATCCCTCAAGCAGACTCTCTTCGCATTCTTTGCCTAAACATCCCGAAAGATGGATCAGGGTCTGCAACACTCCCGAGATTTCAGGCTACTGTTACTCAAGTGGCACACCTGGTCCACCGCGTGGCCAGCAGAAGACACGGAATGAAAAAACAAGATACTCTCCGCATCGTCCAGGCTCTCATCATAAGCCGCATAACATACGGAACACCATATTTAGATCTAAAGAAGGCAGAAGTAGGAAAACTCAACACACTCATTCGTAAAGCCATGAAAATCAGCATCGGTATATCCGAACGTGCATCTACGCAACGCCTCCTCCGCCTCGGCCTTCATAACACGTGGGAGGAGCTTACCAAGGCCCACAAAGTAAACCAACTGAAACGCTTAAAACTAAGAGAAACTGGATGTGCAACCCTAAAGAAACTGGGATACAGAGAAGGCTTAGAACAAAAAAAAACCCCAAGCAGCGCTTCCCGGACGAAATCTGCTCATACATCACCATAGCCCCCATCCCGCGAAATATGCATCCTACATACAACAAAGACCGGCGCCTGGTAAGAGTTCGGGCCCTGAGCAAAGTGCACGGAACAAATCCGGAAACGAGGTACACTGATGCAGCAAAATACCTGGGAAGACAAGCCCACTCCATTAGCGTCATGGATTCCACATTTACAGAAAAGACCACTGCCGTTTATTACAACAAATGACACTGACGCAGCCGAAGAGGCTGCAATCGCATTGGCGGTCTCGACGAGCAAACAACACGTCATTCTCACCAATTCACAGTCTGCATGCAGAAACTACCAAAAGGGAAGAATTTCCAGCATAGCACTTCAAATTCTTACCGATTCACAGTCTGCATGCAGAAACTACCAAAAGGGAAGAATTTCCAGCATAGCAGTTTAAATCCTCCGTCGCACCACAACTCATCACCTCCCGGATACCTACATCATATAAACTCCGGGACACACTCACTTGGAAGGAAATGAGGCCGCCAATGCCTCAGCCCGAGGATATGCTAACCGGGCACCACGTCCAGAGGGATTTTGGAGCACACATGATGTACCCAAGAAATGTACCGACATCCTCCTGCATGCACACGTGACATAGGATCGAAATTGAGACGCAGCTGTTTTTAGTGCTGCAGCACTATTACCCGCATTCTCGCAAAAACCCAATGTCTGATGCCGGTTTGACTTCTGACCTAGTAGAAGTCTAGTCATAGCTGTTATCTAGCTGTAGCAGGCCTGAGGCGTTCCTGTAACTTGCTAACGTTACGCTAAAAGTTGGCTAAAAAACATCTTGCAAGAACATTTCAAGACATAAGCTAAACGTTCATAGCTTTTTCACTAAATCCTCTCCTGATCACTGCAATAAGCAATCATGCACTATTTGGTGCACCTCTGCAGCCAAGCAAGGTTTTATCTCGACTATACTGGCCATTCAGTGATCCTAGCATGCACAACGGCCACATTTTCTGTGTCCTTATGCCTTACGGTGGATCAAACATCTGAATCTTTTCGCAGGTTAGCTCCTTTGTAATGCACACAAGCACAGAAAACACAGCCTCTGCACTCATTAAATAGCTGGATGGCTGTCCTGTATTGGAACATGTTAAAAATTCTCATTAACATTTTGCATAAAAATTATTCATAATGCTATCCCAAAAATAGTGCTGTCCCAAGAGGTTGTGACAAAGGCAGGAGATAAACGCTTCAGTCGCAATTGATGTAGACATGCAAACTACATGATGGCTTAACAAATAAATGACAACTTTGAGAGTTGAGCTGTAATACCAGTGTAAATATTGCACTGAGTGCAACTAAGCATAAAAAAACTAACACTTCACATTTACTTTTGTGAACACACATTTTATTGCCTAAAATGTAGGCAAGAAGTTCTGCACTGAAAACTTAAAAACTTAACAAGCACCGATGCAAGAATAGAAAGCCTGAACAATAATAGACGCAGACTCTGCTTCATATTCAGCACTTATATCTTGGGAACCCAAGCAATCCACGATGTTAAAGACTGACACTGGAGGATTGCACTGCATGGTCCTTAGCAAGCACTGCCTTAAGAGAGTGGAACTACCTGCATTGCCAGACTAGGTACGACAGTCAGATAATAGTCACATAGAAAATGAGCTGCAACCAAAAGAGATGACAAAATTCAAGCAGGAATACACTGACAAAATTCACCTATGCAAACTCCACTAGTCTGTCTCCTTAAAGAACATGAAGTCTGCTTCTGTTTCATCTATACCATCATTCCCTTTTCTGCAAACCCATACATGATATTAAAAGGTAGTACTGGTTAAAATGCCAACTATTGTTTGTTTTACTCTTTCCAAAATAGCCTCAAATAGAACTTTAAATAATGACAGTAGTGAAGCATGGTCCTAAAATCCAGTGACATTAAAATTTAAACTGCCAATTCCTTTCAGAAACATGCAATACACAGTGCCATAATTGCTCACAAAAATGCTTAAAAGTTATTTTCACTTCAGTATGAAAACCACTATGAGAGCATGTTTTAAAACAAGCACCATTAAAACCGTCTGTTGGTGAGGGCAGGAAAATTGGTTTCATCTATAACATGCATACTGTATGGTTGTAAAAGCACTGTGAAACTGCTACGAGGCTGCTGCTGAGACAAATATGTATACACAGCAAACATAAAAATGGTAAAAGGGCTATTAATAACTCGTTTTGAGTGTTCACTGCTGGGTCATTATAAAATGCTCAATGGGGATTGCAGCGCAGTAGTAACAGGGACGACATAAGAAGAACTCAAGCACTGACTAACAGCTCTATTCTATATTACCCTGAACCAGATTACATATGCAGCAGGTTTAAAAAATAGAACCAACACATCGCTTTACACATCTGTGGCACAATTATCACCTTTGTGTCCCGTTTCTCCAATCTTTGATCTCATCATTGGTGTTCAGAAATGACATTTATTTTTTGCTAATGCACACAGAGGGGTTACGACACATTTATCTGTGCATTTTGAGATCACCAGAGCCTCTATTATCACCTTTGTGGTGGTGTCCTGATACTTGAGAAGAATAGTTGTTCTGTCAAGGGCAGGGGTACAGTCCTTGCACTGGCTACAATGTAAGGCAAGTTCTGACAATGTTGTGTTCACGCACCTCTCTGTCTGGCCTATGTAGATGTTGCCGCATGGCAGGGGAACTGAACACACCACATGGTTTTCATAATTTATGAGACACGGACGGTGCCTTGTCACGCAGCCGGGTTACATTCGGTGTCAGAATTTGCACCTTTGCATAATTGATGCAGCTTTCTTTTGGGCCCAGAAGAAAATATCAACCCCCACTATATTTCCTATCTTTTTGAATTTGTGTGGTACCGCATGTAAGCATGGTATCGCAGCTACCTTTCTTCGACATTCATATCTGGTGGGCCCTTTTCGCGATTGTGTAAGTATGCTCTCCGCAACAGCAATTAGGAGATGACCTGGATATCCGGCTTGCTCCAGACGACGCACCTGCCTCTGAAAGGCTTCTTCTTTACGGTTCCCACGACTTTTCAAGAGTGCTCCCGAAGCACGTCTTCAGAATGGCTCTTTACTAGCTTTGAGTGAGCTGAGGCATACAGGGGACTGGTTTCTACCCCTCAGCTCACAGGCCTAGCAAACGTGTTGAGAGCCGAAGTATGGTCCCAAATCTAGAACTTAATGTGACTGTAGGCCAGGCGCTCGTGAGTCACCGTCAGTGGTCGAAGCTCGTGTGTTCGCACAACCGTTGTCGTCATTGAGGATAACAAGCGTCAACAAACCTAGAACTTAGTCTCTTCCAAACTTAACGCATCATTCCTGTATCTTGCCTTCGTCGACCGTAAGGCATATATCACTCAAGATGGGCACGACACAAAAACCAATGCAAATCCCGTTTCGTTGAGAAATAATGTGGTCTTCGAAATGTGAAAAGGTGGAATTCAAGTAAGTTCCAAGCAGCTCCTGAATAACAAGAACAGTTGTGTGAACACACGAGTGTCCGAAGTTTTAGCATTGTTCACAGTGTCTTCTATCGTTGACGATGGCTCACGAGCACCCGGCTGATAGCCACATTAGGTCCTTAAATTTGGGACTGTACTTCAGCTCTCAACATATGTGCTGGGCCTGTGAACCGAGGGGTAACAAACCAGTCCTTCCATATGCCTCAGCTCACATGAAGCTTGTAAAGAGCCATTGTGATTGAAAAGTCGTGGACAGCATAAAGAAGAGGCTTTTCATAAGCAAGTGCATTGTATGGATCAAGCTGGATATCCACCTCATCCCCTAATTGCTATTGTTGACAGCATAATTAAACAAATGCAAAAGGGGCCCACCACAAATGAATCTTGAACAAAGGTAGCTGTGATACCTTAATAATGTTGAAATTTGAATACCTTACTTACATGTGGTATCATGCAATTTTAAAAAGATAAGAAATACAGCAGGCAGATATTTTCCTCTTGGCCCTGAAAAACTGCATCAGTTGTGCAAAGGTGTGAATTCCGACATCAAATATGAGCCTGACTGCGTGATGAGGCACCATCTGCGTCTCGTAGACTGCAAAGATACGGTGTATTCAGTTCCCCTGCTGTGCGGCAACATCTACACAGACCAAACAGGGAGGTGTCTGAACACGATTGCAAGAACATAAAAGACACCTAAGGGGCCCAAATTTAGGAGAACTTGCCTTACACTGTAGCCAGTGCTAATGCTGAACCCCTGCTGAAAGAGCTATTCTTCGCAAGTGCTGGGGCACCATCGCAAGGGTGATAGTAGGCGCTCTGGCGATATGAAAATGCGCAGATAAATGTGTCAGTAACCCCTCTGTGTGCATTAGCGAAAAAAAAAGTTGATTTTTGAATGCCAATGATAGGATGCAAGATTGGAGGAATGAGAAAAAAATGTGATAACCATACCATGGATGCGTAAAGTGATGCGCTGGTTTTTCATTTTGTTGTTCTGGACCTAGTGCTTATATAATCTGGTTGAGGGCAATAAAATACAGTTGCTAGTCAGAGCTCTTCTTAACTCATCCCTGTTAGTAGAGCACTACAATCTAGAGTATGCAAAACCAACTTGCCACTCACTAATGTTTTAAATAAAATGCTAATTAGAACTAGCAGGCAGCTCTCTTCATTAAACCAGAACGATGGTAGAATTCATCATTAGCCAAACAGAATGGAGACAAGGAGACTTATGCTCAGCCTGATGCCTGTCTAGATGCAAAAGAAAGTGAACAAATAAAAACGAAATGCATTTACACCAGCTTACCAGGAACAATCAACACAACTGCCATTCTCTGCTCCAGTCTTAAAGGGGCACTAAAGACACCCAAATATGCTATCAAAATCTAATAAACGGCTTTTGGTGACACTGTCGCCGCATATCCGGAAGCAAAAAATTGAATTATTGCTGAGATATTCCGATAAGAAGTCTAGGTTTTTTTGTTCCCGCCAGTAGAATTCAAACTGTTTTCTCCTACTACGTGATGACGAGAGACTAGCGGCATGTACCAACAAGCGGACGAAATTAGTATATTTTTAGATTTGCCTTGCAGCATTTACATTGTCTTTTCGTCTTTTCGCAGTCGTTTACGTGCGATAAAACCATGTTACCATATTCGAGACAAAACAGACTACGCATTCAAGCGGTCAACACAATTCGCATTTGTCAGCCTCCGGGATCCCTTACGCGTCACGTGATTTGTACCGTATAAACTCGTGTAAGGGCCGCACCTGTGTATGGGCCTCACCCCCACTTTTGACTAGATAAAATTGCTAAAAAATATTCTAGAATTTATTCGTGTAAGAGCCGCACCCCCACTTTTTCAAAGCGCGCGCCAGATGCACCCGCGCTCAACGTTGCCCGCGCTCGCCGTGTTTACGTGGCAGTCCGAAACGCGGCGCGCGCATCGGAACAGCGGACCCTAAACAGCGGCACAACCGGTTGTTCTCTTCCTTGCTTTGTCAGCCCCATCGGCACCTCGTCAGGCCTCGTCTCGTCATCCTCGTGTTTATCGTGCACCTTTGGGGATTGCTTGGTGGCTCAAGCCTGCTCGACTTGCGTGTCTGCATAGCCATTCTACCTGGCCAGGATGGGCAAGTACTTGAACAGTTATACTGCAGCGTTCAAGCTAAAAGTCATCGACTATGCCCTGAAGCACGGTAAGCGCGCAGCAGCAAGGCACTTTGACGTCGACGAGAAGAATGTGCGACGCTGGTGCAACCAGAAAGATTCGTTGGCAAGCACGTCGGGCACTAGACGCGCCTTCAGGGGTAAGCCCTGTAAATTCCCGGAGCTTGAAGTAGAGCTCGCCAGCTATGTCTCCGAGGTGCGAAGCAACGTGTATGCTCTGTCTACCGACATGCTGCGTTTCAAGGCACTAGAGCTGGCGCGTGCAAAGAGTATTCCTCGCAAAGATTTTAAAGCAAGTGCTGGTTGGGCGCGAAGATTTATGATGTGCAACAATTTGTCCATTCGGCGAAGGACAACAATGTGTCAGCGGCTTCCTCACGAATACGAAGACAAGCTGCTGAATTTTCAGAAGTATGTTATCGCAGTGCGACAGCAGAATCAATATTGCTTATCGCAAATCGAAAACGCAGACCAAACTCCGGTATGGTTTGACAGCCCAGAAAACTGCACAATCGACTTCAAGGGGAGCAAGAGTGTCACTGTGCGTACAACTGGTGCAGAGCGGCAGCGTTGCACAGTGATGTTATGCATTACGGCAGACGGCCGCAAGTTGCCGTCGTATGTTATTTTCAAGCGGAAGAATATTCCCAATGAGCAGTTCCCTCGAGGCATCGTCGTACGCGCTCAAGAAAAGGGCTGGATGAACGACACCCTCGTGTCCGATTGGATTCGATCGGTGTGGAATAAGCGCCCCGGTGCCATGCTGGTAAAAAAATCCCTGCTTGTGCTGGATAGCTTCCGCGGGCACTTGACTGAGGGGGTGAAAGACGAGCTTCGAAAAGCCAGAACGGACATGGCAGTCATTCCAGGGGGGCTTACTGGTATGCTACAGCCCCTGGATGTGAGCGTCAATAGGCCTTTCAAGGTTGCGTTCCGTCGGTGCTATACGGAATGGATGGCGAACGCTACTCATGAAAAGACTCCTACCGGACGGCTCAAGAGAGCTCCCTTGGCGACTGTTGCAGAGTGGATTGTCAGCACACGGGGCTCTGTTTCTCCTGAAGTCATTTTTAAGAGTTTCAAAGTAACCGGAATTTCGAACGAACTTGACGGCACCGAAGATGACCTCGTGTTTGAAGACCGAGCATCTGAGGAAACGGACCAGCCAGCCTCGAGCTCCGAGAACACGGACAGTGAGTGAGGAAGAGCCTAAAGCCAAAATAAAGGCATTTTCAATCCTATGCATACAATCGTCATTCATTTTCTTTTGGCAACGCAAAAAGTTTTATTTTTTATTCGTGTAAGAGCCGCACCTTCAAAACACTCGCCCGAATTTAAAAAAAAAAAAGTGCGGCCCTTACATGAGTTTATACGGTAGTTGCGAGCCTCAGCCGTTTCGGCTGTGGCGGCAATACCTGTATTCCTGTTCTTTCTCTTTACTACCTTATAACAGCTCTGTTTTGAGAAAGAGTGGCTTTTATGTAACTGGGAACTGACATTCTATCGATGCAAGCCCACTTTATTTTTCTCTTTAGTGTCCCTTTAAGCAGGACGCAGCTGTCGCCAAGATGCCTGCACACATGTAAAAGAATGCGAGGTACTAACAGAACTAATTAATGCACATGAATTGGTTTACCTCAAGTAAACAGAAATGAAGCCTTGGTACAGGAGATACTATCCAATATGAGGGTTTCTGCATAAATTGCTTATTTCTGCTCCATCTCTAACTACGAAGATGCCTGCACACATGAAAAAGAATATGAAGTAATAACGAAAAGTTAATTAATGCATGAGCCTGCTTACCTATTGTAAACAAAAATGAAGGCTTGCTGCTGCAATCGTCCAATATATATGTTTCAGCATGAATTGTGCGAATTGTGCACACGGCGGCCCTGCTGCCTTGCAGTACATCATTGTCGGACATCTTTCCATGCTCTTGGAAGCTGGAAGTCCCAAATCAAATTAAAATAACTGAAAAAGTGAAAATGAACACGACACTTTACTAGTCTATCGAGCACTTTTGTAGACCATGATAGACTGAGCAACAAGCATGCATTTCAACAGTGATGTTTCATTGACAATTCCACAGGCAGATACTAGAAAGCATTAAAGCATTTGGCATCGCAGGTAGCCAGGTCTCGACTATTACTAGCCATAAACACACAAACTGCCCTCTGCTCATAACTGGAATATGACACCAGCATCTTTCTTTGCTGACACCCTGTTTAACACACGTCTCCACTGGATGCAGTATTCTTTATTTTATTTTAATTTATATTCAGCAATTTTTTACATATTCTTTTTAAGTCTGCTATACTTAAGGTGAATAAAGCCAGAACAACTTTTTAATGAACTTCCACCATACAAAAAAAAATCTTTTCTGAAGCAAACCTGATTTTTGTTCTATTCATCGGCCGTAGTACAGCACATACAACTGGAGTGGAGCAGAGCCCTATGAAGTCAATAACTATTCCAAAAAATTTTTGCAATCACTTCAATTCTAGAGAGCATTGCTTCTTTAAAATTTTTTTACCTTCTTTATCATGACTGTATTAATATCAACAAACAAGAATACTTAAAACCACCATACAAACATTCAGCCAGAACAAACCATGACAGGACGATTAGGCCATTTATCACCCGCTGTAATACGTTTAAACATTCCTTCTTTCCGTCCATCATAGAAGTCTGGAATAATCTGCCACTCGACATTGTCTCCCCATCTGCAAATGAATTCATCACCAAGGTGGAAATATTTTTTGCCCAGCAAACTGCAACAATGTGAGCAGAGGCATTTATGCGGATTGCCCTAGCAAATCACGGAGTGCTTTGAGTGTATTTCATGTGCATAGATTGTCGGTACGAAAATGTTCCTTGTTGTCCAATGTTCCTTGTTATTCCTTTGTTGTTGTTTTTTTTTTGTCTTCTAGGATATATTGTACACTGTCTGTGAAATTGTGACTTTTTTCCCACTCCTGTATGAGCCTGTCAAAAGGCTTACAGTATAAATAAATAAAAAAACTCAGTTCATCATACTTAATGCAGTTACCAAATGGAACTTTAATTAGCTCTGTAGTACACTGCCTTCTCACTTTTTAGAAAGTTAAATGCTCATCAGAATCTAAAAGCCTATTTTGCAAATGATTAAGCACAAGAGCTATGTTTTATTCGCTACTGTTGTCTGACCAGTCATTTTCTAAGAAGTAGTAACAGAATGGAATAAGCTTATCAACAATGAAACCTTACAGCAATATTAGGATTCATTTACAAGAAGTGAAGTTTTTGCCAAGAACTGCATTCTTGTATTATTGGGTTGTACTTTTCATTTTGTTCAACATTTGTCACTGACTGACTGTGATAGCCCTAGTTTGCATTTTTTTTAAATTATTATTCCCTCTGTTGACTGCCAAAGAGGAGTTTATTACATTTACTTCTGATTTTCGCCCTGACATTTCGTGTCCTGTACTTCTATTTCTTCTTATATTCCCGCCCCTACGCTGAAAAACCCTATGTGTAACTGCATGCAGCATTTTTAAATAAATAATAAATTAATTATCGGGGCATTCCAGACTTTGATAAACACTATAACACTGTGAACAGGCTTACAATGAACATGAAGGCTGGGCTTACAAATCACTATAAAATAAACAAGTGAGAAATAAATTATGAGAAACAGAAAAACGTGCCTATTCATGGTGGTAGTCAAACATGTCGGGGCAACTTTTGGGCCAAGCCATAACCGCAGAACGAAGGTCCATGTTTGATGCCGAATACATGTCGGCATTTTTCCAGACAGCATCTACAAAGGACACAATATAACGCTGTAACATACCTTGATATTTGCTTAAGACAGAAAGCAAAAATATGTAAGAAACCAAGCAAGATACAGTAAATTAAAACTAACTGCTGGGCTAGTCGGTGCATAGTCCTTTCCTTTATGTGACAAGCAAAATAATCTCCTAACATACCAACGCTATAGTGAAAATCAAAATTGAGAAAGACTTAATAGCTCTGACCTCTCCCTTTGACAAGCAGCTTTCATCATGCAAAATATAAACCGCATGCAGTTAGCATGAATTGCTGTCTGCCTTTCTCAACTCTCCAGTGCTTTTCCACATGTATGTCAAGCCCACTATTCACCTTCACTGAACAAGCGACTGACAAAAGCAATACTAGCTGCAATCTTGCATGCCTAGTGACGAAACAAGCTTGTGAAAAGAAAAATGCGTAGAAGCGATTATATAGGCTTTCCTTTCTGTCGCTGCGTAGTTTCGCCTTAATCAAAAGGGAGTTGTAAGCCACTAAAGCTGTTTGCGTCAACTGCGAACGAGACTTGTGTTTTCAGCTGCGTACACAACGGGCCGACTGGGGAAAAAGCGCAGCTTACAAAGTTCCCCATATGAGAGTGAACACAGGTCAAACTGAAAATATGGAAGCACTTTTACTCACGCTAGGAAATAATGTGCCGCAGGAGCTAGGAACAGCACCCACACTCGCCTCCACTCTCCAGCAAAATGCAGTACGGATGCAGGACTTGTACTTACAATGACTGTGCTGAAACAAAAGAACTCTGCGACTCTTGCTGCAGAGCGCGCGAAATCGGCGAAGACTGCGCACTAGCAGTCACGCGAATGCCGATTCATTACAGTCAAAGTTACTAAAATCACGTACACGACAGAGTAATGACGCCACAGAAAACACAAATTGTCCTGTATTGACAGAATGTGCGACCAAACGCGCTACACACGCTCCACGCTCACACCGTTGCAACGGTTTTAACCGTTTCAACATTTGAAAGCATGGGACACCTGCCCAGTGTTGCCAAATGTCAGTGAGCAAAAGTCGCTAAATGGAAGCGTGAAAGTGGCTAAAAGTAGCTAAAAAATCTAGCAAGGAGCTAAAAGTAGCTAATTTTTCCCCAAGAATTTTTACTTTATATTTTGGATATATAACGCATTTATTGGCAGCAGTATTATTGTAAAAATTAAACGCAGCTATCAAGACATGGTCGACATGGTTTCCTGCACGCGACTACGCATGACAAGCTTGTGACAAGTGCTAAATAACGAATAACGAATGATAAATGTGCTCAGGTTTCGATTCCTATAATACGTAGTTTTCGCAAAGCGTTAAGACTTGCGCGCTAAGAAAAGACGAGCTGCGAATGCATCACTGCCCTTGGCTAAACTACCTTTCTTGGTAGCTGGCTGAGTCCAAAAGTCGCTAAATCTAGCTACAAAGTAGCTAAATTGGCAACACTGCACCTGCCGGTCGCCACCAGACCATCTTTATTGGAATGCTCCGTCGCTTCTGCGCGTGCGCCAGCTGAAAGAAGTGAGGAGGAATAACTTGCCGGACGTGACGTAAAACTTGTTTTATGTTTTGTTTGTAAAATGTCTGCCGCTTCTCGTCGCCGTTTCTAGCGATAGGCCGACAGATGGTCGCCATGTGTCGCCGGCTCCGAGTCCGTGATCGCTCGCAAGCCGGTCTTTTCTGTGGCGATGGTGGCGGACGGGTTTCTTGGCATCGTAGTTTGAATATCGTAGCCGAGTGGCCGTGTGTGGCCGTGTTCCCAGGTGTTCCTTTCCACTTGTTATAATACTCCTTGAGCTTCGGCCTCGCGTACTGCTGTTCGTCAAGCGGCATGCTGTGATAGCACCGTCTCCGACCTGTGGACTCTGCGACGATAGTTCTGCAATGCGTGTCAGCCCGCCCTTGTCGATGATACATGCCTGCAGTATGTTGCAAGTAACTGGTGTATTCAGCATTCCATATACTTACTTGCATTTCCCGAAATTTATACGAGTCACTGCCTTTGGATCATCCGAAAGTAGTACGTATAACAATCGGACTGAGGTGTACAGCGCAAGTTACGCAACACATGGGATGCGAAAAAACATGGAATCTCGCTGTCATTTTTATCGTTGTCCTCGACTTCGACACCACTATTTAGTTGCAGTGGTAAACTTTAATCACCTGGAAATACCAGTATAAAAAGGCCGGTTGGAGACAAAATTGCCTCTCTATCCTGGATTTCAAGAGGTCGGTTAGTGTATCCGCAGGGCAATTGTTTTGCCATTTTCGTTGCCTTTATCGGATGTACAAACACGGAATTCGGTGTCCAATTGATGCAGGCAGCTTGGCACAGCTAATCTATTATGAAGCTCCGGTGCGGTAGCCAGCCCGGGACTAACCGGGAAATAGAACCTCAACCGGGAAGGCCAGCTATTCATCACAGCTCTCAAGCGACTTGCTGCCGGCCTACTGGACTAGTCATGCAACCGTGGAATCCAGGTATATTTTCAAGTAAACTTCTGTACTTAGGAGTGCCAGGAGGTAGACCGCCCGCGTAAAGAAAAAATGCTCTCGACATCTCCAGACGCAGTCCTGCCTCTAGTTTTGCTCCTAAAGTTAAAGGCTCGAAGCGCAAGCTGTGAAAGTCCTGGTATTTTTGCACATTATCTTCCAGCTGCTCTAGCTCTAGACAGTTCTTGTATCTAATTCCTGTATTTTTTTTTATTTTTTTGTCTCAGAAAACATCCCACGACGTCCTATTCGATCGATGTTATTTCTACCTGCCCTGTTGTGCTTATCATTGTAGACAAGCATGTAGACTAGTGTTAAAACAATAAATAAACAGTGCTGCGTTCGTGATTCCATCTTTGTCCAGTCATTGCCCTTGTGACTAGTTGCAGCATGCACCAAAAACAAAGTTTGCCAAGTAATTATTTCCTCTGCCTTAGGGAAAAAAGGCCAGCTGTGAAAGCTGCAAAGATATGGACTGATATCCCTTCATATTTTTTCACACAATCATGCTAATGATGTGTTGCATCTTCAAAGATCTAAGCAGTCTGCTTGCCAGCGCAAGACGGAACATTTATTGCAGACTGCATATTAGTTGTGTAGTGTCAAAATGCACACATGCATCTCGATTTCAGGTCATACAATACCCTCGGGTGGTCACAAAATACTCCATATGTCATGATAGCCAACTGCAGCTATGGGATAAAAAAGGTATATGGACATAAATCATTGCAAGAGTAACAAAACTGCGTAAATTTGCACTGTTAAAAATATTAAACACTACACAGCGAAAGTAGTTTTGCTAGAACCATTGCTGTGACTGACATGGCAAACAGTGCTTGTTGCCTTTAGTGATGTGTTGAGCACAAGGCCTGCATAGAGATTTTAATCCTGTCCGTTAGGCGGAGTTATGTCCTGTTTTTGTTGTGTTGTCATGCATGCAGGCCAAGGTAATGCCATATGGTCCTTGGTTCCAACGCTGCAATTCTGAAAAAGTGACTGCCAACACAGGTCCGATGTACACCGTCCTACTGCTGACCGTGTATATTCCTAAGTGATGTCCAAGTCTTGGGCAGACACTAATCGACGCAGCTCACAAAGCAACATTCCTGCCAAGGTGGTTGCTTACCATAAAAACCTCATGGCAGCCCAGAAGTAAAGAAGTGCTGACGAAACATATTTCAGATGTTCAGTGAGTTTACACAAGAGGGAGTTGTTAATATGGTTAATTAGTCACCAGTGAAATTTACACTGCATTTATTTTGTTAAACAAAGCTCCTTTTGTGGAGTAAAACAAGCTAAAATTATCCACAGGCACAAAGTAGGCAAATGGCAATACATATTGAAATACTTATTGTGAATTGTGTTTTATTGTCGGATTCCTTTGAAGGGACACTAAGGAGGATGGAAAGCAGTTTTCCTGTATCGCTAAGATACAGTGTTCTAATCCTAAAGAGACCACACAAGTCGCTTTGGGATGTTAAACCCCACAAACCATTAAAGAGACCACTTAAAATGAAAGCAGAGGTTTTAAAAGGATGGAAAGACCAAGAAACAGAACAAAGATGCTGCCATTACCGGCCAATTTTGCAAGTAAAATGCATGCTTCCACACAGAAGTTTTGGTGCAGATTACTGCAAGATATATTGTGTCGTGAGCCACTCTAATGTGGCAGTGACACGTCCTTTTCAGCAAGGTCATCATGAATCGATTCTGGGAAGGCTTCCAATTTAAATTTTCTCACCAATAAATACTATATGCCACAATTGCTGCCGGACAACACAGCCATAATGAGAGAAATAATCAAATATTTACTGAGACCAATGACTCAATGGAGTTGTTCTCAGTGTCCCTTTAAAAGGGTGCACTGAAGCATTTAAGCAAAGTATGCACTGATGCATGTGAGAAAATATTCTGAGGTAACACAATCTTTGCTCCAAGAGAAGACTGGCAACTTCACCACAAAGAGGGAAAACAGCTGCCCAGGTACACTGGTACAGCACATACAGCAATCGCAATAATTAGCAGACATGCATTGCAATTCACAGAATGTCACGAAATGTGGTCGCTAGGTTAAATGTAATAGCATTAAATGTGCAAGCATATTTTGCAGATTGCCGAGATTTATTTGTTGCTTCAATTATTTATTTCGTATATACGGCAACACCTTTGGTCAACAAAAAAAAGGGCGTGTAGGTGCCAGGAAAGAGGTCAGATTAGATGTGCTAGGTTTTTCTCCTGGAGGAGCAAGGAGAGAATCATTCTCCTGTAACCAGTTGACGGTGGATTCATCCAAACGTGAAGGTCCGATGTTCGACGACCCAAAAGTTACCTAAACGGGCATCTCTGCCAGCCGTCGACCAGAGCATATGCAACAGAGGTGGTCATGTGTAGCCTAAGCACGGACATCTGCACGAAAGAAGGAAAAAAAAAAAAAAAAAGGAGCTCACATTTTGGGTATCACATCAAAAATATGTGTAAGCCCACTCAGCAACCAAAAATGACATACACTGTGCATGCATACAACGCATGAATATGTCAGCGCAACTTAACAGTGTTGGCCGTTTATGTCATATCGTAATTAAGGTGCAGTGAGGCTTGCTGATGAATTAAACAGGCTCTGCTCATCACAAACCTTTCAGCAGCACCTTCCCACAATCAGTGTCCTGACCTTTCAATAAGACAGCTTTCTCCTCCTCGCATTGCTAGAATGCATCAGAACGTTCTTGCTCACAGCATATAAATACGATCAATATGATAAAGCTCACCATGAATGTCATTACAGTTTCTTACCCTCCCCTCTTATCATCTGCCTGTACTGTATGCACAGCTCTCTTGACCTATCCACATCCAAATGAGAACAACTTAAGGGAATAGTGAGGGCAAAATGAACTTGGTCTATACCAATAAATTACTGTGTTCTAATAATGAAACACAGGCTTTTTCTATGGTAAAAGTTTTATAGATTACAAAAGTATGGAAACTAAAATACAGCTAAGCCACCAATGGCCACTTTTGTAAGTAAACCGCGGTGACGTTGCTTAATGTTTACTCCGGCAGATCTCCAATGCACGACTACACAGCCGTTCACTACTGATTGATGATAAGTGTTTTGCAGCATGAGCTGCATCTCGTAAGGATTAAGGGGACTCTCCTGGAGAAATTTGTGATGGCTACATGACATTTTCTGAATTGTGACCATGTGGTCTGTGCATGTACAACAGTATGGTGCATGCGCAGAAATAAAAATTGCCTGCAAGCAAATTTCTGGTCTGAGGCACTAAAGCCACTCTCTTGTCGTAGGAGTGTGACGCCACGCACCATGTGATGGGTGCATAATAAAAAGCATATAAATGGCACACGCCTACGAATGTGATTTGTACCCATGGCAAGCTACACAGGTCAGATTCTCTGGGCGCTGCATTAAACAACTAAGCTATAGCTTCACCTTGACATTGCACGCATTATACAGCCACTTTCTCATGCTGCGCATCACTGTCTTCATCAACTTCCACTTGTGCACAGTTTAGTCACAAAGCAAGACCATGCAGACAGAAAACATTTCAACATGTGGTTACTGAAAAAAAAAAAAAAATCGTCTAATGCTCATTTCATATGCCTTAGGGAAACCCTCCAAGGTTAAGCAGACTTGCAATAAAAAGTGATTACTCACTGCCATCCAACCGATGGCAGCCCTATTGCTACAAGAAAAGATATGCAGCTTTTTCAACCAAAGAGGTTTTGATAAAGCTGCATAGCTTTCCTTTGCAGCCTTATCGCTGTGCTTTGGTGGATGCTTATGAGTAATTACTCCCTTATTCCACTAGTCTTGTAGGTCAGAGGGGAAGGGGGTAGTTTGGTAACGCCGGGGGCTTCCATCGGCCGAGTCCGTAACTCTGTCTTCTTGGGCAGCCATGCTGTGCTACAGGCCACAACAATTTTTCAGACTGTTCTACGCCATTTCTGTGAGAGCAAAGCTTACTGCCTTCTTGTCGTTGTTTTATTCGTGCTGCGAATGGGTTTTACTCTACAAGTAGTTCTTTTGGTCATGGCACCACAGGTGCAAATCAAATGTTGCATTTTGATTGTTTTCGGAGTAATAAATGCACCTCTTGCTGCCAAAAAAATATCAACCAACCTGGAAGAACGCACATAACAATTTTTTTTAGATGAGTAGGATGAAGCTGTCTGCAGCGTCCCTTTAGGGAAGCAGCAGTGCAAAACTTAAATGAAGGATGTAAAAGCTGAGAAGCTATGCTATATCTAATCGATAACTTAGACAAAAAAATTGAGTTGCTGCACATTAGTCCCATAGGCATCTGTACTTCGGTGAACCTCCGAAGTTTACTACTTTCTTTCTTTTTTCTTGTTTTTTTTTTTTTTGTTTACATACTGCCCATCGAAATTTCTCAGCTGTGTACAGCACAGCCAAGGAACTGAGTGAAGGCATTCCTTTCATTACAATTTCTCAAGAAATGCAACTGTGGGTGTGTTTTCTCTAATTCTGTCTGCTTTCTTACTAAACATATGAAATTTCTAATAGTACTTAGCCATACAACAAGGGGAAGTTTGCTGCTGGAGAAGAGTAAAAATACTGGCACATTTCTGTAGATCTTTCCCTGTGATGACAATAGTAACAGAATATCTGTTTTGCAGGAATTATATTTTCTCTAAGCTAGGGACGGTGACGGCATTCATGGCCAAAATATTTTTCTTAGCTGTGATAGATATCACCAGCCTTATTTAACTAATAGCTATTTTTAAATTAGTAACTGAGTGCTTTAAACTATAGCTGTAATGAAACATTATTCGTCTTATTTAAATCACCTTCAGGGGCTCCCCCACGAACTAACATTGGAGGAGAGGAGAGGTGTCAAAACCTGGGAATTCACGAAGTGCTTGCAAAAGTATGGACGGAGGTCTGGTTCCACCTGGAGCGGGCATGTCACCTCTTAGCGAGCAGAAGTTCTCGGAGCTCTGGTATCGGCCGCCTGTTTTTTTTTTTTTTTTTTTTTTCTTTTTTTTTTTTTTTTGTGATGGGTGGTAGACTTTGTTTTGTTGTGATTTCATTTAAACATCTAGGTTTGGGGGCGTGACATGGATGGTATAAGTAGGATAGAACTTAAAGAAAACAGCAGTTGCTAACAATGAACAACGAATGTTTCCCGGCATGTGTTTTACTCCACTGAACGGTAAACAATCAGTTTTTGATGTGTAAGTACACCAAACAAGCAAGAAGCATTGATGGTATTCTTCAGCTGGTAATTTTGTCTGATGGTTAGCTTCTTATTTAGGTAACCAGAAAGACATTAAACAGACTATTTTCTGTGACGAAGAAATTGTGCATGGCAGTTGCTGCAGACTTAAGTTGTATCCCAGACTATAGAGGGGAAGCAGTTGTTATATTTATTTTTGTTGATGTGTCGCATAGGACAAGCAATATTTATGACTCCGACATTGATGAGAAATTGCAAATGAACACTTTACACAAGGGCAGAGGTCGTACTTATGAAAAAAAAAAAAGAAACTAAAGAACAAGGATTACATAAAATGTGTTGAGAAACTATATGGCATTTCAGGTTACTAGCAAACCTAAGAATGCTGCAAAACATGTGCACCTTTGCACCATGATATAACAGATCAACATAAAGCTATACACGTGCAGCCTTTTATGCAATGCACACAGAAATTCCCAGTGCTCCTGCTGCTATTGGAATAAACGGTAGAATTTCACCCCTGGTGGGCACTTCACGCAGGTGCATTGAGCATCCAATGATGCAATATTGTATGCGTGACATTGCGAAATCCTTACAACTGCAAACATACTGCCTTATGCCGCCGTGAAACAGCAAGGCATAAGGCTTCCGCTGGGGATCACATAGCGTCGCTTCCATCTTGTGGCATGATTGTTATACTTGCACCGTGGCTCTGTCGCTTTGAAGTTAGGATTGTTATTGTATTCGCCGTACTCTCTTTCATGAGGAAGTCATAGTTTCTTCCACCATAAGCCAGCTAAAGACAATGTGTCCCTTTGCATACATGCTCGTCTCCCAGCGCTATTAATAAAATTCTCAGTAGTGTGAAAAACAAAAAAAAAATATCTTAGAAAAACAAGGGGGCTGTACATACCCCTTAGGTTGTGTGTTGGGCATCACTGCATCACTGACCTTCATTTTAATGGTGGGCTCGTTACTGCCCGCTATCTAGGCAGCGGGCAGTTACATCATCTTTTACTGTCAAGTTTCAAAGATATTCAGAGCAACATTCCTATTTCGAAAATTTACATTTTAAAATGTCCTGCCGTGTTTCTTACCCCTAAAGCTAGGTATACTTTTTTTATCTGGACGTGGAGTGTTCGACTGCCACAAAGAAAATATAGTTGAAAAAAGTCAGCAGACTGTCCTTCAGATGTGAAGCATTTGCTACATTGTACAGAAAATGCTTTGGACTTCTGCACACTATGCCATTTCATACACAACATGCAATGCTGCCAAAGGCAGTATGCCTGAGTACCGACTGCATTCGATCCTGAGAAACAGTTTGTCCTACATCCAAGTCCAAAGTGCAGACATGGATCGTCCAACTGAGCTATGGAGACATCCATCTTAACACTGAGCGTATTCATCAGTGCCACCCTTGACTACAGCAACGGATGCAGAATTACCAGCATTACCGTATCTGTCATGTGGAATGTGATGAAACAGCGAAGCAGTGTGAGAACCTCCTTATAGTGCCAATGGCATCAAGACTACCAGAACAGAAGCTGTCATTAAGTTACTGGCCAGACAACGGAAAGGAAATCAGCAGCTCTTTATGTAGCCAACAGCCACTGTGACTAAAAAATGTTGAGGAGAATGTTTTCTCTTCTTAGTTCGTAGTTCTGGTAAGTGGAGAATGAGGTGTGCATTTTTTTTATTTTTTTTTTACCAGACAGACTATTTGAGAGAAAATAAAACAATCCTACTCACTGAAAATGAGGTTCAGTCATTTATTCGTCTTAATAAGCTTTGGCGGGTCGCGATGGTTCGGTACATACATCGCCACTAACTGCTCAGATGCTTTAAACTGAAGGAGGAGTCAAGAAAATGTGCAATAAGGAACTGTGACATCAAAGTTACACAGGACTACGCGAATGGTATATAACAAAACGAGCCCTTTCAAAGCAGTTATTTTCATAGCTGCAGATAAATCAGGTCATAAATGTACGGCACTGCAGTGTTCTAAAAGGTGAGAGAATTGTTATTTTGAATCTATGGAGCAATGACCTGTAGTAGATGATTTTGGTGCACGAAATGCTGTTTTAAATACAAGAAAGGTTATACACATATATTTCATGCAGAACTTTACAACGAACAAAACATTTTAGAAATGTTGCAAACAAGGTCCAGCCATATGTATACATTGAGCATTATCGGCAGGTGGCCAGCTTCCACGATACACACGTCTTAGGATCCGGGATTTAGAACTGACATGAACAGTCGTTCCTTCAGGAAGAACGTTCAGGAAAGTAGTAACGTTCTTCCTGAAGGAACACCAACCGGAACGACGCCCCTTTTTATACTGGTATTTCGAGGTGATTAAAGTTTACCACTGCTACTAAATAGTGGTGTCGAAGTCGAGGACAACGATAAAAATGACAGCGAGATTCCATTCAACTACGTACTCGATCGGATACGAGTTTTTCGCATCCCATGTGTTGTGCTACTTGCGCTGTACACCTTACTTCCGCATGATCCAAAGGCAGTGACTCGTGTAAATTTCGGGAAATGCAAGTAAGTACTTGCGACATACTGCAGGCATGTTCCATCGACAAGGGCGGGCTGACACGCATTGCAGAACTAGCGTCGCAGAGTCCACAGGTCGGAGATGGTGCTATCTGTAACTAAGAGAACGCATGGGAATATCACAGCTTGCTGCTTGACGAACAGCAGTACGCGAGGCCGAAGCTCAAGGAGTATTATAACAAGTGGAAAGGAACACGTACGGCCACACGGCTACGATATTCAAACTACAATGCCAAGAAACCCGTCCGCCACCATCGCCACAGCCATGTCCGGCTTGCGAGCGATCACGGAGCCGGCGACACTGGCGACCAGCTATCGGCCTATCGCTTGAAACGGCGACGAGAAGCGGCAGCCATTTTACAAACAAAACAAAACAAGGCTACGTCACATCCGGCAACTATTTCTCCTCACTTCTTTCAACTGGCGCATGCGCAGAAGCGACGGAGCATTCCAATAAAGAAGGTCTAGTCCGGTCGCCACCGCGCGATCTTGCTAAGCTGCGCATGCGCGAGAAGAAAGAAGGCAGGCGAGGAGGAACTTTTTGTATTTTGGCAGATGTGACGTAATGAATTGCCTATTTTTGTTTTTTGTTTGCGTGTACTCTCGGACACAGACGCTTTTTTTTTATCGCCGCCTCCAGGTGCTTTTTTTTCTTCCTTTTCAATTTTGGCGCGCAGTGGCACAAGCAAGCGGGAGGCTTGTTCGCGCCGCGTTGTTTCAGATTGACCGGACTGGAATGTATTCTGCAAAATAGACTGGGTGGCACCCATCCTTGCAAGTTTCTCCAGACTTTCGTAAGTACAGCGAAAACGCAGCGCAAAACACTTACGGCGGCACTCCGTACTTTCCTCGCCAATTTAGGAGAGCTCATGGCGCCGCTCTCCTCAAAGTTTTTCTGCATCGATGCGCTATTGCTAGTGATCTTGCTGTGAGTCGGTGGCTTCGTAGAGGATCTACGCAGCTCTTTTCCGTGCGCCAGGAAGCAGTCCCTTCAATACCCATGCTTCGATCGGTCGCCGGCGGCTCATTTTCGAGTGCGCCTCCGTTTTGCTCCCGAATAGCCCTGTCTTAGCAAAAGCAACCATTTCTATTTTTTGTTTCAGTGTGTGCCGAAATAATCTTGCTGCACAGCGATTTTGGGATCTTGGCTACGTCGCAGCTTCTGCTCATGGGCTCTCCTGCACCATGAATGCCTTGTGCCTCATGAAAGGTGGGTACAAAATGTGTGCTGGCAAAAACAGGTTGCTCCACAAGAGCGCTACTATATGAAATAGAAGTTACCTTATTTATGAAGCTGGGGCACTGGGCGTGCATTTCGGTCAGCACCGTCGCAGCCAAAGCAGTAGGAAGGGGGGGGGGGGGGGGGGGGGGGCGTGCCTGTATTATATATCTGCCGGGTTGTTCTAACCACTAGAAAGGACTAACCCGGCCATACGACTACATTTGTATAACATTTTAGCTAACCGTGATGATGTTAATGTTGACATTTTTGCATCAACTCTAGGTGAATTCAAATTCTGTTTCTAGTTATGACTGTATATTGTCTTGTGTACCATACAAGATAATTGCTGTTCGTGGGCACGGTAAAAAACTAAGTTTTTCAATATTCACCAGCAAATCTACTCGGTGACAGTGCTATTTCTGTGGCCATTATATAGATCCTTTTTGTATTCCTGACTAGAGCAGGTGAAATCGCTTTTTTCAGCTGTAGCGCGTTACCAAAATAAATGCTGGTGCATATTTTCCAGTAGCTGTCAAATACAGTGAGAGGGCATTCAGGTGCACAAAATAGAACTAGGCTGAGCCAGTCTGTTCCATATGGAGTGCCCACGTAGGCCTGTCATGGTAGGAAATAGAATTGTATAATTGCTCAAAGAGCTTTCCAGTAGCATGTTTTGATGGGCTAGCTGGCACACCACTGCAGTGTGGTTTGGCTGTGCGAACAGGCCAAGGACGAAAAGAACGCGCATGGAAATGCCAAGTTTGTTTTATCATTTCTTCATCTCCGTGCTTCTTCGGTTTATACTGCCAAATCATATTCACGCTTTCCTATATGTTATCTTGCAAGCAGCAAATGCACTGCTTTTACTGATAGAACATTAAATGTTTCCATATGAGTGCCATGTGACAGCTACTAGCATTATACTTTCCTTCTGTGTTGCAGCGGGATCATTCATGTCTTACCTTTCCCAGGAGCCGGCATTTATTGCATTTTTCTGATTTCCAGGCCCTTCCCTGTCTGATGCGTGTGCTGGAACAGGAATCTCTTGGAGGCGATTTGCATCTTTTGTCCATCATCTTGATTTCGTCTCCACATAGGTAATAGCCACTGCGGTGGCTCAGGATTGGGGTGCTCAATTGTTAAACCCAAGGACACAGAATGAAATCCTGGTTGCGGCAGTCCCTTTACAATGGAGGCGAAAAGCAATGCCGTGAACTGTGTGATGTTGGCACACATTTAAAGACAAGGTTGTAGAAATTTCTGGAGGCCTTCACTAAAGCATGTATTTATGTCCCATTAATATGGAAACAGTCTGTCCGGGCAATAAAGACGGAGAAAATCCAATGAGGTCATTGAGAGCATATTTACCACTGTAGCAGGTGCCTACTCTGTTGGGGGGGGGGGGGGGGGGGGGCACAGCTAATATTATTGCGACATATCTGTAGTGCTTCCTGATATATATTTTTTTACATAGTGGCCATGCAGACCAGTTGGTGCAAACCTAACTTGCTGGACATGGACATGGGAAGCCAAGGACATGGGAACTCAATACAAAGAAGTACATGGGACAACACTGTTTGGTCTGAGACCCATTTCCAAAGCATTTCACCCCAAAAGAGCCAAGCATCAGGTCAGGGGAAATCCTGTACCAGTTGGAAAACTGTTGGGTACCTGGCGGAACCTGGAATCGAACCTGGTACCTTCTGAATGCACAGCAGATATTATTCCTTATATTTCTTTTTCTTGTGTTCCCGTGTCTTTGGCTGGTCCAATATGTTAAATTTAAGTTTAGTACAATACCCCAAGAAAACAAAAATTACAAAATATTTTTGGTCAGTACATAATCTAATTGCCCACTGTTATTTTAGTTTTCATATCATTGTTTGTCTATAAAATATATATCCATGAAATTTGTTGCCACTTAACTAAATTTGTGTAGAGCTAAGCACAATATCACCGATCTAGCTTTTTGTGTGTGTGTGTGTGTGTGTGTGTGTTCGGTAAAGACTATCAGTGTTAAAGAAACATTGTTCTACATGCATATTTGACAAAGGCTAAGTTTCAGAAATAAAAAGCACAGTTATAGGTTCCTGAAAATTTTCAGACAGCTCGTCCCAGTGTATATAATTTTTTTTTTAAGAACATTGTGAGTACGCTGAGCATTGATGTCTTCTTGCAATGAAATTTTTTCTAGCTTGGTCAGTTCTTTCAAGACCAAACTTATTATCATTTAACCATAATCATCACGGATCTGGTGTGTGAATTCACCCTAAGCGCTCTGAAAAAAAAAAGAGAGAGAGACGAAAATGTACTGCATACACCAGCGCACCTTTGACCACGGCCTTTCTGAATTCATGAATGATCATTAAGCTTTTTTTAGATCTTCCAAGGCCACGTTGAACACCATTAGAACGAGGGCCTTGATGGCCTTGTATCTTGTACATGATGGCCTTGTGCCTTGTATCTTGTACATGACAAGACATGATGGCCTTGTGACAGAATCTGCCTCGCATTCAGGAGGTACCAGTTTCGATCCTGGTGCCGGTGGGTACAAGATTGCTCCTGGCCTGATTCTCGGCTCTTCTGGGATAAGATGCTTGGGAAAGGTATTCTAGTTCACTCCAGGAAAAGGGTCATGAACCAAAATTCACAATTCGTTCCACCATTAGACAACCCTAAGTCCGCTTCGTGCAGCAGAAGCCCATATGCAGTTCCTTTTTCCTCCTTTCCTAAGCCATGAGCCCTGGTAAGCCAAGCACCAGTCTGGGTCATAGCTGGTACACATTTGAGAAAATTGGGAGTGGAAGTCGAACCCACCACATTGCTGTAATGTGGAATGATGCTGAGATAAGGAAATAGTGAGCCAGCCCAATTACTAACCATTCAAGAAAGACTACTGATTACTCACACTGTGGTTCATTAAAGGGTTGTACTCAGGGGTGCAAGAGCTCAAATAAGATTTGTAGCGATTTTTGGAGCAGCAAAATCTTCGTTTTAGAGCAGTAAAATTCATATTTGGATCAGCTCACAAAAAAAAAAGATTAATTCAAATTTTGGAGCTGTTAAACAAGGAAGAAATCTTACTTTCGGCACAAAAGAATGAAGAGGTGTGAATATCGGACTGTATGAATGTGATCCAAAGAAAATCTAGCGAGGGCCATTATCACCGATGCTGCGTGTATTTATTTTTGTAAATAAGCTTTTTGTACTGCTAGGCATGCTATCACACACACACAAAAAAAAAAAAAAAATGAGTCATAAAATGGAAGAGGCTAAATAAAAAAAGCTAGAGAATGTTTTTTTTTTTGTTTTTTTTTTTTTTTTTCAATTAGTGTGGTTGACAACCTTAATCATGGGATCTTATGTTGCTTGCAAGGCTCAAAAAACAATGTTTTACTCTGCGAAATCCACAGCTTGTGTCGTGCGAGGGCAACTCTAAAAGAGCTTAATTTGAAGCAGTGACTGCGATCAGCCTCTGTCCAGAAGCGAGCGCAGTGCAAAGACAAAATGTTGATTGAAAAGCAAATACAGAAACAAAGACAAAAAGAAACGCCGACCAAAAGGCGAAATGGCAAATGCCGAAAGCAAGTTTTAAGCAAAGAAAACTGACGAACGAGCGCATCTTCGGCTCGTGAATTATGCTTCTTGTGGACTGGCGGCGGTTTTGTCAGAATATTTTGATTAAGGAGAGGTGGACGATTATTAGGTTATGTATTTCATGCACAAAGCATACTTTATAGTGTTTCAATGTTGCAGCACGCATAAATGTTAATTTTGGCAGTCCTTGGCTCCACTGCGGCATTATGGAATTCAATAGCTAGGCTGCTGTAAGTTTCTCGACCTTCTGATGTTCGAAATAAATTTCACATGTTCCACCTCCAGTTGTATTAGCACAAACACAGAAGCCATAACTGATGCACCTCCTACACTATCTGACGATGGGAAAGTGAGTCTATCGACAAGGCAGCATAAAAATAACCTTTCTGTACATGAATGGCCCAACAGGATATCGAAAACTTCCATGAGCCGCATAAAAAACTAAGATACATCCAATAAAAACATGCAGCACTTAAAATACAGTGTTGAAGTATTGCTCCAAAATCACAAGTACCACCACGGCCCACCATGGAAGCAATAGCAGTGATGCCTTGTCACAAACAGCCCATTTGCGTTATGGGGTTCCTTCAGCGCACAAACAGTGACCGAACTGGAAAGCGGAGAAAGCACATGGACGCAGAGAAAAATATGAGTAGGCATTAGAATGCCATGACGCCATCTCAAAATAGAACTAAAAGGCCAGTGACGCATGCTACAGTGTCTGTAGCATCGTGACTGGTTATATCACGGCCGCAGAAAGTTGTCCCTGAGTATGGCAAACTTTTGCGGATAGTCTGGCCATTTTGGCACAGTGTGGCACAAATTTCACACTTAATGCACAGCTTGGCGCAGCTGTTGCACCCCTGTGTGCTGTCCGCTCATCATTTTTGGATTTTCAGGCACCAAGCCGCTTCTGCTCTGTGAGGCCTGGGAGAGGTTGTTTTTGCCTTTTTAACTGCTTGGAGCACGACAGATTTTATTAACCCTATTCAGCATGTCAACTCTTTTCAGCCTTCCATTAATAGCCTGGTACACAGATTTAGGGTGTGTCTTTGGCAGGCGCACCTCCTGCATATCCTCCAAAACCTTTAGCATTCTCTCCACTGCTTTGAAGCTCTGTTCGATCGATAGCCTTCGTCCTGCGAAGCTCCCTAGAAACCAAATACTGAGATTGCTGCACTAAGACTTGCACTATGTGTGGGAAGTCGCGTCACTCACACGAAAGAAAAAGTAAGGAGAACAAAGGACTCCTTCGCGGCGCCACGGAGTTCTGTATTTTTTCTTCATTGTGCATGATCATCCTTTATAGAAGTGGTATCGCTGTCATACCTGCTTAAGTGCTTCCGCACTAACTGGGGACCAACATGGCGGCCCACCAAGCCTGACTGCCGTTTTTAGCCACAATAGGCAACCCTGGCATGAGATGTCACCACCCTAAGCCGAGCGCCGCGGCGCAACATGTAGGCTCCCTATCCTCTGTGAATTCGGCGCCATCTATTAGCGTTGCGAGAAAGAGTCTGCTGTCCCACATTGCCTCCGAGGTCATCGCCACGCTTGCGAGGGTGATTTCTGAGGCCGTGCTTCCCGCCCTTCCTCGCAAACATCTCCTCGCCTTTGACTGTCTTTTGAGCCGCTTTTTCAAAAGAGCGAGAATGAGTGGCGACTCACTGAGCGGCCACTCTTTTGGAGAGCCGCTGGTTCAGTGAGCCATCGGGAACTGTGAGCAGCGTTTCTTTTGGAGTGCTGTTAGGAACCGTTCTGCCAGAGTTAGATCTTCTGTTTGCTGCAACTTCAGCACCATCTATTAGCAGTACGAGAAAGCAACTCCAGTGGGCAGGCACAGGTGGATTGGGCCGGCATATAAAGAAAAGAAAAAAGTGTGCTCTCTACACAATCCTTCGCACGTCGTCGGTCGGCTGTTTCGGTGCTGTGTCGAGGCTGCACGCTGGCGACCTGGCAGCCGCAATGTTTGTATGCTTCGGGTGGTCGCCGCTGTTTTTGTGCGTCTTTTGTTTTGCTTTCAATAATTGCTATGCATAGTTTTCTCAAGCTGCATTACAACAGGGTGAATGTGGAATGCATAGCCCCTTCCGCAGCCAGCCCAGCAGAAAAAAAATATCTGGTTCAGTCACGAACAGCACCGACTGCAGCACGTCGTGTGCTCTAAATGGGAACAGATGCTTTAAGAAAATTAAAACCACACTTCACAGCATGAATGGGAGCGATTCGGCTTGAAGTAGACACAAAATGAACGAATTAAATACGGTCTGCGTATGTATGTGGCGGCAAAAACGGGAAGGTTGAACAAGTTTGGGTTAGGGGACCGGGCCAGAAACCTGTTGCCAGGAATAAAAGAAGCAATGGGAGAAGCCGGGGTGCTGAGAGCTGTGGGCATTGAGAAAAACTGTCGCAAAGTTGAACAACAGGGTTATAAGAATATACGAAAAACGAATCAGCTAGAGAAAGCATGTGTGGGGGGAGGGGGGGGGGGGGGGGGGGTTAGAAAGTGAAAAAGGACTAACGCGGACTCGAGCTACAAAGCGAACACTGCATTAAAAAATAATGATGCATTTACATTATACTTTAGGCTCCTCCTGAATTCACTGTCTCCGGGAATATAAGAGGGACCTCGAATCAGGTAATCTGCTTTCTCTATATTTATAATTCACTATCTATATTTGTCTACATTGTCACTATCAATATTTATTAACAGTCCACACAAGATTTTGGGCTAGAGATTGATGGCCCGAAGTATTTATTAAGGCTAATTCTCAGTGTGTTGAATGATGGCCAGTGTTATTCAGATAATTTTGAAACGATAGGGTACCAAAAGAACGAAATCCTCTCTTGGGGAATGGGTGCACCTCCAGTAAATATAGTGGACATAAAGAGTAAGAATCGAGTCTAAAAAAATATGGATGTTGCTGTTTACTGGGATTTTGTAGTCACCATGAGGGGAGATAGGATGGACACACAAATATTTCCACGGTTCCGTTTAGTTTCGGGAGGTCGAATGGGTGCGTATCAGTGAACGAGAGAGAGGCAGAGTTGTCTTTCTCTCTCTCCAATAGACCACTGTTCGCTCCTGAGCGACCCAGGCTTAAGTGAGCCGGTGAACCGTTCAAATGAGCCGGCTCACTTCAGTAAGCTGAGCCGTTCAAATGAGCCGCTTTGCTGATCTCTAAGTCGTCGTCTCTTCAGCTCACTGTTCCCGAGTCTGCATCGCTTGGATGGTAGCTATTGGAAGGTACTCTTGAGAAGATAAAGGTGGCAAACACCTGCCACATGGCGGCTGCGACGAGGTACTGGCTGGATTCCCAGGATGTTTTTACCCAGCACCTCCACCAAATGTAGCAGATGAAATGGGTAGGCAACGTTTGAATAATGAAGGCTGCTTGCAAACGGCCCAAAGCCCAGAACAGTCTGCACGCATCTCTCTCTTCCTCGAACTCCTCAGCAAGCACTTCCTCATTTGAAAGTAAAAATGGGGTATTTCACATATAAACCTCTGGCACCCATTGCATTGACTTATGCTTTAGTCCACTTCAGCAGATCATAATGGTTGCGGAGCACTGCAAGTTTCATTTTCAACGGTCAAAATGTAGAGCACATGCAGTCGAACCCCGCAATAAAGAAACCTGCAAAGGAATTGTTTTTTTTTTTTTGTTCCCGCGAGAATTTCACTCTTGCAAAAGTTGAAAAATAAGTAAATATTAGCAATTGGCAATTAAGCTATAAGTTGTGATGGCTCAAAAAGTGAGCATGGAAATGGCGAATACGCACTTGTCGGAATTCACAACCAGGCCGTGCTGTTGGAGGTGCTGTAAACTGCACGCAGGTAGTTCTCGTTATCTACAGACATATTGCTGACTGTGTTCGCATACATCAATGATCGATGTATGTGAACACAGCTGGGAGGCCTCTTGTGACCTTAGCAATAAACTGCTGAAAGGTTTGAGCTGGGTTCTAAGTCCGAAGGGCTGCTTTAGGTATGCTGGCAAACACAGTGGGTATCTGGTGATGTACCTAACCAGGTCCACTTTGTTAAAAATGGTGCAGCCATTCAGATATGATGTGAAGCAGTGGATAGCTGTCGTGGACAGTCTTGGCATTCAACACTTCATAGTCACCGCACGGACGCCAGTCACTTGGATCTTTTTTTAGATATGAGATGGAATGAAGCCCATGCGCTGGATGATGGGTGTATAATGTCGAGCTGCATCATGATTGAACTCCCGTTTAGCGGGTGACCACCAAACAAGAGGTGTGATCGTGCTGCTGTTGGTGGTCACACCATATGCTTTGGTGGCTGGGTGAGATTGAAAAGCTTTGCCAGTTACTGAAATCACACCGGGATGTTCTCAAAGGAGGCGATGGTATCAGCATGCCGATGCCAGTGGGGACAAGGTTAGACTCAACGCCAGATATAGATAGCCGAGTGAAGCTGTCTGTCGGGCTGCATGCTGAATGAAGCCCAAGTGAAAGTATGATAAGAAATATGCGCTGATGATTGGGTCAACATCAGCGATGACGAACACTCGTCAAAATGTGTGGCAGGGTTCCAAGTTGAGGGTGAGGGAGCGAAGTCTATATGTCACTATGGTCGAAGAGATGGCAGCCCGTTGAGATTGCCCCGCCAGCTAGGCACGATGGCTTTTTTTTTAAGGATCACGCTGACCTCTGCACCATTGTTGACAAGGAACGGAGAATGACAGGTCTTGTCAATTACCACAAAAGGACCCCGCCAGGGTGGCGCAGTGGTTACGGCACTCGACTACTGTTCCCAAGGACGCGGGATCGACTCCCGGCCTCGGCGGCCACTTTTCGATCGAGGCGAAAAGCAAGGCGCCCGTGTGCTGTGCGATGTCAGTGCACGTTAAAGAACGCCAGGTGGTCGAAATTTCCGGAGTCCTCCACTACGGCGTCTCTCATAGCCTGAGTTGCTTTGGGACGTTAAACCCCACAAACCAAACCACGAAAGGTGGCCGCATTGGGGAGCCACGAGTTGCCATTAATGGTCTTGAGGGGTTTTTCCCAACTACGAGACGTGCACTTCATGGCAGGATGTAGGAATTGCCAGTCATACCAGCAGTGTTAAGTTATGGCTCTTTGTGCACGATGGAAAGTGGTGACTGGAATATGGTGAATGGTCTCTTGGGACAGGCTCCTGAGTGTGTCAACTGAGGTAGTAAGCTCATCAGTACAGGCCTCGAGGCAGGAAATTGCCGAGTCTGCCAGTGGTGAGACAGCTGTGACTAGCTGGAAGGCCACCTCATGAACCTGGTTGGTCAGCTCCGTGGTTGTGTCACTGGCCGCTGGGAAGGTAAGATGCAGATGCTTGGGCATCAGCAAGAGCTGAAGAAGAGCTCTCGAAGCAGCGGAACATGGGTGGTGAGTCCTCACCGAGGAGCTGCCAAATCCGGTGAAGTTGTTGTGAAAGGCGACAGTCACCAAGGTCCACCAGTAAGGAGCTGCTGTAGGTGAGAGCGTTCTTATGCCATAGTTCTCTCGGGTACTTTGGTCTTGAGGTGCTGATGAGGGCATCTCCCATGAGTTTATAAGAATATCCTACAGGTCACTGATCATGTCAGGAGAGGGCGCAGATACGACATGATTGTACTAAATCACCTTGTGAGGTGATGCAGTCAGTAGAGATGTGCACGGGCGGAAATTCTGAGCCCGAGCTAGCTTGGAATCTTTGTGCACCGTGAACACAGCTGGGAGGCCTCTTGTGACCTTAGCAATAAACTGCTGAAAGGTTTGAGCTGGGTTCTAAGTCCGAAGGGCTGCTTTAGGTATGCTGGCAAACACAGTGGGTATCTGGTGATGTACCTAACCAGGTCCACTTTGTTAAAAATGGTGAGGTGATGCAGTCAGTAGAGATGTGCACGGGCGGAAATTCTGAGCCCGAGCTAGCTTGGAATCTTTGTGCACCGTGAACACAGCTGGGAGGCCTCTTGTGACCTTAGCAATAAACTGCTGAAAGGTTTGAGCTGGGTTCTAAGTCCGAAGGGCTGCTTTAGGTATGCTGGCAAACACAGTGGGTATCTGGTGATGTACCTAACCAGGTCCACTTTGTTAAAAATGGTGCAGCCATTCAGATATGATGTGAAGCAGTGGATAGCTGCCATGCCAGACCAGAGTCTGGCATGGCAACGTGTTCAGACTTAAAGGGCCCACGAAGAGCTATTTATGAAAGCTAGAAAACGCACTCTAGATATAGGTATCCTATCAGTCCTCTTTGCAACACGCAAATTTTTACGCTAGTGTCAGTAATACCGAAAATATTGGCGCTTGAAAATGACGCTCGTCCTCTGCACGCTTAACCCGACGCACGCCACCGCGGAAGAAAAAAAAAGAAAAAAAAGCTGAGACTGCACCCCACCACGTTCCATTCCGCCCGGGTCACCTGGGAGCATCCAGTGAGCGGGCACAACCAGCAAGCCCCGATGACATCATTTGGGAGGTTTGCGCAGGGGAACGTGTCGCCCTAATCAGTTGAGAGCTTTAACCAGGAGCACTTTTTAAAAATTAGTTAATTGTCTCCATGCAAAGTGTTTAAATTTGACTCGAATACTCACAAAGACCATCTCTATGGATTTCTTTCACTAGAATATTAGAGCAAATATCATTTTAATGGCCCTTTACGGCCCAGAATGATACAGTGTAAGGAAGAAGATAAGAAGGAAAGAAATAATTTCCAAATAATGAGTTGACCTTGAAAGACCTTGAAATGCTCAGTTGTCGCGTTTAAGATTGAAATTTGTAGAATATATAGAGGCACAGCACAACATAGAATTATTATTTTTTTTAATGTTATTATGCAAGAACAATTTAATCATTGATGAATGCTTAAGACATTTGTGGCACTCCTGGATTGTGAATCCAGCAACGCTGAAGTTCTTTTCACTGTTGTAACTTGTGGCTGCAATGAATTATGTGTTCTTAGCAAGAAAGGCGAGACTTGGGTTCATGGTTTCCTCACTTCACCTCTGAGCAAGGGGTTGATTTTGGTTTCACCGCGCTAACACATTGGACGACAGAAAAGACAAACACCACGGAGCGCGAACTAACAACTGGTTTTAATGGATGAAACGGAAGTCATTTTATACACAAAACGTGGTCGTCATCAAACAAACATAAGCAACGAGGAAACATGAGGAAACAGTCATCGCAGGTAACAAAGGCATACAGCTAGACACACTCATCGCGATAATCTAAGCAAATCAACTTCTTTCGCAGACAACGACAGTGATACGTTGCTGATACACATATCGGCCCCGACGGATTTTATTTCAAACGCTTCTGTGATCTCTCTTTCGGTTTTATTATCAGAATGCGAAATAACAGCGGTTTTTTCAAATTGAGGCTTACATTTGCAGTGCTGGCAATGCGTAGCCAGCTTCCCTGGATGCGCAATTGATTTGCAATTGTTAGCATGCTCATTTAGCCTTTTGTTTATGCACCGACCCGTTTGGCCGACATACTTCAATCCGCATGAGAGGGGGGATGGAATAAACCACGCCTGTATCGCATTCGACGTGTTTCCTCTCATGGTTGGTGGTCCAACGTAGTTTGGGTGTTTCATCGAGTCTGTTTATTTTTACGCACAACCCCGATAGCTTTTTGGGTGCCGTGAACACCACAGGAACTTCGTGCCTGCCTGGTTGATTTTGTGGCCAAGTACTCGGTAAGCTTATCTTGCTCACTGTGTGCCTTTCATGGCACCGACAAGGCCGTGGACCGCAGATGCTTTGACTAGGTGCTACGGCCCATTTCTACTGAGGCTTGTCGAGGCCTGGCACAACACAGACGTGGAAGAGCTGACAGCATACCGCGAATCTGGAAACTGATACCTAAACATCTGCCGAAGAGGAAGAGACAAAATTAAAAATTCGATAGCCCACAAGCAGCCCTTCTGCTTGGTCGTTGACAGCTAGCAAAGATCTGTTCATGCCAGGGGTGTGTGGTGTAAAGGTGCATAACATCTGTATAGAGAATTCTGACACTCTTGTCTGGAAAGGATGCTGCAAAAAACTGCTGTATTGTGACTCCTAGCACACCACAACCGTATTCGTGCCTTTACCGAGCCCTCGCACACCTTTAGCGGTGAGGGCCGAATTGTGCCTCAATCTGGAGAACCACACTTGCGGGTTCTGGGGTCAGAAGGGTGAAAGGCAAAGTTGCAACAATGAAAAGTTCTGCGAGAGTAAGGGCAGCTCTGTAGAGCAGGTGCCGGCTTCAGTCATCCTCTAGTCCTAGGTAATCAGTTGTAGATGCGGTGCTCCAGGCCGCAAGGAAAAATAAGCTTCCCACACATTTTAAGGCATAACCAAACTGAGCTGTGGCAGCACGTGTCTCCGGCCCAGTGCATTCTTTGTTGTCCTCCTCTTGTGCAGCCGCGCTTAAGGCACAGCCAAAGGAGGATGCTGCAAGGGTAGTTTTTCTAACCAATTGTTCCAGTTTGTTTTTTCTGATATTTTATGTTGAGCCTGTACTCTGTGAAATTTCTGGAACTCAGAGGAGAGTACTATAACTGTCGCAGCATTCAACAAATTTTTTTATTACAGTTCTGCATTCTCTGCATGAACGAGACAAATTTATAAAAAAAAAAAAAAAAGGGAAATGAATACATAACTCCTCAGGGCTGTTTCTTGGACTAGTTAGTGGGGTTTACTCAGTGACGTGAAAGAGACACAACGCTAACTTGCAAATCAAGTTTATTTGGAGCAAATAAACATATATATAGAGGAAAGCACTAAAAAAAAATACGATGAGGCACCTTTGATTCTCAAGAATGCAGCTGTGTGCGTTAATTGGTACTTCCATCAGTGAATCTGTCAGAAAAGGAAATTGCATTCCTCGATGGTCATGACATGAACGTGCGATGAGTTAAACTCTGCCTTTAAGGTCATGGCATGACAGCATTAATGGCGCCAGTTGCCGGTTTTCTTTGTGGACCGTCGTGTAGACAGACCTTGCCAATCACTTGTCAGAAGCTTTTAACTTGTGGCTGCATTGTCCCATACATAGTCGCAAGATACCACATTATAAAACCACCGCGGCAAAGATCTAAACCACCATTTTAACCAAGCCACACAAAGGTATTTTCGTGGCCTAGGGCTCGAATGTCTTAACTCTAGATCTAGGGGTCCTGAAGGGCTGGATTCAGATTTCACCCTTCCATGTCACAGGCGAAGCCTGTGTTGGCAGCGCCTACCAATTCAGCCATGCCACGTCTCATGCCATCACACAACTCAATGACTAGTCATGCATGACCATGTCGTCTGCCAGCTACCACTTGCCAGAGCCATGCCCATGAATTTTTGCTCACAATGCGGACAATGGCTTTTCTGGGGGACGAAGACTTTAATGGTGCTGAATTAAAATAAGATGTTTAAGAGTTTAATATCCTGTTGCTACATTTGAGCAATCAGGTGCCTTCACTGGGCATCCCCCCTCTCCACTTGTATAGGAGAAGAGGGAGAGGACAGATTAATGATGTATTCCAGTGGATGAGCAGGAGCACTCCCAAAAGTTCTCTCACAAGAGATGCTGCTTCCAATGGGAGAATTGGGGTTGGAACACTTTCATCCAGCGATAGAACTAGTGCAGTTTCTTAGCACCAAGAACAGTCAAGAGCAGTCCAGGCTGCACTTCAAAAACAAGTTTGAAGGACGTCGCCTGACATTAAAAACACTGCATAATTACTGTTGCACTCCTTTTAGCAGAACATTTTCGAAAACACTGCGCCTTTCCTTTCCTGTAAACCAATTATAGAAGGGTGATGAACTGTGATGTGTTCAATCGAACACTGGAATGGAACATTTACACACTTTCTAACCATTCCTACCATTTGTGCACGCAAATCACGCCCTTTCCTGCTCGTTCACGTTTCAAACATTTCAAATTTACCGCCACTGGAAGTCAGTACCACGTGACCCGTTTGGATGTCGCCATTACCCCTCTAATTAATTACCTAGTTAACCCACATGCATCAAATTATTTCCCCAGCAAGATTTCTTGGTCCTCTATCTAATGCAACCATTCTTTTTCTTATAACTTATTTCGTTCACATGTAATTGTGATGACAATTTTGGTGACATGAAACTGCCGACATACCTACATAATGCTGACGCATTAAAATGGTAGTGACAAAGCATTACCGCCCTGTGCAGTCATACCTATTTGACACATGGTGCCTCTGTTGCCACAGAGGACATGGGCTCAACTTCAATGTCTTAGCTGTGATAAGCCGAGGAAATGGAGGTTAGCATTTCATTTACAATCATGCCAGTCACAATACTGCGGTCTGCCTAGCGGTGGTAATCGTTCAAGGGGCAGAACATGCACACCCTCTCTTGGCATGCTACTGCACTTCTCCTCACTACTTGGCATCTCTTCTCCCATCCGCCTAATGCGAGTACTGATGCGACAGCATTTGCTGACCGTGAAGAATGTCAGGCATTCAGTGTCAGTGTCCATGCGAAGCCTTCGCCTTGTAACTGTGGCAGGTGATGTTAAGAGGTATTTCCTGCCTTCCATTTATGGGAGAGGAGGGAGATATTTGGACAAGAAAGATGCAGCAAAGTTGAACCAAAAGCCATGACGAATAGAAATAGAATATAATCAGGATTGGAATAATTGGAGAGTGAAAAAAAATGATGGAATTAAAATTGGATTGGTTGAAATGTTCCAAAGTGACTCGGGCTATGAGGGCTGCAGATAATTATGACTAAGTGAGGTTCTTGAATGTATGCACTCTGAAATCGCACAGCACGTGGGCACCTTGCATTTTGTCTCCATTGTAACATGGCAAGGATCGAATCTGGGTTTCCAGGCTCTGTAGTCAAGCACCCAATAACCAAGCCACCACAGTGCACAATGAGAATAGTAATACATTGGTGAGTGAATTTCTTCTGCAGTCACTCGAACTAACCGTCCTTAAATCCTTCAATTTATTTTTCCTACAACAAAACTTCCTATGAAAATGCTCTTCATGAACTGTTCCCAGCACTCAGGGTTGTCAGGCATTGCCCCTAGTATGTGGGCCATTCACTTCTGATCTCTTCAGTAGGCACTCCAATCCTGAGTGACCTTATACCGGTTTCCATTGGGCGAACAGGAGTAAGAGCAACGAGCAGCCAGAGCAGCGCACAAGAGCACTGGGGACGCGTGTTCTCGTCTCCCCAACGGAACATTCTGCTCGGAGAGCAGCGTAGCGAGGTGGAGCGTGACATTAGGCGTCATGTGATGAAACTCTTCCCGCGTTCGCGTTGCCCGTATCCGCCGGCCGAACGACACCGATGCCGTCATCCGCCATTTTTCTCGTCCGTCCTGCCTGGGATGTGCCTGGGCTCCGGGCGAATAACCAGAAGTGACGTCAAAAAGGTCACGTGACTTCCTCCGTTCTCCCTGTACTCCGCCGCTGACAACGGAGCACCGAGGACTGCTCCCGGCTGCTCTCGGGACCCCAAAAGCGTGCCTCTTCTGCCAACAGAACACAACGCTACTGCTCCTGTTCAACCACTGGTAGGTGCCAAAACTCGCGAGAGCACTTTCAGTGCAGCTAGAAGTGCTCCTGTTCGTCCAATGGAAACCAGTATTAGTACATTGCTGCAGAAGTGGTGGCTGCTGGAGACAGGATAAAATGGAAAAAGGTCCAATGGACTTATTTTCAGTAATGCTACTGCACATGTGTGGAGCCTCCTTCTCTATTTCTACATAGTGGGGCACAAGTTCACTGCGTGTGCGAAAACCATAAAAGACGTCTTCTGGGTCATTGACGCGACAAACTGTTGCGCATTAATTACATGCATTGCTAGCATGTAATTAATCATGTATGTATGTAAAGCATGTAATGTAATTAATCAGCCCTCAGGACCACATACATTGTCCCTGCCTGCTATTGCAAGAAACGAAAAGACGCTGCCAGGTTTGCCTTCTAAGAGATCAAGTGCAGCTTGGAAAATAAACCCACCCTACTATTGTGAAAGAATTTCTGCAGAAATTATGTGAGGGAGCCTCGGTAACCCGCCCTGCCAAACATACCTTGCCTGACGTCTGCAAGAAGAGGCGTGACTGGAAAAAGGTCTATATTAGAGCTGCATTGCATGTGCTTAACAAAGTTGTTTGCTGGGTTAACTAGTACAGAATCCTAAAATTTGAAAGTGCTTGGAAAGACAAGGACAAGAGAAGTGGACGAGACAAAAGCGTTTGTCCTGTCCATCTCTCTCGTCCTTATCTTTCTTAGCACTTTCAAATTTTAAGACTGCAAGTGCTGTTGTGCATAGCAATAAATTTGGTTATTCATAATTTGTCTATTATTTTGTTCGCTATTCATGGGGGGGGGGGGGACAAGCTTACGGAGGGGTATTTACATGAGCTCACATGTGCCGTTTTATTGCCCCGAAGATGGCTTTTGCGCAGAAATCCGGAGTAAATTGTGGTGAGCCGATGAGACATGCATAGCAGTTTTTTGCAACACTCCATGAACAGCAAAATGGTGGCCACTGTCATGTTGGTGAATAGACCAAACACTCGCACGCACACAGTTTTATGTAATGTGAACCAAGGATTAAAAAAAAAAAAGGCGGAGCACTGCAGCTGACTGAAACAGACGACATATTATTCGTCTTCGTGTAGTTCTGTTTGGAGTATTCCTTATATTTTATGTAATTGGTTAATTAGCTGAGATTAATTCTAATTTTTTTAATATTCAGTTTAGGCCCAAGTACTCTTCATTAAGTTCTAGATGGGGTTCAAGTACAAATGACCCAGTTTTTTCTACTAACATACTTCCTGCATGATTTTTTCCAGCATTTAAACAAAGTGCGCAAATATGAAAGGAAAAGAAAATACCAAATGACTGCGGTCTTGCTCTGCTAAAGTTTGAATTATCTGAATTCAGGTTTTATCTTGCATGAAAAATGACAGAATCCTCTTCATGAGTATGCGGCTTCCGCCCACGCTGTAAATCCGGAAAGCCTGTCTTTTTTTCTTTTTATTTCGAATCAATGAAGCATACACACCCGCCGTTTCAAAGTGAGCAGCCAACGCCACTGTCAGCCAACTCGGACAAAGATTTTATTGAGCTGTCCCACTGACAAAATTTGGCTATGGCAAACACTATGATGATACCCAAATTTGGTCTAAACTACCCTCAAAATTTGACTTCGTCTGATTTGGACCAAAACAGACGTTCAGGCTAATTCAGCTATGTCAAGCATGATCAGTTCAGTTCAGCCGTGTCCGACTCTTCGTGACCCTATGGTGACTTCCAAATTTAGTCCAGGCCACTCTCTGCTGAAGCTGGATTCAGTTTATTGACAGGCACACTGGACAGCACTCAAAATATTGCTATGTTGCTAATGAGATCATGGATGTAACAATACAATAAAACAAGGTGAGCGCTTGTCAAAAAACAGAGCGCGTGCAATTAAAAAAATCATTGACATTTTCCCGAGACGTGGTTACGTGGTTACAGGGATGATGACAGTGTTTCATCGCAAGAGATCCCTTCAGTTGTTTTTATGCAATTTCAGTGTCAAATTAAAATAAATCCTTGATTCTTGGATATTATAGTGCTCGATCTATACTAAAGACATTTTTTTCATTTACACCATAACCTAATTTAGTACATATTGTTAATTTTGGTCCATGTTTTGTCCCTTTACAGGTCCGACAGGCACATTAAAGTGCAAGGTTCTTAGTAACAATAGTGCAGCACTAGTGCTGTGTAGCTGTGCACTGTGAACTATCAGACATAAAGGGCCAGTTCTTGAAGGCCTTATTGGTGTCCATGGGATCGAAGCATAAGTTATAGTCCTGTGCATTGTTGATAAATTCAGCCTAGCCCCACCATCCACTGATTGTCCTGGTTAGATGAGTTGGTAGACAAACTGCCCCACATGAGTAACAGTCCAGGGTTCACTCCTTGGACCACGTGAAATTTTTCACTACTGAAGCTTCTGGAAAACTTGTATAGCTTTTCTTTTTACCTGTATGGCTGCATGCACTTATGTGGGTGCTAATGAGTAATTAGCCTCTATTTGAAGTCTACTTTATCTTAAGTGTTTCCACTAAGTATACATTTGACTGATCCAGCAGCTAATACGTGGTACTGCTTTCTTTGATACACGTCGCATAATTCAGCACTCTGCCCGAGATGAGCAGTGCACCTGCTGCTAATCATATTGCTGTAACGCATGTAGCTCAGCCAGAATTTTCTCAGTTGAGCAAAACCGTTTTCTGGTCTGAGAATTTCAGCAATAAAAAAAATTAGTTGACAACACACTTTGAAACAAAATTATCTTTATTATTTCAATCAGTAAGCTACTATCATTTGGTTACCATGCATGAAACATTTTGTAGATTTTGAACTGTATACTCACAAGATGAGTTGAAACGGTTCGAACTGATAACAGCTACAAGTGAATGTCAGCCATCCTTCCACCAGTGTTCTTGTGATCTGCAAAGAGCAAGGCTCCAGAAGTGAAAGCTGCATGGGCCACAATCCACACGAAGTCTTATATCAAGGCATTTCTAGAACAAAAGAGTTTATTCTAGTAATGTTGATAGGCAGTTCATTGAACGGTTTTGCAGACACAGCTGCTTCTAGCCAAGAAGGAACTTCAGTTTCTTGAGGTGTATTACTATTTTGTTTTCGTTCATGAACCTGCCACAGAATACATATCTGCCAACAGACCTTTTTTTTTATGTACTTCGTTCTTTTCAAGGCTGAAGCAGTACAGGAAAGATAAGGGCTGCAAAATAGATTGATTCTTGTGGTAAAGTTTGTGAAGTAAATGAAATAGGCTTCTGCCACAGCAAAAACCCTCCACCTAGTAAACAATCTATTTCACTCCGGCAATGTAGTTATATGAGAAAGCAATTGTGACCGGCTTTAGCGGCAGTAATATGTGTGGGTCTCGGAACGGGCATGCGCACAGTACTACAGTTTGCAGCAGTTTGGTTTTTTATGGAACAAACTTTTTGAACCCGCAAACCCGAAATAAAAATTCGCCTCAAGCAACCTGGTGCGCAGTTCCCCTTCAAGTCAGCTGAACAGTGCAAAGAAAAATTGTTGGTAAGTGTGTGGCATGGACACCATGACTACCAAAGATCTTTTTTTTCTTTTTTGCAGTTTTTCGAAGTACATAGGCGGAAATCTACAGTTAAAAATACGAATTAAAAACATGCAACCCACAAAAAAATCCGTGCTTCAGTTTGGGCACAGATGCAAAGAGCGACGTGTCAAAGAATGCAAACTAAAGAAAACTAAGCGCTGTTAAAGCTGATCACACCATCGATTACTTCAAATCTTGCGTGCACGTTTCTGTACAGTCCTGTCGTTTTTCAGGGAATAACTGGCACTTTTTACACCGGAAACAAATTACTTTCTTCCTGCCGATACATTCCGAACATGCTTTTAGTGCGCTCGCCCAAGTTCTGTATACTTGCCCCCACGCATTGACATTATAAATGGCACTGAACCATTTTAACCTCGCAGAAGCTGCTAAAATCACTGTACTCTCCTAAGCTCGTTTCCGATGCACGGACATTTTAAATAGGAGCGAACTTACCAAGATGAGGTGAATTGCGCGTATCGGTGGTCTCGGTTCGACGAAGTTGCAAGTGTACGACAACAATGTTTTAGCGCAGCGTTTAAGGGTCTGGTTGCCGACTTATAAAAACTGAGAAAGCATATGACAACCACAGCGGTAAAGAGGAAATGTAGCAGCATAACAGCAGCACATATTTCTGCCTCTAACGTCGAACCACTTGCCGAACGTTAAATGCTTCAAGCACGGCGCCATGAAGAAAATATCCAAAAGCGAATGCAGCGCCACTACTGGAAATTACAACAATTACAACTTCATAGAAAATATCAGTTACAAAAAAAGTTCCCTTCTGAATGACATCTAACAACATGACTTCAACATTTAGAACTGTACTCTTGATAAGAAAGCTTAGTTTGTTGCATCCTAAAGAGAAAAAATGATTCGTTAAAATTTGGTAAGTGCCGCCATCTGCACCGCTCGCAGATGCAGTTTCGGCGCCCTATTTTAAATACGTATTTTAAATGAGCGCATGTTTGCGAAGATAGACCTCGCAAGGGCTGCTTTGCTCTATCGAGACATTTGACGCACGACATGTAGCAGGGATCGCAAGGCACATCCGCGCAGACCTGTGAGGAACCAGTGGAAACGTGAAGATATTCCCTTGCTCCTTTTTCTTCTCGCAAGCAATATTCCAAGCACAAATAGAAGTGACTATGAAAATACTTCGCAGAGCCCAAAAGGAAGAATACGCTGAACAGTTACATTACGAATCCAACTGGATTGACATGTTGGAAAACAAGCGGCAGATTTGATCCTGGCGGTTTTGTTGATGTGTTCAACTGACAGCAAGCAGCCTAACTACAGGCATCAACTAGAGCACAACTCACCCTTGATTTTTTTTTTTTTTTACTTTTTACAGTGACATGCTACAGATCTTTTATAAATGCACTAAACAAAGCGGCCCAAGCATACAAACAAGCGATAGTTTGTTTTGTCTCGCACTCTTATTTTTTCCTTCATGCATGAGCGCCCACACACTAGGAGGATGAAAATCCTGCAGGTTATGCACCTGTATGGATATGAACGAGGAATGACAAATGATGCAGCATTTGTCCAAATAAAGGCACATAACGCTCTTGGAGAGCCTATAGAAACTCTGAAGTTGAAATAATCTTATACTACAATCCTTCTTTTCTTCTGGATGAACACAATGCTTATAAAATATGTTTGCAAAATATGGTCTGTAATGCAAGCAACTTTCCTGTCATCAGCAGGATATCTGCGGCTATGCATCTAAAACTAGGAAGCAATATGAAATGAAACAGTAAAATGCACTGCTTTGATCTAGCAATCTTTTTCCACCTCAAATGAGAATTTACAAGTATTACAAGGTCCTTACTACCCATTCGGTTAGCCCCTGAATTTACATCTCCAAAATGAGAGGGCATGTGCTGCACTTACCATATTTGCTAAATATGCACTCGGGCACAACAAAACACAGTGCCTTTCAGGTCTTGCAGGCATGCGTTATGTTCATCTGTCAAGAAATGTCTAAATACTTGCGTGTCTAGTTAGAAACAAACCCCTATTCCACAAAAACTGGGGCAACTAAAAAATGTTAGGAACTCGCACAAGCCGCACAGTTTCATGCTCGCAGAATAGCAGCGATGTTCTTCTACCAAGCACATATATGACCAACTGCTTATTTCTGTAATCTGAAACTGCTTCCCCAGCAAAATCTTGGCTCTTCAGTAAAACTTCCCATCATGTCAGAAAAGAAATGAAGCACCATACAACACTTCCTAGCTGCGCCATAGAACTGAGCAGTGTCCTTTTATTTTTTTTTGGTAAAATTGTTTTTCTTCTTTAGATACGAAATGGCTGCGCTATTCCAAGTTTGACATTGTGTCCACTTCTACCTTCGTCCAGGTTGGATCGATAGTATGTATAATTAAATCGATAAATAAAAAATGAGGCTAGTGCGACTCGATGAAAATAATGCTCGGCACTTTCTGCACATAGGAAAGTACAAAACACTAGCCATGCAACAATGACTAGCATCTCACAACAAGTATGTTTCCATGGATATTGTGTACGTTTTTATGTAGGGGTGTCTTGCACTTCTTTTTTTAGGTGAAGGGGATGCAATAGTGTTCAACAGCAAAGAAAAAAAAAATGGCAAGAGCATAGCCGAACAGGTTCATCATCATCCTAACCAGCCTGACTACACCCACTGCAGGATAAAAGTCTCCTTTAATTCTCTTGTAAGGAGGAAGATGAGCATGCAGGAAGCTCAATGTCGGCAGCCACAGCCAGTTTGCTCAAAGTGGGAGACAAATCATCAAACTGCATGGGAGAAGTTCTAATTAGGCATTAACGCAGATGGTGATGATGGTGCCATGGTCAGAGAGAAAGTCAAAAACCTGAAATGGTGTCACAGGAGCACAACGAGAGAACAAATTTTATGGTACATAACGAGCTGTGAATGGCGACCCTGGCCGTGCAGGCGGTCAAAGGCGAAAGACACTGCGCATTATGGTGTGAGAAGCGAAAGATCAGATAATGATGTCCTCACTTTTATTAGCTTGTGCAGTTTCCTACACATCACAGATACAGTAGCACCAGTATCAACAAGGAACGGCCCTCCGCCGCTTCAAGTACATTTGTAGGAACAATACGTGGGCCCTACATTTGTTGACATAATCGCAGTTCTTGCCTCAGGCAGTAACTAGTTTTCCTGGGGCAAAGATGCAGCAAAGAAACCGAGTGGCATTATGAGGATGGAGGCGAGTAGGCAGGTGGTGAGTGAAGGTGTCAAAGTTGTCTGCAGGACAGACGTGGCCGGGGCTCAGGAGGCGCATAAAGTCAGGCACATCTGCAGGTGGCGACAATGACGCACAATGTGACCAGAAACTCTGCACGCATAACAAATAAGAAGGCTGTCATATGTGCGCCAGGAGTCCACACAAAAAGGGAACGGCTACGTAGGAATGAAGGCGGTAGGCTACAGTGGAAGGCGGAACGGGATAAACATGTCTGACCAGATCTGACGTTGCCATACATGAGCGTAACCGCAGCAGGAACCTGCAGATGAATGAATGGCAGCACTTCAGACACTTGCTCGCAAATCAGCCTGAAGGGTCATGGCCAGGCTAGATGGAGATCCCCAAATGTCCTTAATTAGGAGTAGCTGTTATGCCACCTTCCCAATCGCAGTCTTTAAACTGGTTCAGCAGCAAGCTGCTGACGGAACCAAGCTGGAAAGTGATTCAAAGTGCACAGAAGGTGGCTGAACCAGAATGCGCTGCTTTGCTCCTGGCAAAGCATGAATATACTGGCAACAGTGATAGGGTTTCGGACAACAACATCTGGACTGCGTCAGCCTCGATGTTTTTGAGAATGTGCTTTATCCGATCCATCTCTGGCTGGAGACTTCTAGATGTGTACACAGGTTCACAATGTCTTCAGTATAACTGGTGAAGGATCCTTGCAGCTGGGTTTAAGCTCACAAGTACTGTTTGGAACACAGCTTTTGTATGCAAGGGCAGCCAAAGATCTAAGAAAAGGCGCGCTTAAAAGCAGACTAGGTGATGAAGTTTGCTTTGTGGTTTCTGCTCTACAAACTGGCAACGCCTGTCACGTAAAACACCATGTTGTTCAGCTTCCAAGCGTCGCCTCCCTGGTTATGGACGCTTAACCGCTTGTAAGAGGGAAGCCAATCCTATGTATCTTGGTCATTGAACCCATTGAAAATGGCAAGGTCCTAATATCGACATCAAGGTCCCTACATGCCTATCTTAATGTTTAGCCAGCTGTGGAGACTTAATCCTTGAAAACTTCATCTCATTCGCACACTTCATTTTCTGCTGCCCCTTGCTACACGAAGTCAAGAATGTAGCGCAAAAGTAAAGAACAATGGACGAAGAAGGACACATAAGGCGATTGACTAGCGCTAGTCAATCATCAATCATTTTATATGTTCTTCATCGTCCGTTCTTTATTTTTGCGCTAAATTCTCGACTCCATGAATCATCAACTAGCGCGGCAGCATGCTACACTTGGGAGGGAACGGATAAGGTTTGCCACACGAGGGAAAGTGTACGAATTCAGGATCTCTGAACAGAATAGATAATTCAGTTTTAAGCGACGAAGGCGATCTTAGTCTAGAAGCAATGAGCGATAATTTCAGAGCCATTGATAATGAGTGCATGGCAGAGGTAGGCAATAGGATAATTAGACAGGCTACCAGTAAACTACCTAAGCAGACGAAATATCTGATTATGAAATGGCAAGGCGCGAAAACCTCCATTACAGCGGTCAGGATAGAACTGGCAGAGATGTTAAAGGTACTCAGTGAACGTAATTTGTTCGACGCAAGGAAGTATATTACGGAGAGAATCAAGCATGCTCTAAAAAAAACAGTGCTAGCCTGAAAGAGGTGAAGGGGAAATTAAGTAGGTGAAAATCCGATGTATGCATGCCAAGGTAGCCGAGGAGTTCTACACTGATCTGTGCAGTAGCCTAGTAACCAGGCTGATAATTAGATTAGCAATAGTTAAGAGCAATCAGACGTTCCGTCAGTGACAAAGGAAGAGGTTAAGAAAGCTTTAGAAGCTATGAAAAGGGGGAAAGTAGCTGGGGAGGCTCAGGTAACTGCAGATTTGTTGAAGGACGGTGGGGATATTGTGCTTGAAAAATGGCCACCCTGCATATGCAATGTCTGGACATTGTCACCGGAGTTTTGGAAGAATGCTGACATTATTTTAATCTTTAAGAACGGGGATGCTAAGGACTTGAAAAATTAGACCAATCAATATACTACCTGCTGCGTATACGGAATTTACTAAGGTCATTGCTACTACAGTTATATATATTGAACTCGAAGGGGATCCCGAAATAGTTAGATACATAGGCAATTTCATATATAAGGCATACCAACAGATGAGGCTCTCTATAACCCAGAAGCATGAATATGGTACATGTATGGCAGCGGTGCGTTGCCTGCCAGCAACACACTGCTCACCAAGGGCGCGGCAATGACCCGCAAGGCGTACACACGCATTGAATGTCACCTCCCACCTAGTGCCGAAAAGGATAGTACATTGGGCACACTTCCAAATGCCACTTCACAGGCGCCGGAAATCTTGGCAGGCAGCAGCTGCCAAGACTGTACAACCCGGCTCCATGCATGAAAAATGATCGCCGGTGAGCTGTTAAAACAATCCTTTGCAGGGCACGACGCGCAATTCGATGGACATGAACAACGCTGCTAAACTTTAATGTAGGATTTTCAGGGGGATATTTTGAGAGTTCGATATAGGAATATGATATATGTGCATTTGATATATCCGGGATCAAATATAGAATCAGGGCAACCTTAGACTTTAATCAACTAAATGATCAGGCAGGTTTTCGGAGAGAGTACTCTACCATCGATCACATTCGTGCTATCAACGAGGTGATAGAAGGTTTTTCGGGATATAACCAGCCTCTATAAATAGCATTCGTTGATTAGAATAAGCATTTGACTCAGTCAAAACGTCAGCAGTCATTGCCTAATCAGGGTGTATATGAGTCGTATGTGAAAGTATTGGAAGATATCAATAGTGGCTGCATTGCAACCATAGTCCTCCATAAAGAAAGTAATAAAATTCCCATAAGGAAAGGCACTAGGCAAGCAGACATGATCTCCCCAGTACTATTTGCCACTTGCTTAGAGGAAGTATTCAGAGACCTGGAGTGGGAACAATTATGGATAAGGGCTGATTTAATACATTGCCTTGTTAATTAACTCAGTGGACAAATTACAAAAAATGCTTAATGGCCTAGGCAAGCAAAGCAAAAAGATAGGCCTAAAAATTAATATGTGGAACCCCAAGGTAATGGTCAATAGCCTCGGATAAGAACAGCAGTTTACAAAAATTCCGAGGGCACTATAGAATCTACACTGCAGAAATGCGACAGCATGAGTGTTGTTGGTGCACAAGGTGAATCACATTTGCTCTCATTATCATTACCAACTAATTGCATTGTCATTGCTAATTCCATCATTGTCATTATCACTAATTGCAGCATTATTGTTATCGCTACTATCATCCTCACTGTGGACAAGAAGAATTATGATGTGTTTCACGATTCCGGGCACGGCGCAGTAGGTTAAAGCGCTCGGCAGGGGATCCGAGGGATGGAGGTTCGATTCCCGGTGGAGATCGGATTTTAATTTTTCTAGATTTAAGGACAAAGTTTTCAGCGCAAAGGCACGCGGCCGAAGAAAAGAATAAAAAGAAAGACTATAGGGACTATGCCTTTGCGCTGAAAACTATGTCCTTAAATCTAGAATACCAACTAGCCCAACAACTTACTCTACTGAAGTTCATTTTCCTGATGACGTTACTTTCGGTTTTGGTGATGACGTCATTGGATTGACAGCTATGTGTGACCGAACGAACAAACAGCAACAGTATGAGCCACTGAAGGCTTTCGCCTTAATAGGTACACGGGTGGAAGCAGGCTCGAGCATTTTGGAACAGCTCAGGGAGCAGTGATAATGCCACTTTGGAGCACTCAAATTATGCTTTAGAACATATTTCTAGGGTCAAGCACTTTTAATAAATGCAATTTTTTTCCTGATATACAAAAAAATCCAATTTGATTACTTTTTATTCAATATTCAATGCTGTACTACCTATGCACGCATATCTCAACATGTAAAGATGTTTAAAGTAACACAGCTGACTAAAAGCTTTTGCCTATTCTGACTTGACAGCTTTAGACATGTCCACGCTCAAGCACCACCACTACCTTGGAATTGAAATAAACGAGCTGCACATCGCCACTCGCTATCTTCTTCATATCCTTTTTGATCCCGCAGCTGTGCTGATAAATTCCTGGGCACTGCTCAGTAGTACTTTCAGGAAGGATAGATGGCACTGAAGGGTAGCCTTGTCTTCCTTAAGCTTCTTTACTTCATGGTTGTCTCCTAGTTACTCATGTTTTCTTTTAAGTAATACTAGGGCTACACGTCGGCAACAGGCTTTCTATGCCCAACACTCTTGAAAGCATTTCTTGCAATTGACACCGTCATGGCATCACCCCCCTAATGCTTCAAGTATGCTTTTGTCTGATGTAGACTTGACAGGTTTGTTGTTAACGATTCTATAGTGAAGTACACACTCGTTTTCACAGCAGAACTGTTGGAACAACTCGTGTAGTTCTTTGTAACCAGAACAGTTTCCTCAACAGCTCATGGTTGCCTGTGGCAATTGCTTCGCTCCTTGTCCTCACTTCTCTCACCACCGGCGATTCAAAAGGCTGGGAGAAGTTGCCGTCATGTGCACAAAACACTTTTCTTGCAATTAATTCCTCCCAGTCATTTGTGACTCATTTTAGAATAACTTGAGATCAAAAGATTTCTTATGCTCGCTTTTCTAGTTTATTAAAATTTTATATATGTTAGCTAGGCCCAGCCAAGGTGCATTGTACCACCACCAGTGTGCTGCCTTCGTTTAGACTATGACGGCCCCTATAGACCAGAATACGGAGGGTAAATTGATCGCCACCATATTGAGGGCGCTGTAAGGCTATCTAGAGGTGCTGCAGCGAAATGACGGCTCTGCACTACCAAACGAGGTGGCCATGGGTATTCATAGTGCTTACGCTTTTACGTCTCTTTGAAGTTTTCACAACTTGCTGCCCACAAAATCATCAAAAGTGCATTTCTGCCTCATGGCAAGGCTGTTCTGCACATCTCGCAATGGCAGAGGCAAGCACAGCGTCCACAAGTGGAGCGAGTGGTTCGGTTAAGTGCATAGTACCTTTCCATGCGAAAAATACTACGGTTGTGACTTTTCCACTTTGATTTGCACGCCCAATGATATGCCACATATTACCAAGACCCTTGCAATACACAATATATCTTACCCTCGCGTGGTGTCTGCAAAAATTTGTTGCAGTCCGCACCGCACAAACAGGTGGCATGCCGCAAGTGTGAGTAAACATGTCTCATTTGCTCTGATTCCCTGATGCCTCCGTTGTCATTTCAGCAAGGAAGTGCCTTTTTTGTTTTTTAATAGCCATGATAAGCAACGCCAACCAGTCACAAAAATAAGACTTCTTGATATCTCCTGCTTGGATGATGTGCTGCTGATTCCTTCTTCAGCCCTGTTGGAAAGGAAAAAAAAAAAAAAGAAGAAGAAGAAGAGAGACACCGGGCAATTATCGCCAATGAGAAGTATTCACTCGCAGTAGCGGCATGCGGTCTGTTTTGTGAGGTGTGGGCTGCGGCAGATTTTTTTGCAGTCACCACGCAAAGGTAAAACATATTGCGGACTGCAAAGGTTTTGCTTCTACATGGGACATTACTTGGGGGTGCAAATCAAATAAGAAAAGTCACAGCCATAGCAAGCCTGCATGCAACGGTACCATGCCCTTATAGGAACCACTCGCTTCACTTGTGGACACTGTACTTGCCTCTGCCCTCGCAAGACGTAAAGAATAGCATTGCTGTGAGGCGGAAATTAACTTTTGACAATTTTATCAGCAGCCAGTTCTGAAAACTTCAAAGAAACATAGAAGCGCAAGAGCTAGACACCCACGGCTGCCTCGTTTGACAATCCAGAGCCATAGTTTCGCCGCGGCACCTATAGATGGTGCTAGAACGGTCTCAAAATGGCAGTGCTCAATTTACCCTCCTTGCTCTGGTCTATAGACCTTTTCGAAAAGTGGTCGTGGGAGCTGTCATATTGAATACTGGGCTGTGCTGCTCGCACAGGAAAAGTTGAGAATTATCTCTTCCAAACCCTCTCCACAGCCCAGTCAAACCAGTTTCGCCGAGGCTCGTGAAAATGAGATATGTTTCTCTGGTTCCATATCTTCTCACCTGAACCAACTCTGCTTTACACTAATCCTTCTTTTCTGTTAGTGGCGTTGAATCATTATTAGAAACACAAATACATTTCTGCACCGGTTGCCATTTCGTAAAAACAGCAGGCTGTTGTGTGAAGGCCGAAATGCCATCGGCATGCAGATTCAGTGCATATGACAACCCATAATAAGCAGTGCTTCACCAGCAGATTAGAAGATGACAGTCATATTTATTCACTTGTCATACGTCTAAACTAAAAGCTGCAAGAGGCGTGTCATAAACTGCAGTTTTTCAGCTGCGTGTGGTTCTTGGATTTTTGCAAGATACAAGAACAAAGCGAAATAGTGCATGCAGATGTGACGCCTAAGCGTCGTATGGTCTGCGAAGTGATCTCAATTTCGATTTATTTCTGGAATTCATGCTTTGTCCTTTAAAGCCCTCTACCGCATTCATTTTCCACATATGAATTAAATCCGCTGGCGCTTGTATTAATTGCATTGGCACTCTGATTAAATTGTTTGGCACTGTTATTATTCGAGTTGGCGTTCGGATTAAATACACTGCCGCTTTTATTAAATGCTTGGCACTCAAATTAAATTACACGGTGTGCAGATTGTATCAGTTGGCGCTCAGATTATTTCCGCTGGCACTAGGATTAAATTCAGAAGGAAAACCTGTAGAACAAGTCTAGGATGGAGAGCATTTGGCAAGTTCTTGCAGGTCATGACTAGGAGCTTACCGGTATAACTCAGGAGAAAAGTAAATAACAGTTGCATCTTACGAGTACTCATCTATGGGGCTCAAATGTGAACGCTAATTAAAGGGGTTATACTTAAGTAGAAGTAGATGCATAGAGCTACGGAATGGAAAATGGTAAGTGTAGTCTAAAAATAGGAAGCATGCAGAGTGGATCCAAGAAATCAACTCTAAATAATGACATTCTAGTTGAAATCAAGAACAAATGGCCACAAACAGGACATATATTGCAAAGAGAGGATAACCGATTCGCTAAGAGTAACAAATTGAATTCCAAGTGAAGGCAAGCGTGGCAGGGGGCGACAGAAAGTCAGGTGGGTGGACGAGGTTAGTAAGTTTTCAGGGGTCAAGCGGGTGCAGCTAGCACAAGACCGGGTTAACTGAAGAATTATGAGAGAAGCCTTCGTTCTGCAGTGGGTATAGTCCAGCTAATAATGATAATGATGATGAGCTATGGACAAAAAAAACCGTATGGCAACAAAGGGCTCCTTTATCACAGAAAAAGCTGGATTAAAAAAAAAATATTCCCATCAGTTGAACCAAACTCATTAAAATGGCCAATTTGCCACCACTCTGAAACTAATGGCCGTGCAGCATAACTTTTGGGATTTGCACTCAGAAAAATCAATACTGACATGTACATTTCACTTGAGAAATCGGTCGCCAACGGCGACACCAGCATTTCATCTCTCCTCCTGAGTACTCCCTGCCACTCTAGATACTGCTCGTGTAAAAAGAAATATTGCTGACATGTCGTATTGTCTACGAAGAGGCTTCACAAATCCATAACACATTTAGGCTCCAACGCCTTTTAATTAAACTGCACATGCTCTTTTCTCTCTGCGCGTGGAGGGGCAGCTGAACTGCGCATGTGCGAAGGTTATCGCGGTGCACGACTTGCACTTTTGAATGCAGCAAATTAAACCAACTTAGCGTTTTTTTAGGTATAAGTCACAGATGAAAGGTACAAAAAGATGAAATTTCTAAATTTTTAACAACATAACAAAGACTCTGAGCTTCAGGCCCTGCGTGACCACCCCCGTGCCCTCCGTCTGCAGCTCATGCCTCATCCGCTTGTGACCGGATTGCTCTGGTGCGACTTGTCATCGGCTCTACCGCGTCCATCCATCCCGGGGGTCGTTCATCCTGCCATTTTCCATTCCCTTCACGACATCTGCCATCCCAGCATCAGAGCCACATAGTGCCTCATTACCCAGCGGTACGTCTGGCCAAACATTAGACGTTTGCCAGTGGGCCCGCTCGTGACTTGCTTGCCAGTCCGTCAAAATGACTCACTATACAAGGACTCTGCCCCAGTCTTTCCTGCCACCTGGTTGTTGCTTTGACCACGTTCACCTTGATTTGGTTGGACCACCACCTCCATCTAATGGCTGCCGGCACATTCTGATGATGATTGACCGCTTCACTCGTTGGCTCGAAGCAGTGCCCATTCTGGACATTACTGTGGGAACAGTTGCCAAAGCCTTCGTTTCAGCATGGATTTCCCGCTCTGGCTGTTACCACGGATCGTGGCCGCCAGTTTGAATGCATCCTCTTCACTTCCCTTACCCGTCTGCTCGGCACTAAACACTGCCGCACCACAGCATACCATCCTTGTGCCAACAGCATGGTTGAGCGGCTCCATCGTCAGCTTAAGACTGCCCTCATTGCTCGCCTAGATCGCGAGCACTGGGCTGGTCACCTTTTTATGGTGTTTCTTAGCCTACAAACCATTTTTCGTCGCGACCTTGGCTGTTCGGTGGCCGAAGTCATCTCGGAGACTTGTTAGTTCCTTCGGCTTCCTCGTCCCAGCCCCTGCAGTACCTTTAACGCCTTTGGGACTGCATTCAACAGCTAAACCCAGTCCCACCTCGATCATCTGACCGTCAGATCTTTGTGCACCCAGACCTTGCGTCCTCGACACATGTTTTTCTAAGGCTAGACACTGTAAAGGCGCCTCTTAGCCCCCCTATGATGGCCCATACTGCGTCCTCAACAAGACCACAAAGTCGGCGACTATCCTGCTGGATGGTCGTGAAGAGGTAGTCTCCCTGAATCGCCTTAAACCCAAATACATGGAGACACCTCCCTAGGAGCTCCCCTCGGATGTTGCTGTCTTATCTGTCGACGTGCCTGCCGCTGAGGCCATCCCTGCCCCGTTGGCGCGTACATTTCGCCGCTCCGTTTGGTCGGAGGGGCCCTGTAGCGCACAGCGCCGCTGTAAAGCGGAGGCGCTAAGATCGGCGTTCACAGCCAGCAAAAGAAGAAAATAAGGTTGAACGACGCGTGCTCAGTGAGCAAGCAAGGCATGGGCTGTTCGGTTCGAGAAGCCTGCCACGCTGGTCCTCTTGTTCTGGTGCTCCGCTACAACGCCGTAAATTCCTTACATGATCTTCACTGCAGGACACTTTCTGCCGGCTGCAAATATACACAGAACCAGCACTCCACTGCCTCAATAAAATGCTGCTTTAGCTTGGGCACTGCCAGCTTCGACAATAAAGGAATCTGCTGAAGGCCACGGACACAAAGAAAAATTTAAATGAAGCTGTAGCATGGCACAAGGATCAGAATTCCCCGCAAAGTAATTTGAGATGCAGATCAAAAAGCTGCAGATAACTGTTCTTTGCCCGCAGCTGCGAGGAGGGCTATCAAATGCAGGTGCCGTATTCGGTTTGAGGTCGAGCACAGAGACTGGCATTCAACAAAAACAGTATGGAGCTCCTATCGGGATAGAGTCTGATGCTGATTTACGACCTGCGGGAAGTCTGCGCAGCCGTGGGCGAGCAGCGTACCACGGGCCTACTGGCAGCCCATGACCGGTAGGCGAGCCATGATAATTCGCCCCCTTGTGTTTCCTCGCAACTGCGGCGACAGGGATTTCAGCAGAACGAGTCGGATGTACGGCCTGCATGCAGGGCCCGCTCGGCATAGGGGCTGGCCTTCCTCGCTTTGGCAGCAGCACTAGGAGCAGAGTCCAACAACCCAAGTCCCGACCCCTGCCCTGATTCCTGTATTACATGGGCCTGCTGAAGGACCAGCCGTGCGACTCCAAAGGGGAAAATGGGACCCAGGTGGAGGTCACGATTAAGGGAGGAGGGTGTTGGAATTTTAGATTCCCCGCGCCCGCACGACACGGAGAACACCCCCTCTGTCTCCCTCACGGGGACACCTCAGCTCTCTCCTTCCCCTGAAGCAGTGGCGGAGAGGGCAGGGGCGAGAAAACTGGCGTAGCGTGCCGGGCGGCCCCTCCTTCCCCCTACCCTCTCATATCGATGCACAGCATCTCATCCGGGGGAGACGACACCGCGACGCCAGAGCGCGCGGATGCTGCTATGACCAAGGATAAAAATTGGGCACTCCCAATAAACAGCCCAGTACGGTGGCTCTGCCTCAGTGTTTCGTTCTGCCCTGCCAAGGATGTGGTTAGAGCTAGCGGCAGGGCGTTCGGTTCTGAGCACTGAGCCCGAGTCCCGTGAGAACCCCCACAAGGTGTTGGTACATGTCTCCTTGACGTCAGCTCCGGCATCCATTGCAGTGAAGAGCAAGCACAGAGCAACGCCAGGGTTCAAAGCGATCGCTGAATGGAAATTTTTTTTTTTTTTCATCTAAAGCACGAATTAGATTAAGCCCTAAAAAATAAATGCCATTGAATGGTACTGAGTCATGTAATATATATATATATATAACTGCAAACAATTTGCACATTTAAAGCTGACAGTGCCCAGGCCTAAAGCACCATTGCACTCAAGCAGTGGACTGCTAGTTCGCAGCCAGCAGAAAGTGGGCTGCTGCGATGAGCAGGCACAGAGCAACACCGTGGTTGCCTGCAAAGGCTCAACTTGAGAAATTATTTTCTCACTTAAAAGAACCCTGATTAAACTTTCAGAATTAAATGGCAATGAATGGCTCTGCGCAAACTAGTATTTTTCATATTTTTAATAGGGCCACTTCATTACATAACTGACTGAGGAATAAACCTCAATAAGGTAATTTTTCCGGATTTAAATATTTTTGCAGGTGCACCTTACATTGTTTGATCTCTTTTATAATGTTTTTGCAGGTGCACCTTAAGTTGTTTGATCTCTTTTATAGGCTTTTTGTCTTCTAAAAAAGTTGGAGAAATAGATTGAGTACTATAATAGTAATAATCGGCTTACAGGAAAGGAAAAGTTTTTCCGTGGACACCTGAATCACGCTGCAAGGGGAAGGAAAATGGGAGCAAAAGCGGAAGGAGAGAGGCCCCATAGTGGAGGGCTACGGAGTAATTTTGACCACCTGGGGATCTTTAACATGCATTGACATCGCACAGCACACAGATGCCTCTCTGCTTTGCATCCATCGAAACGCAGCTGCCGGCAGGCAGATTTGAAACCAGGCACTCTGGAACTCTAGTCTAGCACCTAGTACCATAAGAATATAAAATTTGATAAACATTTCAAAATTTCAGCTTTCTGTACCATATTTTACGATTTATATTTGAACAAATATAAGGCCGATCGCTCGTGATCAGCCTCTGCTTTCGTTTTTTTTTAGGAGGGGGGGTAATGCCACCTGGTGTTCCCGAGATTCTTAGGTGGTGCCTGGGAGAAAAAGACGCTGAAGTCTGCTCGCGCGCTCTGTGCGGAACGCTGGCTGCTGGTACAGCTTCTCCCTGTCTTTTAGGCACGTCTAGCCCTATTGTCCGTGACAATATTTTATGAATTTTATTTGAACAAAAGTAAGGCAGAGTTTGTTTATTTCCTGCACATCAAAAGAACAATGCATTTTATTAATATGAAAATTTTTGTTTATAGTGATGCATCAAAAAGTTAATTCTTTTTACAAATTTATCTGTGTGACTAGGTTTTCACTTACAAACTTAAAAGAGTATAGACCACCTTCACTCTGGCTCCGTCATGAAGATGTGGTGGCGCTGTCGTAATTAGACTTTCGCGTGGTAGGAAAAACAATGCTTCAGTTGCTTTCGCCTACTGTGATTGTGCGATGGTTTGCTGCAGCCGAAAAAATAAAAAAACAAAGCACCATGCTGACTAGTTGCATCATCGTGGCATGTACTGGAAGGTAAAGAACGCAAAGTTTAGTAAGCTTGCACAGGTTTCTTACGGACGAAGGTCGCCGTAAACAGTGGGCCATCGCAGTGAGGTGCGAAGGCTGGATACAGACACCTTTAAGCCACAGCGGTTACGAGCTCAAAGGTCATGAATAACTAGAGTTTGGCCTTCTTTATGACGCGTAATGGTATTTTGTGAGTGCACTTAAAATGTTGACGAGGCAGCCAGTATATTAATGCATAGACCTGTTTATAATGTAAACAATTCCTCAAGCATATTTTTGTTTTTCACTTTCTAACTGTACGTATTATGTGCATAGTGAGCTGCTGCGCAAGCGATCTGCGTTGCACTTCTCCGTGGTTAAATTGTATGGCTAACATTAGCTTTGTTCACCTAAAATTATTTTAAATTTTGTGATGAAATGTGCGTGTGCTGACAGCCACTGATTTGCTCAATTGGAGCTGAATTTTATTATACCGAGGGGTTTGAGTGGTATTCACTGCAGCTAATTTTGAATGCGAGTTGTGGGGTTGAGCGTCCCGAGCGACATATGGGCCCCTAGCTGTTTCAGATTTTGAGGATCTTTACATCAACTACGTACTGCATGGCACACTGTCGCATTCAGAGTTTATCCTACATAGAAACGTGGTCACGGCGGCCGGGACTGAACTGGGTAGCCCTAACTACGGAACCATTTGGACGCTGCAGCTTGTAATGCAAGCTAAAAGCTTGAATACCCATGAAGAAATTATAAATGCTGACACCAATAACCTCCCACGAACACAACAGATAGGCGTGCAGCGTGGTGATTTAAAGAAATAATGCAAGGATAAGCAAACCTGTACGGTGCCAAGGCACAATGCCCTTGCTACTGTTGCCATGCTTACCAAAAGCGCTCATTTGGTGCTCGGTATGAAGAATCGTCCGAGAATGCAATGATGCTTTGAGCGGAGTACTTCCTACCTGGTTTGCGTGCGCTGTTTACGAGCGAGAAAAATCACATTCCACTTACCCGACTGAAAGTTGTACGCACCCAAAGCTTTGCAATCCTCGACACATTCCGCGGCTAATGTGCTGGGCAAATAGCAAATAGATATCAATCAACCCTGCTCATTTTCAAGGCAGCAACAACTTCGCTCGTGCGCTTTGAACCCGCTCTTGGTCTGGTACGGTGTGCAGGACAAGGCGATGCACGCTGTGTACGCGAAGTTTTTCCAAGTATTGCTTTTGTACTCACTACTGAGGTTCACGGAGTACTCACACAGCGCGTGGGTATTTTATCTGCCAAAAAGGTGCCTGCATATCACAATAACACGCTCTTGGCAAGCATGGCCACAGCAGTGGGGTGCTCCCGTGCTTTCCACCTGCTCTGGGGCCATAGACGACTGCCGCGCCACCTTGATTGCTGTTTGTTTTAAACATGGCGGAGACCTATAGACACCTAATTTTTGGGTTCGTGTTTTATTAGCTGTAATGATGCGCAAGGTATTACTTACTGTACAGAAAGCGCCAGGTGATATCCACCTATGACCGCTAAACAATTTATCATTGAATTTCTTTCCTCACCCGTTTCGGTTTCAAAAGCCGTGTGACGCCAAAGTTAAGTCTAGGTCACGTGATGGGTGAAAAAAAAATTGCGATATCCTGTGATGTTTAAATTCACTACAACGCTGAAGCCAGCCTGCCTCAAGAACCGGAATCACAAGTGAAGAGCTGGTAATTATAGTGCGGCTTTTTTATGCCGTGCATGGCTTGGACTTGATTGTGATGTCACAGCCATCTCTCAGCTGCTGAAACCGGAACTGGTGAGAAAAGAAAATTGAACTGAGAATTATTTAGCGGCCGTAGGCGAAAACCATGTGGCGATCCGTATACAGGAATGTCTTACAAAAATGCCACCAAAATTTGGTGTCTATCCTCCTTTAAGATGGTGGTCACGGGCGGAAAATACTTTTTCACCAAAAACAAGCTGAGATAATATTCTTCATAGCAATACAATTTGCTATGATTTTTTAAAAAGAAATTGAGGATGGTCGAGCCCACAACCTGTATCAGTTAGTGTAGAATGAAACCGGCACCTTTACCTTAGCAGATCATGCTAGCCATAACAGCCTAGCATTATCCTTGATGCATCAGCATGACAAGAAAAACAAACAAACAGTGGTAGCATAACATATATACACCATCACAAAATCGAAGAACTTGAAGGTAAGCTGTCTAAAAATTGTAAAAACATTTTTTTTTTGTGGAACTGCAGCAGCATCATACTTTGTACTGAAAAAAATTGTTGGCTTGACAAGCACTGGACCATATATATGCTGGTCTGCAAATATGAAACGCCTTTGCCCACACGTACCAGTCACAGCTATCCGATGGAAACTAAGGCAGAATCAAAAGCACAGAAGAAAGCTGCAGGTTGCCTCCAAAGGATCCCTGTTTCAGCACACGCACCAAAGACAGGGAAGGACCTGGAAATCAGTACAATGCAAATAAATGTCCACTCCTGGGAAAGGTAAGACGTGAAGGATTTTGTTACAACACAGAAAGTATAATGAATGAAAGTTGAATGAATGAAGTGAAAATTCATGGCAGTTGGTTGTGTCTACTATCTTTGCAAACATTTGTCGTCACTTCGCGTAAAGGATCCATTTCTCGTTTCTAATTCTGAGGCAGTTGCTGATTTGCTCCAAAATGAGAGCTTGGTACACAGTGCTGGTTTTAGCGTCGATGTGGTTGATTTGTATAATCTTTTCCACACTCTCAACTCATCCAGTATGTTCAGCAATGTATTACGGAACACTATGATGAATGCTGGTTCCAAAATGAGTGTGGAACCTTAACCGGATCCTTTTTGGAAATGTTATCTTACTACCTGAGTAACACGTTTGTTGAGTGAGATGGTCGAATTTATACGCAAAAATCTGGTGTGTGCATAGGTGCCAAGGTAACTCCCATCCTCAGCGACATTTATCTAAGCAGGGTTGATATGAAAGTTGAGAATGATTTAGCCAGTTGTTGCATGCACATTTACCGTTCCGTGGAAGATTTTCTGGTGCTAGCTAGCTCTGTGAATCCTGAATTTGTGTCAAATGTTCTTGATGTTTTTGCACGTAATGGGTCGGGACTAAGGCTCAAGCATGAAGTCCCCCAAGAAACAGCCTTACAATTTCTCGATTTAAAGTTGTCTTTCCAACCCCATCATGTCTGTTGGCAGTATTCACCTAGGAGTGAAAAGCACCTTCTGAATTACAGGTCCTTTCATTCAAAGCTCGTAAAAAGTAGTATTGTTACAGGATGCTTAGGCATGGCAGTGAAGAAATCTTGTCATCATGAAATAATGTCCAGTCTCTTAACTCAGGCGGACAAATGCAGGGAAGCTGGTTTCCTGAACTCAGTTCTCGTCTCGAGTGCAGACAAAGTCCTCCGCGCGCTAACATCGTCTTCAAGCATGTGAGGGCGGGAAAGGGGTTCGGAGGAAGGAAGAAGAAAGGTAGTAGTCATGCCATATGTACACACGCTGTTGCACCGAATTAAAAGAGTAGGAAGCAAGCATAGGGTAAAAGTTCTGTTTCCTTCTCCTAACAAACTAGAAAGAGTGGGAGCCGCGGTTCAAAGAATGCACGAGGGGCGCAGAAGAAATATGTGCAACATAAATCATGAAAATAGATATGTTCCTTGTAAGACTGGCATAGTATATCAAATCCCTCTGTCCTGTGGCCTTACCTATCCAGACTGTGCAATGAATTAAAGTGCGGCTCATTGAGCACGCTAATTCGCTGAAAAAGAAAGAAGCTAACCTAGTGAAGCATTGATCCACGTGCGAATGCACGTCATTTTTTGATGACAGTGATGTTTTCTTCCTTCATTCTTACCAGTGCACTAGAGAAGTAGCCAAAGCTTTTCACATCAGAAAAAGTAAAGGGTGCGTGAGTACGCCTTTTGTCACATTATCTCCTCGGGAAATGAATATGCTGCACAGTAGGCAGCAGTTCTGCCGATGCACTCGTGCTTTTAAATGCTTTTTTTCCTTTTTACCAAAACTTGAGGTCGTTGACATTGCGCATGTGCGCTGTTTCTTCGTGTGCATATATATGATGTGATTCTTCCCAATAAAATATCAGCTGTAAGTTCACCGCTGTTCATGTGTCTCGTTTCGTTTCTTTCTTGGTCTGTGTATGTTTTGCGCTGTTGGGCCACCATTAATTTAGATTCTCCCCCGCTTTTAATTGCTTTGGCTGTGGCGGTGCTGATCGAAATTCATGCCCTGGCCACATCAAAGTCATGCTGTGGACTATCTTCATAAATAAAGTCTGTTGATTCCATATATCAGCACCCTTGTGGAGCAACCGGTTTTTGCCGGCGCAATATAGGAGGTATTCACGTGACGTTATCCGCTAGGGGCGCTAGCGGCCAGCGCAGAATTCGCCATACGCGTGTTCGTGCATGGGTCGTGTGTGTGGGCGCCGCACCCAGCCGCAGTATTCAACTCGTTCTGATCCGTGGGGTAAGCCTTTCGCGCCTTTACAGAATTTCTGCGTGCGCCAGCGAAAACCATGCGAGCGAGTGGATACACCCGTGGACTTCGTTGAACAAGAAAAACGACTGTGTGAACAAAATGTTTGACTTTGTGAAAACACCGGCTCGTACGACCGCGGTAACTTCGTCGAGGTGTGTCGTGTACTACAAGACCACTGATTCGCGTTGAATTCCCTGACATCGGTGCCTGCCACGTGAAGTGCGGTCTGAAGTTTTGCGACAGGTGAAGAAATTAAAACGTACTAAACCACGAATGTGTTTTAATTTTTGGCAAGAAAGCGAGGCCAAGAGCCACACGTGCGTGAGGGTGTCGATGACCGGCGTGTCGTTTTTAGAGATGAGCACATTGTGACGTGTCTGTTCGCTCAGCTAACGCTGTCACCTCCTCCGACTTGCAAGTAACAAGTTACAACTTTATCAAGCGTTATCGCTGTACATCGCGTTGTTGCGAACCTAGCTTCCATGGGTTATGTGCATTTCGAGCAGAGCTACGTAGCCGATACTAATTAATTTGTAAAACATGCTCTCTGGGTGGGCCGTTTATCCTGCGAGGACATGACAGTACTTTTTTTTCTCGACCTTCTGTCACCCAAATTAAGCAACTGCATTGATTCGCTTTACTGCTGGAACAGCGCCTGTGGAAGCTTCGGCAGTTTGCCGACTACCGCCACTAAAAGTGTATGTTTCGCTGCCATGCCAGCTTTGGAATTTGAGAATTTAATGCGCTCGCTGTCTTTTCACGATGTGTTCTGCCTCAGTGGCAGCCAACAACGGGTTTAACGAGCTGCAAGTCGTTTTTCGCTAAATGGGTAACCGGCCACTTTTGCTGTCGAGCTGTTGCACGGGTGATGCCTGGTGCAACACTGAACAGCGTGTTATGTCCCGGAGCATCAAAATATCGCTGCAAACTCCGTGCCCATAAAGGGCTCAACAAAGAAAAGTGTATGTGGACGTATTTACCAGCTTGATAAAACTTTGCGGATCACTTCCAATATACGGCGGGCACCTGACAGCGAACCTGAAACAGCGCGAGCCGACGCGCGCCGATGCCACCGGCGACCTCCGACATGACGGACGAGGCGGGACGATGCTCGCGCCATCTATTGGTAAAGAGCGGTCACTCGGCGAAAACTGGCCCCAGGAAATGACGCGCGACTTTTTGCGCTGCCGCCGATTGATGGATGGCGGCACCAACGTGCGCATGCGCGAACGTGCGCGCGACGGCACTCGCTGCAGCGGTAGCCCGCCGGAGGCCCGGAGCAGACGACAAGAAGTTGTCAAAGGGAGTGGCTGTGTGCTCGTGCCTCGCCGCGCTTGTGCGGCACAGGTACCATAACAGTATCGATATGAAGCCCTTTAAAGTTAGTGTTGTCCTTCAGGACATCCGAGGTCCAAAGAAGGTCCGGTCTCCCTGTGTTTGGCCTGCTAGCACAGCGGGGACCTTAAACGCAGTTGGCATAGTGTTCGGTGACTGCTGTGTGCGTGTCACCACACGACTGCCCCCTTGCCAGGGTATGGCCGTCATCCCAAAACAAATACCTCCGCCTCCCGGACATCCGGGAGGGGGGGGAAGTGCCGGGGATGATGTATGAATGATGACGGGTAGATAGGTTATGTGAGACCTTGAGGTGCGGCGCCTTCTGGTGCCAAACCTCCTCCCATCTGACAACGGCACCTCTCGTGGACTGCTGCGCAGAACGACAGCGGTTGGAAACGACGGCAAGGTGAGCAACGTTTTTTGCTTAACTACGCTGCATTTCAAGCAGTTTACGCTGACCATGCCGGCCGGTACCAATAAGTTTCGCAGCTCGTGAACAGGCGCGCCGGCTGTTCAGGCGCAGTTCATTACGCCGTAACTCTGGCGGTTCCCAACCACGGCGAGGTGTAATATGTTGTGTTTCCGGGAAGCAGCTTCATTTCGAACAGTTTAGCTCGTCACGCTTGACAAAGTGGCATGTGAAGGCACCAAGGCACGCCGTTGCGCCAAAATGGCGTGTTCGCCAGTCGGTGCGGCCATGCTGACGCAGTGACGCAGTTTGCCGAACGGCTATAGTTTTGCTAAGTGTCGCGTTTAGCAGAGCAACAGTAAAGTGAGAAACGTTTCATTCTTGACTTTCTTGTTAAACTACGCAGTATTTCAGGTAGTGTAGCCGTGTAGCTCAGTGCGGCGGTCTGCGCTTCACAAAGACGCACGTGAAGGACAGCCAACAGGCATGACAAGGCGCTCGCCAATATGGCTCGCCGGCCGCGATGACATGTGACATGGCGTGAGGTTTTGCGAACGGCTAGTTTTGCGTGGTGTCGCGTTTAACAGGGCAACCGCAAGGTGAAAAATGTTTCATTCTTGTAAAACTGCGAGGCATTTCGGGCAGTTTAGCTCAGCGCGGTGGTCTGCGCTTCACATAGTCGCGTATGAAAGGCAAACCAACATGGCGTGCTCGCCGGCCGCGGTGAGGCCAGGCCGCGGTTTTGCGAACGGCTAGTTTTGCGTGGTGTCGCGTTACATTTAACGGGACAACGTTAAAGTGAAAAATGTTTTATTATGCGGCAAGCTTCATTGCTTCAGCTGTTCAGTGCTCTTGAGGAATATTTTTAGATTAGTGGCTGTTATTTCACGCTCTGTAGAAATGCATTTTCAGATAGGTTAGGTTAGCCTGCATTTCCTGACCTCTACGAGTAGCTTTTGTATCAATTTTACGAATGACAGCTTTTCTGTTCTGGACCATAACTGCTGCTCACTAAGTTTTCAGTACCCACCCACATGCACAGATGTGTGCGCGGTGCAGTGGCCTTACATTTCATTGCAACCTTCTGCATCATGTTCATTCCTTTTCCAACAGCACTGCATGGACCCACGGACTGCAGCCGAAGCACGGCAGATGCGACGAGTGAATGGTGTGGCCTTCCCTCAAGCGTCAGTACTCCTCTCTGCCCTGGACAATACAAGTTACCCTTGCTAAGGTAGCCACTACTGGGACTGTGTAGTTTATGTATAATGCCTGTTTTGTTACATATCATTTGCAATAATTCGGAAATCAGTTATGCTATTTTTGTCTCTACCTAAGTGCTGTTTTTCACCTTGTGTATTTTTATTTTTCTATATTGTGCACATCGCCTAATGTGTGTCAAGTATTGTCAATGCATCCGTCTACATCTGTTGCATCTCGTGTTTTATATGCAGCAAAATAAATTCATTTCACAAAGCAGTTGGCGTCTTTTCTGCAATACGGTTTTGCAAAGGCTGTGGCGCAGCTGCGTTTATGGGCAGTTTAGAGAACTGGGAATCTATTTTTCCTGTTGTTATGCATGCTGAAAATAGAAACACTAACAGATTATTTAAAACCAAAATAATGCGCCAAAAGGGCAGGGTAGGGCGCAGCGCAAGGCTAGCATTCAAATCGCGCGCCTTTCAGCAAGACCGGAAGTAGTTGCCGCCGGCCGCTTGGTGCACTGCAGTCAAATGGGCCGCTGGGCCCTATGGGAGTGCCCGCTCTTTACCAATCTCTTTCTCTATGGTACGACCTCAGTGAATACCTCCTGTACAAGCGGGTGCACTCAAGTAAGTGCTACTCACCTTTTCATGAGGCACAATTCATACCATCGGGAGAGGCCATGAGCAGAAGCTGCGACGAAGCCAAGATCTCACAATCGCCGTGCATCAAGATTATTTCGGTACACACTGAAAGGAAACAGAAATGGTTGCTCTTGCTGGGACAGGGCTAGCCGGGGCCAAACGGAGGCGTATTCGAAAATGAACTACAAAAGAAAGTCCTTTCGTGCGAGCCGCCGGGACTGCTTTTAAGCGCGCGAAAAAGGGCTCCCTAGTTCCTCTACACTTCACTTGCAGTCACTGCAGACTCGCAGCAAGATTACGAAAAAATAATTGAGATCGCTGAACAATAGCGCGTCGATGCAGAAAAAAAAATTCCAATCTGTAACGAGGGGGCAGCAATGCAATGAGTAGGCGAGGCAAGTATGGAATGCAACCCGTGCTTTGCGCTGTATTTCGCGGTACTCACGAAAGTTTGGAGAAAGGAGGGATGCGTGCCACCCAATCTATTTTGCAGAATCCATTTTAGTCCGGTTGATCTGAAACAATGCGATGCAAACGAACCTCCCGCCATCGCCGCTGCGCGCCAAAGTTGAAAAAAAAAAGCACTTGTGGCTTTGGAGCATGGAGGAAGAAAAATTTTTTTTTCTTCCTCCATGCTTTGGAGTCGGCGAAAGAAAAGCTCCTGGGTCCGAGAGCAAGCGCAAGCAAAACACAAACCCACAAACATGAACAGTTCGTCACATCCGCCAGATTACAAACGATTCCTCCTCGCCTACCTTCTTTCTTCTCGCGCATGCGCAGCTTACTAAGATCGCGCGGTGGCGACCAAGGTATATATACAATGGTAGCGAAGGGCCCAAAAACGGTCTAGCGCGACAGCAGCACAGCCACTTTGGGGGGGCCGAAACACTTAGATAATGAAATTCAAAAGCACAAATAAAAACGCTATAAAACAACATAAAGAAATAAATATTTTAATGCCACGTTTTATAAAATAGGTAAACTATTTTAGCAAAACATTACTCCTCATTTTTAATTTTTTGCAACGTTCTTGTTAAGGCCCGACCACATGGCAGCGCTTCTTCGGCGTCTCGTCAGCGTCTCGTCTATGAGCGTCGTCGCTCGGCGCGCGCCGGAAAGGGCGACCGAACACATGACGGCGTACGAACTGGCGTCTGCAAGGCAAGGCGTGAGAGAATCCTGGACGTTCGAACAATTGTCCCCCGTCCGTAGCTAAAATCGTCCTATTCAGCGACGGCGGGAACTTACTGGGGAGGGTGGGGGAGGCAAGGGCATCAAAAGGCGCAGGCATGCACGCGCACAAAAAGAGGAGCTGTTGCTTCCGCGGGAACGAGTTGAGCCTGGTGCGGTTGGTGCCGCAGCTGCCCATGCGTGGCTTGTCGTTGGTCCCCACCTGCGAATAATTTTCGGCGTCGACGCTGAGATCTGGCCCCTCCAGATACCTGCGTCTTTCAGCGTCGTCTCGCTTCAAGGGCCAGAATTGCACCTCCGGCGACGCCGATATCCGCGACGCCGACGCGGCGCCGAAGAAACGCTGCCACGTGGTTCAGCCTTAAAGACCACTTTTTGCCTTTTGAAATAGATCAAGAGCTCCAAACACGCTTGAGAAGGAAACCCAGCAGCTTGGTTACTTTTGGCAAAGACGGTACATCAACTGTCCATGAGCACCTGCCGGTCGCCACAAGGTAGATATACAATGGCAGCGAAGGTTCCATAGACGCCCATTGGTCCAAAAAATGGCGGCTCATGGGCACCGCCATATTGGGGGCAACTACGTATGAGTGACTTTGAATGACGTCACGCATACGTATGTTTTAAGCGCGAATTTTAAAGTGGTCTTTTTATAGAACCCGCCTTTTCAAGCCGGTATCTCATGAAGGCTGCCTTTCAGTGCGCACCAACCTTTGCCAGTCAAATGTGCTCGAGTTCCTGCTAGTTATGGCCTTGCTAATGTGCAATTCGGAACCCAGTGAACGTTACTGGCAAAGAAGGCAGCATAGAAAGGCAGCAACACTTTCAGACGCTGGCTTACCTTGGCTGGCTAAGAATGCAATCATGCATGATTCGTAGTGGAAACCTTGGTGGAAATACTGGTGCTAGTACTTTTTGAGTACAATGTATGATGCGCAAAGCACAGGCTCAAGTGCACAGTTTGCAATAGAGTGTACGGCAAGTATGGTTTCATATTCATGGTTTATTACAGCAACCAAACAAATACAGTGATAAAGCACACCAACAAAAAATACACGTCACAGGCAGCTCAAGCAGTAGTTTCTTTAAGCTGGCTATTCATCTTAATGGTCACAGTGCGGATAGAAAAAAGCCCTGCAGTTCCACGAACGTTGCCAGGTAGGAAATTGAAAAGCATAGAAGACAGTGCTAAGACAGCTTCAATTGAGGCAAACATGACATGACATAAGTAGGCGCATCAACACGGGTCGCAGCCTTTTTGACGACAGATACGCAGACGGTTCGAAGTGCTTGGAACCATAGAGTTAATACAAAGACTCTAGAGGGAAAGCTGCCCGTTCACCCAATGCATTCGAGGAGTGACCGCGTGATTGCCGCCATTATCCCACTGTTCATTGGTTGCCAGATGAATTTTACATGCTAAATCTGGCACATGAAGATGGTTTGAAGCTGGCAACTTAGATCGTGGGAAGATGGCGGCGTGCAGTTAACCGACGGCGGGCGGCTACTGTTCAGTAGGTGCTGTAAACAACGGCAGAATCGTTGCGTGTGGAGCATTTCTTGTGATATGTTGCGTCGCGTACCTACTGTAACATCACATAGGTGTCCTGATTCTTCTGAGTTGTTATCGCAAGGCCGGCTATCCCTGCGATTGTTCCGCGCTTCGCATGCATTTCGTCCATCGAACGCACATGCATCTCCTCTGTGCCCGATCACCTGAAAATATGTCAGAAATTTGCTTTGGCGCAAGTCGACGACCACAGTATATTAAAAAAAAAAAAAAAAACAGTGACGAATTCCACAGCAACGGCCCTTGGTCTATCCGGGATGGCTAGTGCTGCATACATTAAATGTCAAAGGGTGCTCGTGTGTGTTTACTGTTGATCTGCTACGTCTGCTCGCAAACATGGTTTCCAATTGTTCTACATCATTCCTTTATGGCCAAGAAGGTGCCTGAAAGATGCTTGAAACTTGAAAACAATGTATAAAAATTTCCTACAGTTGTGTTATCGGCAGCGGTTTTTAAAACTTTTGTTCAAACCTTTGTTCATTTTTGACGCAGTGAGCAGAAACTGTGCTGGCCACAATGATAAATTTGATGATGGCGGCGAACCAGTGAGAAGCTCGTTTCCCTGCCCAGCTTTCCCTCTAGAGTCTTTGTATTAACTCTATGCTTGGAACAAACCGGCAAGTCTCGCAGCTGCCATGGTGTCTTCTCCAGGCTGACGTTGTGGTAGAACTGCACCCACGCTCGGCACCTGGACGTGATGCAACGTGCACGTTATTCACAATTGCGCCGTAAGGAATACTGCATACTCCAAACGCCAATGCGTCATTATTCCTGTCAATGCTAACTGCAGTACATTATATTTCCATTATATCTGAACTATGGTAGTAAATGCTCGCCCCAAGCTCTCAGCGCCTCGTACGCTCGTCCTCGTGGCATGCGGGTAGCTATACTTTTCTATGGTTAAGATTGACGAGAATGAAGTGCGTTTAAAGTTACCCTAACGGTCATGCATATGCAGAATAGCAATAAGAAGACAGGCAGTAACTCCTGCTGAGTGAATTCAGTTAAAGCACCCTCAAGGCCGCGCATACACACGTGGCTGAATTTTGATACTACCAGTTGCGAGGGTCAAATTGGATTCGCGGTGTTGGAAAACTAAACAATGTTGTGCTCAGACTTGTCAGGCAGCACAATTGGTTTTAAATTGGCCTTCCGGTCAGTGGCATGCGCGTGGTTGCTCCTGAGAGCCCGGTATCAAGTTAGGCTGTGGCTAAAGGTACGTCCGACGGACCCGATCAATGGTCTTAAAGGTACGTCCGACGGACCCGGTGCGTTTTTCTTCGGGATACGACGGACGGATCCGGGAAATATTTTTCAGAGGTACGGCGGACGGACCCGATCGGTAGGGTTCTTCCGACGGACCCAACGCATTTTTCTCCGATATGGGCCTTGGGATCCGTCGGGAAAGCCGGACGGATCCGAGATCCCCAGATGTGGTTGTAGCAACAACACGGTAGCCATATGTAGCCAAATCGAAGTTGGTATGAGGTGTACGTGCGATGTGCAGGAAGTATGTACTACTGCATGCGTGAAATGTGAAATTACAAAGAATAGTACAGTGGCAAGAATAGTGCCTAGAATGGGTGATGTACTACTCGATGGCATGATGATAGGTTTACGTGAGTTGGACCGCGGCAGGGTCGCAAGCACGACCAGCGCAAGCGCATGTAATCGCGGTGTTGACAGCCAGCCCGCGGCCCGCACGTCCGCTCATTTGGTCCTCGTTACGACGTCTACGACGGTCGTTATGTAGTTATGTAGTTTTGATTCTTCAAAGTTTCCTCACTTCTATCTGTGATGAGATGCGTCACGTAACGCATCGCTTTCTGCTCGCATTGAGGTTTGGTGCTGCAAGTTCTACGTAGTCGCTAAAAAAGCTGGGTGCCGCCGGCGTGTCTCTAGCCCAAGCATCGCGTCATTCGTGTTTGTTGGAGGTGTGGTTTGTGCTTACCGTGAGATGCTGTGATGTACGGATTACGTCCTACTAGAGTGCTGTGTGAGACTACGAAGAGTGCTGTGATGAGTGCGCCGATGTCCGGACGGACATCAGTGTGACCGTTTATGATCGGCGATGTTGCACGTGCATGTCAGTGTTTATTAGGTGCAGTGGTAATTTATTTACACGCGCAGTGCAACAATCAGACGAAAATAAGTCATCGACAATTTGTTAGCCTGCACTACAGAGCTCAAAACTCGGAAAATGGGAATGCACATGATGCAGTTTTCGCATGTTGGAGCTAGTGGACCGAAAAATAAGTGCCCAGCCCACACCGCCGGGATGCGCATTACTACAGGTGAAATGGTTCAGGTTTCTGTAAAATAGCTGCCTGGCACAGCACCTTCCTAAATGTTCAGGCTTTGTACTATTGTTGAAGGCCACTTTATCATTAATAAAAGAACGAATATGCTTTAAGTGTTAATGGCTAGTGCTTTTTCAACATATGTTCATTTTTTTTTTTCGTTTTTTCTTAGTTTCCTTTGTTTTTCATGCTAGAAAAACACAAATAGTACACTTTTGAACTTGCCAGTCCAAAGCTGAACATGAATATCTGCCATGCATGTGACAGCTTTAATGCTAGAAAGGTTGACGTGTATAGCATGTACGTAGACGCTGCGACATCTTAGTGGCACATTCGGCTACTTGCCCCAAGGTCGTGATGTTTAATGCCAGTGATGGCAGTCGCACTTTGGTGCAGGTGAAATGCAAATGCTTCTGTTTCCTGCAAGATGTCAACGCAAAGTACAAAGCCCGGGCAGTCAAATTAGTCTGGAGCTCTCCACTACGGTATTTTTCATAGCTACATATGTCACTTTAGAATGTGAAACCCTACATGCCACAGGTAGGCTGCATTGTTTTTTAGATTTTGTAACCTCTCATCTATGTTTTGCAACATTTGGCTAATTTTAGTTCTCAAACAGTTGTTAAAGATGAAACCAAAGCAGTTCTTGGCATGGTTTCCTGCTTGGATTAATTTGCTAATTGCAGTTCTTTGAAACTTGCATCAATGCTGGACAGTTCAAATAGCAGGCAGTTGAATTACAGAAATGATGTGGATCGTGCATATCAGTTCGGACAAATGGAAAGTAATGGTCCCCTCCTTGCATGCATAGGTGCCCTTAGACAAATACATACTCGGGTGTGTGATTGTGACGCATATCAAGGGTCAACAGAAGGCCATGTGGAGCCAGTGTGATATTCTTCATGAAGGCTAAAGTAGAATTGTACAACAGCTGCTGTACCATGCAGAAAAAATTGATCGTTTAGTGTATGATTAACTGACCATAAATAGCATCTTACTCAGAGTATGATGTGATATATATCTGGTTTAGCATCCCAAAATAACTACGGCTATGAGGAACACGATAGGTGAGGGCTCCGGTATAATTTCGACCACCTGGGGTTCTTTTACGTGCACTGACACCGCACGGTGCATGACGGCCGATTGTTTCGCCTCTATTGAAATGCTCCTGCTCTGGCTGGAACCAAATCTGCATCTTTGGGTTCAGCAGCCAAGCACTAACTACTGAGCCAGCACAACGGGGCCAAGTATCAAAATGCATGCCATTACATTTCCTTCTAGCCTGTGGTTTTCTTCACAGAACTAATGTATACAAGGAAAAGTAGATAGCAAGAAAACACTAGTTTTATTGCACATTATATTTACATTTCAGCAAACATTCTCTAGGAAAAAAATTCTCATAATGTTTGCATGAAAACCATGAACGTCTTACAAAAACAAAACAATGCACTTACTCCACTGCAGTTATTAATGGGCAAGGTTGCATCTATGCTACTACACTGCACTTATCACAAAACCACAAGCCCCATCTGCTTTGGCCAATCACTTGATGAAACTAACGGAGACAGATGTCGCACACCACAGACTGGTCGTCTCGCAACATATCTCTGCATATGTTGCATTTCAATTTCATGCCTTTCCACTTAGCTTCAACTGTTGCCAGCATTACTAGTCACCCATCTTTTCTGAAAATCCTTTTTACGCTGTTGGGATCAGCATCCTTGTTAACGATGGTCTCTGAAATTTTCGATGCTATCATTTTCACATCTTCCTCATCTGGAAGAATGAAGGAAAGACAAGCTTTGAGCAGAAAAAAAAAATTAGGGAGACTCCTAATCTCCACCTGTAAGGGTATGGTGTGCCAGCGTTAATGGTTCTTGTCTGCAGATCCGACTGTGGATTCCTGTTTATTTACATGCCCCTTTGCTACAAACATAATTACTAATTCCTTAATTCATATCTCTGTTATCTCAGATATACTCATTAGCATACGGTCGTAGGCTGCCCTGTTAGGTGATACACAACCTGGCATAGACCTCTGTAAGCCTCAACCTTTCTTAATTGGAGCTGAAACGTCCCAGAACATATTTCAAATACAACTTTGTAAGCTTGACTTAACAGCTCCTGCCATGTCGTGTGGCCTCGTGACATTTGGCTCGTGGCACTTTTGGCTTGTGCACAGGGGTCATCTGTTAAATACTGGTTAACATGCATGAAAAATACATTTTCACAGAAACTGGTGGTAAATGGTCAAGTGGTGCACTGCAGATTCTGAAATGTATACCTATATGCATGCAAGGATCGCATCATCACATAACATGATCAAGAGTTTTATCAGTACTTGTAGTTACATAGCATTTCAATGCCCATTAAAGGACCACCTCAGACAATGGTTGTTGTTACCACAAGACCTGTTCTAACAGCGTACTGACACCATTCACTGAGCGATGGACATGTATATGCATACCCTAGATAGCTCATGATTGTGGATCTCATTTATTTCTATGACTTCCAAGGAGTTCCTGTCGTCAGAAACCCTACACTTTATGAAATCGGGACAGTTGTCTTGAAAGGTGATGAAAAGAAATAACCAGGTTACCTTGACGCAATGCTAAATTATAGAGGGTGAATATGCTGCATGAAGATACCAAGAAGCTTGTACAAAGAAATGTGAGTGAAATGGCAGGATTTTTGAAACATTGAAATAAACTATTAACTATACTTGTCAAACCTGTCATTAAGGAATGGAAATCATGCAGTAATCAAAAACACAACATGGAGGCCATTTTAGGTCATCTTCACAAAACACATACCCACACCTCACACACAGCTTCATACTTATGAAAGAGGACAAACCAATATGCAAGGAGTGTGGAGATGAACTAACAATAAACCATATTTTACACGTGCGCCAGAGTCGAGAAAATAAGAGGAAACATTTTGTACAATTTCGCAACAGATCCCTTTCCATCCCAGCATGATCCTAGGAAATAAATAAGAGAATAAGTGTCCTGTTTAAGTTGTTGCGCATTTCTCTTATATACTATGCAGAACCAACTAGCCCGACAACACGCTCTTCTCGACTGTAATCCTAGGAGAGACGTGCAAATTTCCTGCACTTTTGGTTTCTTAAAATGTTCCTAAACAAGCTACATCCTAAAGAACATTTTAGTCTTTACACACAAATAAATACATTAAACCTTGTTCTTGGTGCATGGCAGCATTAGTCGTTTATGCACCATAAAAATCAACACAATGCTGTAAGGTATACCTTGGTTAGCTGTGTTATATGAGACAAGCTTTCGGTCTGGTGTGGTCCTTATTCACGTGAAAGCGCTGTCATGAGGGTCTATGTCCCAGCGATCGGAAAGTGACCTATTCCAATAATTTTACAAACTGAAGGCGATTCTACAGATTTCTAAAGACTGGAGTGCTCAACTGTTTTATCAACGTCCGCCTGCTTTGACAGCCTGGAGTGAAACTGTTGAAGAGAATACATTTTTGAACATTTAACGCGTTTCTGAAGGCGTTGCTTTCAATTACGGGGCCCACAAAAAGCAGCTGAATGTCAAACGCCGCCTAGGTAGGCTTTCTAGCAAGACAGCGGTGTAGCGTGGAAAATCGCTCCGCCGGTCCATCGCTGGCGCCGCTGACTTGACAGGCGAACTGTTCAAACTTACAGCTACTGACCACACCTGAAACACTGAATTGCGCATGATCAAGGCAGAATTTCTCTAACACTGAGCACTGGTAGCTATCGATTTCGCGCCCAATATTGTGAAAATCTGTCCTCTCTTCGATCATTGATACGTCCACGCGGTTGAACATTTATGCGCCTCGGGGTAGGCCAGCCGTTGGAACATGGATGCGTGGTTGTAGCAACGATCACTTGCGTGGCGCACTCTGAAAAATTCTAAGAGTCAGCTTCTGCAACGAAATGTGCAGCGCACATTTTCTAACGCGTACCCAAGTCCGCCGATGCATGCATATCGATCCCGATCGTTTCAAAGCTACGCGGCCGTTCCGTCGGGTCATGCTAACCTCGAGCATGCGGGGGTTTAAACTACATGTACGCAAAATTCAACGACAAGAAAAAGATGCAGGCTAAGCACTTTAGTCTAGTCTTCCCCTAAATACCAAAGAACATTGCTGTTCACAGGGAATTCGGATCATTCGCGCTTCCGGCTTTCTGGTTGTGCACTCTTGCGGTGCGGTGCAGTAGGTCTTAGCCTCGACGAGTCGATGTGCAGCTCGCCGCAGTAGCAGCGCAGGCCTCTAGTAGATTCGGCATGTCTTCTGCCACGGCTCTGTGATAGAATTTAAACGAAGAATTTGGCTAGAAACATCCTGTTTCCTCGGTCTGCATGTGAGGAAAGAGCATAATGCCATTTCACATACATACTTTGGACTGCCGAATGTTCTGCACGGCGAGGTGTGTGTGTGTTGTACCGGCGCTAGATCTTCGGAGGTCGATGCAGGACCTAAGACAGCGTAAATGCTAGGAGTAGCTCGCTTACATTACGGGCAGATCGAGGTAATAGTTTAGTGCGAAGCGAAAGCTGCTCGTGAATGTGCGTATCTCGATGCCAGCTGGTGGAGCTGGTGCAGTACGTAGCATCGCCTGCAGCTATGTGCGTGACAGCGATGCTTGCCGTACACAACCCTAAGTGAAGACCGTGATCTATGTTAGAACGGATGCACTCTTCGTAGCAATTCATCGAGAGTCGCGGCTAGCTGATATCATAGAGGATAATTGATTCATTCACGCGTAGCAAGCGGAATGTGGCCGCGTTCGACGTGCATATAGCGATGAGCCTGTATATCGACGTCCGCCGTATATTTACGAGAATCGAATGGATACGTCGGACGTACCTTTAGACACTTCGATCAAGTTAGGCTGTGGCTAAAGGTACGTCCGACGGACCCGGTGCGTTTTTCTTCGGGATACGACGGACGGATCCGGGAAATATTTTTCAGAGGTACGGCGGACGGACCCGATCGGTAGGGTTCTTCCGACGGACCCAACGCATTTTTCTCCGATATGGGCCTTGGTTGGGATCCGTCGGGAAAGCCGGACGGATCCGAGATCCCCAGATGTGGTTGTAACAACAACATGGTAGCCATATGTAGCCAAATCGAAGTTGGTATGAGGTGTACGGTGCGAGGTGCAGGAAGTATGTACTACTGCATGCGTGAAATGTGAAATTACAAAGAATAGTACAGTGGCAAGAATAGCGCCTAGAATGGGTGATATACTACGTGATGGCATGATAGGTTTACGTGAGTTGGACCGCGGCAGGGTCGCAAGCGCATGTAATCGCGATGTTGACGGCCAGCCCGCGGCCCGCTCATTTGGTCCTCGTTATCATGTGGATTAACGTCTACGACGGTCGTTATGTAGTTATGTAGTTTTGATTCTTCGAAGTTTCGTCACTTCCATCTGTGATGAGATGCGTCACGTAACGCATCGCTTTCTGCTCGCATTGAGGTTTGGTGCTGCAAGTTCTACGTAGTCGCTGAAAAAGCTGGGTGCTGCCGGCGTGTCTCTAGCCCAAGCATCGCGTTATTCGTGTTTGTTGGAGGTGTGGTTTGTGCTTACCGTGAGATGCTGTGATGTACGGATTACGTCCTACTAGAGTGCTGTGTGAGACTACGAAGAGTGCTGCGATGAGTGCGCCGATGTCCGGACGGACATCAGTGTGCCCGTTTATGATCGGCGATGTTGCACGTGCATGTCAGTGTTTATTAGGTGCAGTGGTAATTTATTTACACGCGCCGTGCAACAATCAGACGAAAATAAGTCATCGACAATTTGTTAGCCTGCACTACAGAGCTCAAAACTCGGAAAATGGGAATGCACATGATGCAGTTTTCGCATGTTGGAGCTAGTGGACCGAAAAATAAGTGCCCAGCCCACACCGCCGGGATGCGCATTACTACAGGTGAAATGGGTCAGGTTTCTGTAAAATAGCTGCCTGGCACAGCACCTTTCTAAATGTTCAGGCTTTGTACTATTGTTGAAGGCCACTTTATCATTAATAAAGGAAGGAATATGCTTTATGTGTTAAGACTAGTGCTTTTTCAACATATGTTCATTTTTTTTTTCGTTTTTCCTTAGTTTTCTTTGTTTTTCATGCTAGAAAAACACAAATAGTACACTTTTAAACTTGTCAGCCCAAAGCTGAACATGAATATCTGCCATGCATGTGACAGCTTTAATGCTAGAAAGGTTGACGTGTATAGCATGTACGTAGACGCTGCGACATCTTAGTGGCACGTTCGGCTACTTGCCCCAAGGTGGTGATGTTTAATGCCAGTGATGGCAGTCGCACTTTGGTGCAGGTGAAATGCAAATGCTTCTGTTTCCTGCAAGATGTCAACGCAAAGTACAAAGCCCGGGCAGTCAAATTAGTCTGGGGCTCTCCACTACGGTATTTTTCATAGCTACATATGTCACTTTAGGATGTGAAACCCTACATGCCACAGGTAGGCTGCATTGTTTTTTAGATTTTGTAACCTCTCATCTATGTTTTGCAACATTTGGCTAATTTTAGTTCTCAAACAGTTGTTAAAGATGAAACCAAAGCAGTTCTTGGCATGGTTTCCTGCTTAGATTAATTTGCTAATTGCAGTTTTTTTGAAACTTGCATCAATGCTGGACAGTTCAAATAGCAGGCAGTTGAATTACAGAAATGATGTGGATCGTGCATATCAGTTCGGACAAATGGAAAGTAACGGTCCCCTCCTTGCATGCATAGGTGCCCTTAGACAAATACATACTCGGGTGTGTGATTGTGATGCATATCAAGGGTCAACAGAAGGCCTTGTGGAGCCAGTGTGATATTCTTCATGAAGGCTAAAGTAGAATTGTACAACAGCTGCTGTACCATGCAGAAAAAAATTGATCGTTTAGTGTATGATTAACTGACCATAAATAGCATCTTACTCAGAGTATGATGTGATATATATCTGGTTTAGCATCCCAAAATAACTACAGCTATGAGGAACACGATAGTTGAGGGCTCCGGTATAATTTCGACCACCTGGGGTTTTTTTACATGCACTGACACCGCACGGTGCATGACGGCCTATTGTTTTGCCTCTATTGAAATGCTCCTGCTCTGGCTGGAACCAAATCTGCATCTTTGGGTTCAGCAGCCAAGCACTAACTACTGAGCCAGCATAATGGGGCCAAGTATCAAAATGCATGCCATTACATTTCCTTCTAGCCTGTGGTTTTCTTCACAGAACTAATGTATACAAGGAAAAGTAAATAGCAAGAAAACACTAGTTTTATTGCACATTATATTCACATTTCAGCAAACATTCTCTAGGAAAAAAATTCTCATAATGTTTGCATGGAAACCATTAACAATCTTACAAAAAAACAATGCACTTACTCCACTCCAATTATTAATGGGCAAGGTTGCATCTATGCTACTACACTGCACTTATCACAAAACCACAAGCCCCATCTGCTTTGGCCAATCACTTGATGAAACTAACAGAGACAGATGTCGCACAACACAGACTGGTCGTCTAGCAACATATCTCTGCATATGTTGCATTTCAATTTCATGCCTTTCCACTTAGCTTCAACTGTTGCCAGCATTACTAGTCACCCATCTTTTCTGAAATTCCTTTTTACGCTGTTGGGATCAGCATGATTGTTAACGATGGTCTCTGGAATTTTCGATGCTATCATTTTCACATCTTCCTCATCTGGAAGAATGAAGGAAATGACAAGCTTTGAGTAGAAAAAAAAATTAGGGAGACTCCTAATCTCCACCTGTAAGGGTATGGTGTGCTAGCGTTAATGGTTCTTGTCTGCAGATCCCACTGTGGATTCCCGTTAATTTACATGCCCTTTGCTACAAACATAATTACTAATTCCTTAATTCATGTCTCTGTTATCTCAGATATACTCATTAGCATACGGTCGTAGGCTGCCCTGTTAGGTGATAGACAACCTGGCATAGACCTCTGTAAGCCTCAACCTTTCTTAATTGGAGCTGAAACATCCCAGAAAATATTTCAAATATAACTTTGTAAGCTTGACTTAACAGCTCCTGCCATGTCGTGTGGCCGCGTGAGATTTGGCTCGTGGCACTTTTAGCTTGTGCACAGGGGTCATCTGTTAAATACTGGTTAACATGCATGGAAAATACATTTTCACACAAACTGGTGGCAAATGGTCAAGTGGTGCACTGCAGATTCTGAAATGTATACCTATATTCATGCAACGATCGCATCATCACATAACATGATCAAGAGTTCTATCAGTACCTGTAGTTACATAGCATTTCAATGCCCATTAAAGGACCACCTCAGACAATGGTTGTTGTTACCACAAGACCTGTTCTAACAGCGTACTGACACCATTCCACTGAGCGATGGACATGTATATGCATACCCTAGACAGCTCATGATTGTGGATCTCATTTATTTCTATGACTTCCAAGGAATTCCTGTCGTCAGAAACCCTACACTTTATGAAATCGGGACAGTTGTCTTGAAAGGTGATGAAAAGAAATAACCAGGTTACCTTGACGCAATGCTAAATTATAGAGGGTGAATATGCTGCATGAAGATACCAAGAAGCTTGTACAAAGAAATGTGAGTGAAATGGCAGGATTTTTGAAACATTGAAATAAACTATTAACTATACTTGTCAAACCTGTCATTAAGGAATGGAAATCATGCAGTAATCAAAAACACAACATGGAGGCCATTTTAGGTCATCTTCACAAAACACATACCCACACCTCACACACAGCTTCATACTTATGAAAGAGGACAAACCAATATGCAAGGAGTGTGGAGATGAACTAACAATAAACCATATTTTACACGTGCGCCAGAGTCGAGAAAATAAGAGGAAACATTTTGTACAATTTTGCAACAGATCCCTTTCCATCCCAGCATGATCCTAGGAAATAAATAAGAGAATAAGTGTCCTGTTTAAGTTGTTGCGCATTTCTCTTATATACTATGCAGAACCAACTAGCCCGACAACACGCTCTTCTCGACTGTAATCCTAGGAGAGACGTGCAAATTTCCTGCACTTTTGGTTTCTTAAAATGTTCCTAAACAAGCTACATCCTAAAGAACATTTTAGTCTTTACACACAAATAAATACATTAAACCTTGTTCTTGGTGCATGGCAGCATTAGTCGTTTATGCACCATAAAAATCAACACAATGCTGTAAGGTATACCTTGGTTAGCTGTGTTATATGAGACAAGCTTTCGGTCTGGTGTGGTCCTTATTCACGTGAAAGCGCTGTCATGAGGGTCTATGTCCCAGCGATCGGAAAGTGACCTATTCCAATAATTTTACAAACTGAAGGCGATTCTACAGATTTCTAAAGACTGGAGTGCTCAACTGTTTTATCAACGTCCGCCTGCTTTGACAGCCTGGAGTGAAACTGTTGAAGAGAATACATTTTTGAACATTTAACGCGTTTCTGAAGGCGTTGCTTTCAATTACGGGGCCCACAAAAAGCAGCTGAATGTCAAACGCCGCCTAGGTAGGCTTTCTAGCAAGACAGCGGTGTAGCGTGGAAAATAGCTCCGCCGGTCCATCGCTGGCGCCGCTGACTTGACAGGCGAACTGTTCAAACTTACAGCTACTGACCGCACCTGAAACACTGAATTGCGCATGATCAAGGCAGAATTTCTCTAACACTGAGCACTGGTAGCTATCGATTTCGCGCCCAATATTGTGAAAATCTGTCCTCTCTTCGATCATTGATACGTCCACGGTTGAACATTTATGCGCCTCGGGGTAGGCCAGCCGTTGGAACATGGATGTGTGGTTGTAGCAACGATCACTTGCATGGCGCACTCTGCAAAAATCCAAGAGTCAGCTTCCCTAACGAAATGTGCAGCGCACATTTTCTACCGCGTACCCAAGTCCGGCGATGCATGCATATCGATCCCGATCGTTTCAAAGCTGCGCGGCCCGTTCAGTCGGGTCATGCTAACCTCGAGCATGCGGGGGTTTAAACTACATGTACGCAAAATTCGACAAGAAAAAGATGCAGGCTAAGCACTTTAGTCTAGTCTTCCCCTAAATACCAAAGAACATTGCTGTTCACAGGGAATTCGGATCATTCGCGCTTCCGGCTTTCCGGTTGTGCACTCTTGCGGTGCGGTGCAGTAGGTTTTAGCCTCGACGAGTCGATGTGCAGCTCGCCGCAGTAGCAGCGCAGGCCTCTAGTAGATTCGGCATGTCTTTTGCCACGGCTCTGTGATAGAATTTAAACGAAGAATTTGGCTAGAAACATCCTGTTTCCTCGGTCTGCATGTGAGGAAAGAGCATAATGCCATTTCACATACATACTTTGGACTGCCGAATGTTCTGCACGGCGAGGTGTGTGTGTGTTGTACCAGCGCTAGATCTTCGGAGGTCGATGCAGGACCTAAGACAGCGTAAATGCTAGGAGTAGCTCGCTTACATTACGGGCAGATCGAGGTAATAGTTTAGTGCGAAGCGAAAGCTGCTCGTGAATGTGCGTATCTCGGTGCCAGCTGGTGGAGCTGGTGCAGTACGTAGCATCGCCTGCAGCTATGTGCGTGACAGCGATGCTTGCCGTACACAACCCAAAGTGAAGACCGTGATCTATGTTAGAACGGATGCACTCTTTGTAGCACCTCATCGAGAGTCGCGGCTAGCTGATATCATAGAGGATAAGATTCATTCACGCGTAGCAAGCGGAATGTGGCCGCGTTCGACGTGCGTATAGCCATGAGCCTGTATATCGACGTCCGCCGTATCTTTACGAGAATCGAATGGATACGTCGGACGTACTTTTAGACACTTCGATCAAGTTAACGCTGGTGACAGCCGGCTGCATGAAACTCACCATAAATCAGACAAATGGTGGGCCTCTTTTGCACAGCTCAGCACTTAAAGTGTGTGCCCTGTAGTGTAGTACATAAATATCCCCGAAAAAATGAAGCCACGTGCGCACGAACTGGTTACAGAAACAGAAGCGAACAGCGCAACGAAAGCATTCGGAGCATACCTAGAGCAGACGCCTTGTAGCAGACGACACTGACAAGAGCTCACCTGTGAAAGTCCAGCGGGAAGCGGTGTAGCTTGACACCGACGGCACTGTCCATGCTGTCGCAATGTGCCACGGCGCATCGTTTCTTCACACGCTGCAAGCTCATCTTGAAATAAAGCGCTAAGCGCTTCAAAAGAACAGCGCGAAGCGTGCAAAGACGGAAAAAGACTTCGCACTGGCCGCACGTCGAAGGAAACGACCAAAACCGAGAAAACTGCCGCAGCGGTGCGGCGGGGTGCAAATTTTACAAAACGGTGACAGAGACGCGACGCGCAAGGACGACGAAAACTTCGCAAAAGGGGCATTTCGAGACTGGCGATAAGAAACCGCTTCGTGAGCTCCCGCGGCCACTGTGGCTGGGTGCCGAAACAAGGCCTGCAAAGTCAAGCTGCAAATGCACCGCACACCCATCACATAGAGTGATGGGCTTTTTTTCCGCACAGGTGATTAATAATTTGGCATGTCCTGTAAAACGCTTAACTACAGGGCTAAGGAGCAAATCAGGCAGCCTGGTTACTTTTGGCAAAGACAGTATATGTACGGAAGTGGGCGAATAATAGCACGTCTCATCGAGACTGCTGTCGCATGGACTGATTTTACCAGCCGGTGCCTGAGCTGCCGCTCCGAAACCGGCGCGGTGACTAGTGGTTACTGAACCCGAGTACTCTGGTCCAAACCCGACCTCGGCGGCTGCTCTTCGGTGGAAACGAAACGCAAAAGCGTCCGTACGTTGTGCGATACATGTCTAGTGCACGTTAAAGAGCTCCAGGTGGTTGAAATTATTCCACTGCCCTGCACTACGGCAAATCTTTCTCTATTTCACCCTATTACTTCCGCCTTCTTCCCTTCCCTTACGCCGCGGTTGAGGCGTTTGAGGTGTCCGCTGAGAAGCGCGACACAGTGCTCTTCTCCAGCGTGTACGCTTTTCTGCATAGCTGCGGGTGCAGAGCAGTGAAGACACCGCACAACCGTCGGCCGTGACCATGCCGTCAAGTGAGCAGGTGGCGCCACCGCACGGCTTTTCAATGAAACGACAACCAAAGGGCCATGAGCGCCTTCGCGTTACAGCTTCGAATTTTTATTAGTTTGCATGGTAAACTAAATTATTTTATTGAAGCCTACATACACTATGATTTTATCGATATCAATGCAGTGGTAGCCTAATCTCGTTTGTATTCTTAGGCAACGCTCTTCTAAGGCGCCAAATACAAACGTTTCCAAATGTTACGTGCGCTCCATCATGGGCGCTTCTTCGCCCAAACCAATGGGAGTTATTCTAGCGTGCCTCCTCAGCTATAGAGCTCTATACCACAGCTTACTGAGGAGTTTAACCTGAGTGGGTTTTAACATGCACGCGCATACACATGCGCGCATCAGTATATAAGGGCGTAATTACTTTCGAAAATGATTGAAGCGACATCAGACTGTGAAACCGTAATATAATTACATTAATAAATCAATAAATAAATGTGGTAGGGGTAACATTAAGAGATAGAAAGCGTGCAGAGTGGGCCAGAGAAATAACTCAAGTTACCGACATTCTAGTAGAAATTAAGAAGAAGAAATGGACATGGGCAGGACATGTAGTGCGAAGAGAGGATAACCGATGGTCGCTGAGGGTAACAAACTGGATTCCAAGGGAAGGAAAGCGTAGCAGGGGGCGGCAGAAAGTTATGTGGGCGGATGAGATTAAGAAGTTCGCAGGGGTCAAGTGGATGCAGCTAGCACAGAACCGGGTTAAGTGGAGAAATATGGGAGAGGCCTTCGCCCTGCAGTGGGTATAATCAGGCTGATGATGATGATGATGAATAAATACTACTAGCAAATGTGAAATAGTTGACATTACAGCACAATCGCGTTATTCTAAATCATTTGTTTAAATCATAATTATTTAACGCATACAAAGAAAGTGTGCGCACGTCTGCTTCTTTTCTCTAATGAGGTTGAAACAAATCTTGCCCAACAGAAAGTTATGAAAATGGTGCACATACTGACTAGTGGATACTCAATGTTGCTTATCGCTATCGAAAGATTTGAATAAGGACAATATCAGTTAATGGCCAGCATTATAGTTTATTTCAACGTGATTGAAGTCAAGATCACCATATTTGTGAAAAGGCTAATGTGTCGCGATCATGTTAGTAACATATATCACAGATAATTGCACCGATGAAGGCGGCAACAAATGACGCCTACAAATTGCGTAGATGAAATCATTGTGATATCTGACGATCAGTCTGAGACCTCTCCGCTATATGATGAAGCTGTTTTTGAAGAGCACTCCTACAGTGCTAAAAGAAAACTATCGACGAATGCCATTTAGAAAACGCGTCCAGGTTTGGTTTGGTTTGTGGGGTTTAACGCCCAAGGTGACTCAGGCTATGAGAGACGCCGTAGTAGAGGACTCCAGAAATTTAGACCACCGGTTCTTTAACGTGCACTGACATCGTACAGCACGCGGGGTGCCTTGATTTTCGCCCCTGTTGAAAAGCGGCCGCCGAGGCCGGGATTCAATCTCGGATCCTTGGGAACAGCTAGTAGTCAAGTGCCGCAACCACTGCGCCACCCGCGAAAACGTGTGTAGGGTTGAACGTTATTTCAACTTAATGAAAACCGCCAAATAGTCGTCGTGAAGCTTGGCAAGTTAAAAGAAAAGGAGATGCTTCGTACTCCGTGATATAAGTTGAAAAACACCAACTTTGCAGTCAGCGAGGATTTCTCGGCATCGATTCATCTTTCGTGGAAGAAGTGTATATGTAAGAAAATAATTTGCTCTATAATTTTCGTGCCAAAATATTGCTCGGAAAATAATGCCACCTGCAGTGCTATCGTATGGTGACAACATGATAATATGATAACACCGAATGGATTATATCTCGTTTCCTACCTGCTTTTAGCGCGAATTCATAAACTGGCTCGACGTCTTTCTATTGCAATGAACGTGGTAGCGTGTGTGCCAGTCAGAAAAAAAAAATATATATATATATATATATATATATATATATATATATTGCCACGTGCCTAGCGCCGCGCGACAGCCGTGTTTGGTGCCGACGACAACGAAGCGGTGGTTGGCACGGGCGGCGCGCTGGTGCTGGACGCTGTGACTCTGTGTTCGAAACGACAAGCCGACCTTATTCTCGGGTCCTTGGCTACGTGTACTTTCACGGCTCCCTCTGACTTCAGTCGTGACACTGGTGGAGGTGCGATCGATGATCCCTTCTCCTGCGGACGACCCTACGCGGCCGCCTCTCATGACCACTCCGGTTCATCGTACCAGCCGACGGCTCCGAGGCTTGTCCCCCGAGGCCTTCCCTCTTGACGAAGAGACTCTGGCTGTGGCAACGACACCGCCCGCCCGTACCATGACTGTCCCTTCCACCCCTTCGTCCTGTCTCATCCTTCAGACCCCACGTACCCCCTAAACCATTTCACGGTGAGCAGTTTGAAGACGCCGAGGACTGGCTAGCTCACTATGAAAGGGTCGCGACGTTTAACGGCTGGGACGACGCTGCGAAAATGCGGAACGTCTACTTCAGCCTTGAAGACGCTGCTCGGACATGGTTCGAGAACCGCGAGGCCACATTCTCTACGTGGCCGGCCTTCCGAAGTCAGCTCCTCGGTACGTACGCCAACAGTGACCGCCGAGAGAATGCCGAGCGTGCCCTGACCTCTCGAGTTCAGCGTCAGAACGAGGGGGTCGCAATGTACGTTGAAGACGTCATGCGCCTTTGCCATCGCGCCGACCCGTCCATGAGTGAGGAGAAGAAGGTTCGGCATCTGATGCACGGCGTCAAAGAACAGCTTTTTTCCGGCCTCGTGCGGAACCCGCCCACCACCGTCGCGGCGTTTCTGGCTGAAGCTGTGACCATGGAGAAACTGTTACAGCAGCGATGCAGCCAGTACGGTCGGCCGCTGAATTCCATATCCACACTACCGCCGTCTGACCGAACCGACTACAATCCCGGGGCAGATATGAGCTCCCTTCGCGACCTCATTCGCACCGTGGTTCGCGAGGAGCTCCAGAAAGTTCATGGAGCTCCTGGCGCAGCTTCCCTGGCCAGCATCATCCGTGAAGAGGTCCAGAATGCACTTACGCCACCAACAAGTACAGTCGTTCCACCACCACCCCCGGGCCCCACCGAGCGGATGACTTATGCTGATGTCACACGCCGCCCAGCCCTGCTACCTACCCCTTCGCCTTACACGCAACCTCAGGTCGCTGTGCACGCTGCGGCACCGCTGCCCCTTTGGGAAGATCGGCGCCAGGCGCCCCGGAAAACTAATCTCTGGCACGCTCCAGATAACCGCCCTCTCTGCTACAACTGTGGCGAGGCAGGTCACCTGTACCGGCAGTGCCCTTATCGTCAGATGGGCCTTAGGGGATTTTCCCCCGACAGCCCTCGTCCACGGCCTGGTCAGCGGCCTCAGGACATCGCCGAGTACGTAACCCGCCAGCGTACGACACCCGCCAGTCTGCCACATTCTCCTCGTCGCGAGTCGCGCTCGCCTTCACCTCGTCGCTCTTCACCTTCTGGGTCACGGTATACCGCTGGACGCCATGGTTCCTCGAGTCCTCATCGGGAAAACTAGCTCCGGCGACCTTTGGGGGCGAGGCCGCCGCACACCGATTCGCCGTAAAGCTTCCACCGCCGCACCGCTCGATTCGCCCCGACGTTGAACGCCGAATTCCTGTCCAGTTTTCGCCGCACAGACCAGATCGCCCCGACGTCGTCCGCATCGCCGACCAGTTATCACCGCCGTGTCGCTTAAATTGCCCCGACGCAGACCACACAGCTGCCGCCCAGCTTCCGTCGCCGAACCGCTTGCTTCACTCCGACCTGCCGTCGACATTGAATTGTCCCGACGCCGACCACCCAACCGCCGTCCAGCTTCCGCCACCACACCGCTCACTTCACTCCGAACCGTCGTCAACAGGCCCTGGTCTTGGCCGGGTCTCCCTGGACATCCCTATTATCGTCGACACGAAGGAGGTCAGCGCTTTAGTTGATACGGGAGCCGATTATTCTATCCTTAGCGGGCGGCTTACAAGGACACTGAAAAAGGTGATGACGCCATGGAACGGACCAGACATACGTACGGCAGGCGGACATGTGGTTGCACCACTGGGTATGTGTACAGCCCGGGTTACGGTGCGAGACTGCACATTTGTTGCGACTTTTCTCGTTCTACGCGAATGCTCTCGTGATGTTATTCTTGGCATCGACTTCCTTCGTGAGCACGGTGCCACTATAGATCTACCGAACCGCTTGGTGACGTTTTCCGCCAAACTGGCCACTGAAAAGCATGAGTACCGCGGGTCCCACTCCACGCTGCGAGTCGCCGATGATAGCCTCACAGTGCCACCACGCGCCAGCATCCTCGCCAGAGTTACTTGTGACGAGCCACATCACGGCCTCCGGGTTGTTGAGCCTAATGTCTCCCTCTCACTCGCCTTGGGAGTTTCTGTGGCAAGAGGTCTTTGTTTCCTTCGTGGAAGAGAGATGGAGGTACTTGTCACCAATTTCTCCAACGAACATCGACATCTGTTTCGTGGCACTGTCATTGCTTACGTCGACCATCTGCACGAAGTCGCCGAATGTTTTGCTTCAGAGGAAGCTACGCCTAGCACTGAACCGGATGATGCCGTACACGCGGTCGACATTAATTCTAGCCTTTCCTCCGTTGAAAAGAGGCAACTTCAAGATCTATTGCTGGAGTTTCGTGTGTGCTTCACGTCTTCATCTAAGGTGCAGCAAACGTCGGTCATTAAACACCGGATTATCACGCATGAAGGCACTCGACCCATCCATCAGCAGCCCTATCGTGTGTCTCCTCGGGAGAGAGACGCTATCCAACAGCAAGTCAAGGAGATGCTCGCCGATGGCATCATTCAACCTTCAAGCAGCCCATGGTCCTCGCCTGTAGTCCTCGTTAAAAAGAAAGACGGAACACTTCGTTTCTGCGTTGACTATCGGAAACTGAACAGTATGACAAAGAAGGACGTCTATCCGCTGCCACGGATTGATGACTCTCTCGACCGACTTCGCCGAGCCAAGTACTTCTCCTCCATTGACCTCAGGAGTGGTTATTGGCAAATTAAAGTTGATGAGAGGGACCGTGAAAAAACTGCCTTCGTAACACCAGATGGGCTCTATGAATTCCGCGTCCTCCCATTCGGGCTCTGCTGTGCTCCTGCCACCTTCCAGCGGATGATGGACACTGTGCTCACAGGTCTTGAGTGGCAGACATGCCTTGTTTATCTCGACGACGTAATAATTTTTTCACCGACGTTCACAGAACACCTACGCCGCCTGAGAACTGTTCTCGAAGCTGTCCGGTCTGCCAACCTTTCTCTCAAGCCTCAAAAGTGCCACTTCGGGTTCACCGAATTGAAGTTTCTTGGGCACATCGTGAGTGCTGATGGCATCCGAGCTGACCCTGAGAAACTTGCTGCCGTTGCTGCCTTTCCCGTCCCCGCCCACAAAAAAGCAGTCCGACGGTTTTTGGGGCTATGCTCCTATTATCGTCGCTTTATCAAAAACTTTGCACAGATGGCCAGCCCTCTGACTCTCCTGACTCGAGATGACGCATCATTTTCCTGGGGCGCCGAGCAGCAGATGGCTTTCGACGAGTTACGACGCCGGCTCCAGTCACCCCCGATCCTGGCACATTTCGACGATGATGCCGACACAGAATTACACACGGATGCGAGCAACGTCGGCCTTGGTGCCGTTCTAGTTCAGCACCAAGACGGGGTCGAGAAAGTAATTGCCTACGCCAGCCGTGCACTTTCCCGTGCTGAGTGTAACTATTCCACCACTGAAAAAGAATGTTTGGCGGTAGTATGGGCCGCTGCCAAGTTCCGCCCGTACCTTTATGGCCGACCGTTTCGCGTCATCACTGACCATCACTCGTTGTGTTGGCTGAAAAACTTGAAGGATCCTTGTGGCCGCTTGGCACGTTGGGCATTGCGCCTACAGGAGTTCGATTTCGATGTTATTTATAAGTCTGGCCGGAAGCACACCGATGCCGATAGCCTGTCCCGCGCGCCCGTCGGCCCTCCTTCGTCAGATGCCACCGACGACGATAGCTTCCTCGGAGCAGTCACTACGTCCGATCTCGCCTCCAAACAGCGTGCCGACGACGAGCTGCGACTGATTATTGACCATCTTGAAGGTGGGCATCCTACAATACCCCGGTACCTTGCTCGGGGGTTGTCGTCGTATTGCCTCCGCAATGGGGTGCTTTATAAGAAGAATTCTACGTCGAGTGCGAAAACATACCTGCTAGTTATACCGGCTGATCTAAGGCACGAAATCCTCCTGGCCTGCCACGACGAACCAACTTCAGGGCATCTTGGCTTTACACGCACCCTAAACCGAGTCCGGCAGAACTACTACTGGCCACATCTTTCTCCGAGCGTTAGACGTTACGCACAGACTTGTCGACAATGCCAGCGGCGAAAAAAACCCACGCTCAAGCCATCCGGTATGTTACAATCTATTGAACCACCCCTCACACCCTTCGAGCAAGTGGGCATGGACCTTTTAGGCCCATTTCCTTTATCCTCGAACGGACACAAGTGGATCGTAGTCGCCACAGACTACTTAACACGCTACGCTGAAACGAAGGCCCTTGCCCGAGGTACTGCCAGCGAAGTTGCTCGATTCTTTATGAACGACATTGTGCTCAGACACGGTGCACCGTCTATCATCATTACTGACCGAGGAAAGGCGTTTACAGCTCGGCTACTGCGGGACACCTTAACTCTCAGCCATACCGAGCATCGCACAACAGCGTATCACCCTCAGACAAATGGATTAACGGAACGACTAAACAAAACTTTGGCCGACATGATCTCAATGTACATCGACGTTGAGCATAAAATGTGGGACGAGATCCTGCCGTATGTCACCTTCGCCTACAATACGGTGCCGCAGGAAACCACGAAGTTTACGCCGTTCCGTCTCGTATATGGCAGAGAGGCCCGCACGATGTTGGATGCGATGCTCCCGTGCGGGGAAGAAGCGGTCGAACCCGACGCCGCCCATTTCGCAGAACAGGCCGAGCAAGCCCGTCAGCTGGCCCGCTTGCACATCAAGGAGCAGCATGCCACCGACGCTCGACACTATAACCTTCGGCACAGGGAGGCCCACTACGAACCAGGGGACCAAGTGTGGGTGTGGACCCCCGTGCGTCACAAAGGCTTGAGCGAGAAACTACTCCACCGCTATTTCGGACCCTATAAAGTCCTGCGCCGCTTAAACAACGTTAATTACGAAGTCATTCCAGATGGAACTGTGACCGTCAGTGTTCGACGCCAGCGGCCTGAAATTGTGCATGTGGTGCGCTTAAAGCCGTACTTTTCGCGTGACTGAGCGTTCCCTGCAAGTGAAACCTTGCGTCATTGTACAGTTCACCTCACGCCTAATTTTTTTTTTCTTTTCTCCTCTCACCTTGTCATCGGGACGATGTTTTCTTTCACGGGGGGGGGGGGGGGGGGGGGGGGGGGAATAATGCCACGTGCCTAGCGCCGCGCGACAGCCGTGTTTGGTGCCGACGACAACGAAGCGGTGGTTGGCACGGGCGGCGCGCTGGTGCTGGACGCTGTGACTCTGTGTTCGAAACGACAAGCCGACCTTTACTTTCACGGCTCCCTCTGACTTCAGTCGTGACAATATATATATATATATATATATATATATATATATATATATATATATATATATGGCGGGGATACTATGTGCGTACAAGGCCGCACTCATACTTAATGTATGCTCGCTTGAGTGCTCCTGTTTCATTGTATTCTTTTTGCAATAACGTCTTCTCCTCTTCCTACTACTACTGCTGGTACTACTACTACTGCTGGTACTACTACTACTGCTGGTATTACTACTACTACTACTGCTACTACTACTACCACTACTACTACTGCTACTACTACTACTACTACTACTACTACTACTACTACTACTACTACTACTACTACTACTACTACTACTACTACTGCTACTAATACTAATACTACAGCTACTTCTATTACAAAGTTATAACCGCATATACAATTGCTACTGCTACTACCTAACGCAGTTTAGCATGAATTTAATGCTTTGTTACTTGCTATAAGATATATACATAAGCAATGTTCAGTTTAAATTGTTACTTAATGAGATGCAGTCTGTAAAAATATTAAAGCCCAGAGACTTTGATGCTGAGCCATAACATGTGGCTCGTAATGCATTCCCACGGTTCCAAATTTCCTGAAGGTAAGAATTTTTGTACTACCCTCTCCGGCTAGCACTTGAATGATAAATAAGCACCATTATACGACGTAGAAGCAGACTTACTAGGCTATAAACTTTGGACAAATAATGTACCTCTTTTACAGCATTAAACTGTGCCTTAATGACAGGGTTTGAGCTTGGCAGAAGCCAACTTGCGGTAATGAAAGGGCTTACCGTCAGCGACACGCAGTCCCAGTGCGGCGTCCAAGTAGATCGAGTACATATTGGTCGCCAGGGCATCAACGGCGCCCTCCAGCGCAGACAAGATGCGGGCATCCAGTGGACGTAAATTTAGGCGGCCGGACTCCGATGCAGCCACGCAGCTCCACATCAGCAGCGCTGCGACAGCCACTGCGCCCCGCAGGGCAAGGCCGCTTCCTGGGACGGCCATGGCTCATCTGTGCCAATTCGGGACGTTCGGCCACGGACTCACTTGTTCCTGGCTTCGAGCTCCTTAAGCCTTGAGCGCTGACCGGCCCGCCTTAACATTCGCCGTACGAGCAGCATTTAAGTATTCATGACCCCGTGTCCCTCCGGAGACCGCGAAGCGGTGCTAAACGACAGCAACAGGCATATCCTGTTTGTGCCAGGGCTCAAGCGTTGCTGTCCCACTGGAGACGCCTACAAGCAAAAAGGGAGCAAACACTAATAGGAGCCTAAATAGGGCTTTTGTAGGGTCCCAGAGCAATAATTTATGCAAATGTGTGATCACAACTTCTTGCGCTTTGACAACGATAAAATGTTCCGAGGTTACTGCAGAATCCGTAGTGGAGAAAGGCGAAAGCCTGAGCGTTGCTTCTGCATAAGGTATGTTGTTGTTGTTGCGGCTGTAGGAAGAAGGAAAAGAAAATGCACGGGCCTGCTACTGGCTCTGTAGCTGAGCCACCTCCGCTGCCTGATTGATTTATCGTGCAGACAGAAGAGAAAATAGAGAAGAAAGAAAAAGACGAGGGAGAAAAAGACGCGCGCCGCAACAACAGCCGTCGTCCACCACAGAAGCGGTGGCGGGTGCAATGACGGCCTAAAACAGACAAAAATTTCGTGGCAGGCTAGCCCACGCCGCAAGCGGCGGTGGCCTACCTGTCCCAGCCCCATCAGGGGAGTTCTTTTCGTACATCGCGTACCCTTGTCGAACACAAGCAGCGTTCCGTTGAACGCATGAAAGGTCACCGGCGTTCTATAATTGGTTTACAGGAAAGAGAAGGCGCAGTATCTGTGACTCACGGAATCCCGCTGACAAATCACGCCAACGCGAGATTTTTACACTCCCTGCACACTTCTGATCACTATCACGCATTTATTTGACTCAGTAAGTCAGAAACACATGCACTTACTGTTGGCGTGATGTCACATCCCTTAGGCGTCTACATTAATCGCATGGCTATTTCAACGTCTCATTGATTTTACTTCTACGTATTTGGCTCTAATTAACTAACCATCCTATTGACATTTTCTTTTCTGCAGCATCCCCACATCATCCTCTATCGATCACAACCATACATTCGATCCTAACTCTTCTGAGAACGACACAGTGGCTGCTGAAATGTTCTGTACACAGGACACCGGCTACATAGCATAGGAAGACTTCGGCCTTAATAAAAGCGACAGATACTCTGCGAATGGCGTAAATGACTTGGATAACGTTAAAAATCATTCCGTGCTCCGAGGTGTATTTGATGGTGAACAGGACCCACTTTCGCAAACTTTCGCGTCTTTTGTGTAGGCGTTTTCTCATATGTTCATATGTTAACGAACAATCTGTGCCACTTCAATAATAATAGAATCGTCGATTGACGACAGAGGTGGCCTAAGGGTTCGGTCGTCTGCCTCGCATCCGGTAGATAAAGAGCTAGATCTCGGGTACCTATCATTCAGTGATAAAATGTTACAAGCTTTCCCTTGACCAGATATGCTTGGCTTATTAGGGAACAAAGTTTTGAAAAACTGTTCTCTGACCACATCTGAAGAAGGATACCTTGTACAATGGCGCCATTTCGTGTAAGCTGCTCAAGCGCCATAAAAAATCATTGTCATCATCAATATAGCTTTGGAAAAAGGCAGTGACTATTCAGTTCTCTGTGGACTGCTACATTACGCCTTACCACTTCAAGTAAAAAACAGCCAGAGCACTGCGTCAACCCTATACTCCGAAGCAGCTCACCTTACACATTGCCTGAAACGAAGCCTTACTCAAGATGCGTCTAGTGTGCCACTCCTTACCTTAAAGGCCCACTGTCCACCCTCCGGTTGAAAACATTTTCTTCCCCGGTGACTGTGAGACTTCGCCCCTAGAACGCGAGGCCGCAAAATGTTTTTGAAAAGAGTAACTAATAATGCAGTTACAGCCACCGCAATCACCCGATTCTGTCATGCCTCTCTCCTTCCGTTCCCTCGCAAAGGTTTTTCACTCTCCTGCCCGAGGTCGTCTAGCCTCCGCAATACAAATTCCCCTTCCTCCTCCGCGTTTGGCGGGAGGTGGGGCGTGGCTCTCCGCGAGCGCGAAAAAAAAAATAAAAACGGTCGAGGGAGCGCGCGCCGCTGGATTCAGTCTGGCCGTGGCGAGGGAAAAGAGCGCTGCGAGCGGTAGACACCCATCCTTCTCCCGTCAGTCAGCGAGACGGACCAATGGACGTCGTTCGCGGTACGTACGTCATTACTGTGGCCCGTCGGGCCAGCTCAGGAAACGGGGAAGCTGGCTTCCCAAAGGAGAGCACGAGAGAGCTTTGAATTGTATTTTCGATGCTTTGCGGCGCGCGTGTCACTGTAGCATTTTGCACAGACTATCTCCGGTACCTGATCGAAACACTGGGCTCCTTTGCTTAAAAGGAGCCCAGTGTTTCGATCAGGTACCGGAGGTAGTCTGTGCAAAATGCTACAGTGACACGCGCGCCGCAAAGCATCGAAAATACAATTCAAAGCAGGGCCACTGTCCAGGGAAGGCCCTCAGTGTTTCGATCAGGTGTCCCCTTCTTGTCTGTGTCCGTTTCCGTGTTGCGCCGCCGTTCAATTCCTTGGGCTAAGATTATAATCCTTCCAGTAGTGACGCCATCGTGTCATGGAGATGCATTGTCAAGATAGCTCTGCCGAGGAAACCTCGGTAAAATTTGAACAGGATGAGAGTGTGCACAAAGGGACCTGTCTCTGTTTCTGGAAACGTAACGCCAATCCCAGAGCAATATACTCCCGGGTTTTCTTAACATTCTGTGGCTACTGAATTGGTGAGATTGGAGACCGATGAAATCTTGTTATGCTCCATGAACCTACGTATATCGTGCCTTCCGAGTACATTGTCTTGAGAGATATGCGTTTAAATTTTCGTTGTACCGCGCAGAGAAAATGTTGTAACTTCAACAATTAACTGGACTCTGGTTGTAAGATAGGCTCTTCCAGGCAGCTTTTCTATGACGATGGCTTTCTCGCATTGTTGTGTTCACCAAGGAGACGGCTGTTTTGTAGAGGTTGCCGCGCGTACAGTAAATACTGACTGCTGTACTGAATTTTGCGGAAAGGAGACTGTCTGTTTGGTCCTAGTTGCCGAAGCAAGAGGAGCGAATATCAAATTTTTATAGTTAATGTGGTTGACAAATTTTTGGGTTACACCAATATTTCTGAGTGGAGGTAAACGCATATTGAAGGTTATTGGAAAATGATCACTAGATGTGCCAGAATCCCTTGTAGATCAATCAGTTACCACTAGCCCACCCATTGATAAGGTAAAGTCAATGACTAAGCGGGAGACGCCTCGCTCCGGAATTGCAGCTTCGCACAGTATTTGTAGGCATTCACTACCAGAGAAGCTGGCCGCATGGCTATTCCCTTCTACATATCAAGTGAATGCATTAAAGAATATGAAGAAATGCGAATTGCTGTGCATATTGTTAAGGTTCAGTTACAGAGCACTGCCTGATGCGCTAACCAACCGATGGTGAGCTTCGTCTTCCTCAACCTCTATTCTGGAGAGCCTCTTTTTCACTTCCTTGTCTTCTTCTGTGCGCATGTCTGACATTTCCCCCTTCGCAGACGAATTGCCTCTGGGCTGTCAGTCAGAGTCCCGAGAGTGGCAGCGAGTTCTTGCGACATGGACTACTAGTGTTTTCCGAGAGGGGTGGCCTTGGGAACATTGTCGAGACACGACGTAATTCAACTAATTGATGCGTGTGAGCACAATAAATAGGTCTGTGTAGTGCGACAACAGCTTCAGGGACAGCCCACGCTTGCGGGGAGAGGTGTCCAGAACCACACTAAGTCGCCGGGAAGGTAGGAGACATCCTGATGGCGACAATCGTAGCACAGCTTAGAGCGGTCCTGCGAGGCCTGAGTGCGTAATCGGGCGACCCGACGAGCCTCTTCAACGCGGCAGAGGGTGCTCGAAACAGAAGGCTCGGCGTCGAGAGAACGTCGAGGCGGACGGGCGTATAGGAGGAAAAATGGACTTTAAGCAGTTGCCTCATGCTTCGAGGTGTTATATGCGTACGGTAATGAATGGAAGCACGTCATCCCAGTTCTTGTGCTGCGAGTCAACATACATCGCAAGCATGTTCGTCAGTGTCCGGTTTGTACGTTCAACGGGGCCGTTTGTCTGGGGGTGGTACGGTGTAGAGTGACGCAACTGGCAAGTACAATAGCGCAGAAGCTGTTCCAAAACATCTGCCGTAAACTGGCGGCCTCGGTCACTGATAATGACACGAGGAGGCCCATGACGGAGGACGACAGCGTGGAGAAGAAAGAACGAGACGTCAGCGGCGGTGGCGGAAGGGATGGCGGCAGTTTCACAGTAACGCGTAAGATGATCAACGCACACGATGACCCAACGATTGCCTTTGGACGAGCGGGGAAACGGGCCTATGAGGTCAACACCCACTTGCTCATATAGTGTGGTCGGTGGTGTCACCGGATGTAAGCGGCCCGGCGGAGAAATCGTGGGGAGCTTCAACCGCTGGCACTGCACACAGGAGCGGCCCGGCGGAGAAGTCGTGGGGAGCTTCAACCGCTAGCACTGCACACAGCTAGGAGTTCACGTAACGCTGAGTCGTTCGACGCATATTTGGCCAGTAGAAACGTTCCTTAATGCGGGCAAGCGTCCTGGCAAACCCCAAGTGCCCAGCTGTAACGTCATCGTGCATAGCGTGTAGAACAGAGTAGAGGCTAGCCGGAACGACTAGCAGAAAATGCGCACCGCCGGATGAGTAATTTTTCCGGTAGAGCAAAAAATCGCGAATGCAGAAAGGGTTTTCAGGTGCCGGATCACGAGCTTTTTCAAAACGTATTACCAAATCTTGATCTTTTCGTTGTTCTCGTAGGACTGTGACAAGATCCGGAAATTGGACGGAAACGACGGCAAGATAGTCGTCAACGTTGTCATCGCAAAGGGTGATAGCGAGAGGTAGCCGCGAGAGGCAGTCAGCGTCGGTATATTGGCGACCACTTTTGTATGACACTGTAAGTTGAACTCCTGAAGGCGTAATGCCCAGCGGGCCAACCGACCGCAGGGATCGCGCAGATTCACCAGCCAGTAAAACCCCTCAATAAACTAAAGTAGCGCCAACTTGTGAAGATTGCCGCCCCCTCCTCTCCGGCGCGCTCTCCTTCGGCGTTCGACCCTCCCATTGGCCGAGCGCCGTCACGTGTTTGCGCGCGCTTTCCACCGTGCACTTTAGTTTATTGAGGAGTTTTACCAGCCAGCAAAGCGAATGATGATCAGTGATGACTGTAAAAGCACGCCCATAAAGGTACAAGCGAAACCGCTGTATGTCGAAAACGACGTACGGCAGGGCACTCTTGCTCCGTCACGGTATAATTGCGTTCAGACTTGCTGAGGGTGCGACTAGCATAAGCGACGTGTTGATACCCTCCATGCCGTTGTATGAGCGCAACACCTAGGCCGATGCCACTGGCGTCAGTGTGGAGTTCAGTGGCAGCTGTCCCGCGAGGTAAGAAGAAGCTTGAGCTGGCGAAACGCAGAATCACATTTGGGAGTCCATTTGAAAGGAATATCTTTCTGCAACAGGCATGTGAGCGGGTAGGCTACGTCAGCAAACTTGGGGATGAAGCGCCGAAAGTAAGCGAGCAAGGTCCCAAGAAGCTCCCGAGTTCTTTCACAGACTTCGGCTCTTTGACGCAGCTGATAGCTTCAATCTTTCGTGGGTCGGGCCTAACACCGTCTTTGTCAACCAGGTGCCCAAGCACAACGATCAGGCGTTCAATCGAAGCGGCACTTCTTAGAGTTCAGCACGATACCGGCTTTCTTTATAGGCTGTGGCTAAAGGTACGTCCGACGGACCCGGTGCGTTTTTCTTCGGGATCCGTCGGACGGATCCGGGAAATATTTTTCAGAGGTACGGCGGACGGACCCGATCGGTAGGGTTCTTCCGACGGACCCAACGCATTTATCTCCGATATGGGCCTTGGGATCCGTCGGGAAAGCCGGACGGATCCGAGATCCCCAGATGTGGTTGTAGCAACAACATGGTAGCCATATGTAGCCAAATCGAAGTTGGTATGAGGTGTACGCATGATCATGGTGTACGTATACGTACGAGGTGCAAGAAGTATGTATACATACTGCATGCGTGAAATGTGAAATTACAAAGAATAGTACAGTGGCAAGAACAGTGCCTAGAATGGGTGATATACTACGTGATGGCATGATGATAGGTTTACGTGAGTTGGACCGCGGCAGGGTGGCAAGCACGACCAGAGCGCAAGCGCATGCAATCGCGGTGTTGACGGCCAGCCCGCGGCCCGCACGCCCGCTCATTTGGTCCTCGTTATCATGTGGATTAACGTCTACGACGGTCGTTATGTAATTATGTAGTTTTGATTCTTCAAAGTTTCCTCACTTCCATATGTGATGAGATGCGTCACGTAACGCATCGCTTTCTGCTCGCATTGAGGTTTGGTGCTGCAAGTTCTACGTAGTACAAGCGGCGCTGAAAAAGCTGGGCACCGCCGGCGAGTCTCTAGCCCAAGCATCGCGTCATTCGTGTTTGTTGTACAACTGGAGGTGTGGTTTGTGCTTACCGTGAGATGCTGTGATTACGGATTACGTCCTACTAGAGTGCTGTGTGAGACTACGAAGAGTGCTGTGATGAGTGCGCCGATGCCCGGACGGACATCAGTGTGTCCGTTTATGATCGGCGATGTTGCACGTGCATGTCAGTGTTTATTAGGTGCAGTAGTAATTTATTTACACGCGCTGTGCAACAATCAGACGAAAATAAGTCATCGACAATTTGTTAGCCTGTACTACAGAGCTCAAAACTCGGAAAATGGGAATGCACATGATGCAGTTTTCGCATGTTGGAGTGGACCGAAAAATAAGTGCCCAGCCCACACCGCCGGGATGCGCATTCCTACAGGTGAAATGGTTCAGGTTTCTGTAAAATAGCTGCCTGGCACAGCACCTTTCGAAATTTTCAGGCTTTGTACTATTGTTGAAGGCCACTTTATCATTAATAAAGGAACGAATATGCTTTATGTGGTAATGACTAGTGTTTTTTCAACATATTATGTTCATTTTTTTTCGCTTTTCCTTAATTTCCTTTGTTTTTCATGCTAGAAAAACACAAATAGTACACTTTTAAAATTGTCAGTCCAAAGCTGAACATGAATATCTGCCATGCATGTGACAGCTTTAATGCTAGAAAGGTTGACATGTATAGCATGTACGTACACGCTGCGACATCTTAGTGGCACGTTCGGCTACTTGCCCCAAGGTCGTGATGTTTAATACCAGTGATGGCAGGTGAAATGCAAATGCTTCTGTTTTCTGCAAGATGTCAATGCAAAGTACAAAGCCTGGGCAGTCAAATTAGTCTGGAGCTCTCCACTACGGTATTCTTCATAGCTACATATGTCACTTTAGGATGTGAAACCCTACATGCCACAGGTAGGCTGCATTGTTTTTTAGATTTTGTAACCTCTCATCTATGTTTTGCAACATTTGGCTAATTTTAGTTCCCAAACAGTTGCTAAAGATGAAACCGAAGCAGTTCTTGGCATGGTTTGCTGCTTAGATTAATTTTCTAATTGCAGTTCTTTGAAACTTGCATCAATGCTGGACAGTTCAAATAGCAAGCAGTTGAATTGCAGAAATGATGTGGATCATGCATTTCAGTTCTGACAAGTGGAAAGTAATGGTCCTCTCCTTGCATGCATAGGTGCCTTTAGACAAATACATACTCAGGTGTGTGATTGTGACGCATATCAAGGGCCAACAGAAAGCCATGTGGAGCCAGTGTGATATTCTTCATGAAGGCTAAAGTAAAATTGTACAACAGCTGCTGTACCATGCAGAAAAAAATTGATCATTTAGTGTATGATTAACTGACCATGAATAGCATCTTACTCAGAGTATGATGTGATATATATCTGGTTTAGCATCCCAAAATAACTACGGCTATGAGGAACACAATAGTTGAGGGCTCCGGTATAATTTCGACCACCTGGGGTTCTTTTACATGCACTGACACCGCACGGTGCATGACAGCCTATTGTTTCGCCTCTATTGAAATGCCTCTGCTGTGGCTGGAACCAAATCTGCATCTTTGGGTTCAGCAGCCAAGCACTCTAACTACTGAGCCAGCACAATGGGGCCAAGTATCAAAATGCATGCCATTACATTTCCTTCTAGCCTGTGGTTTTCTTCACAGAACTAATGTATACAAGAAAAAGTAAATAGCAATATTGCACATTATATTCACATTTCAGCAAACATTCTCTAGGAAAAAATTTCTCATAATGTTTGCATGGAAACCATGAACATCTTACAAAAACAAAACAATGCACTTACTCCACTCCAATTATTAATGGGCAAGGTTGCATCTATGCTACTACACTGCACTTATCACAAAACCACAAGCCCCATCTGCTTTGGCCAATCACTTGATGAAACTAACGGAGACAGATGTCGCACACCACAGACTGGTCGTCTCGCAACATATCTCTGCATATGTTACATTTCAATTTCATGCCTTTCCACTTAGTTTCAACTGTTGCCAGCATTACTAGTTACCCATCTTTTCTGAAATTCCTTTTTTACGCTGTTGGGATCAGCATCCTTGTTAACGATGGTCTCTGGAATTTTCGATGCTATCATTTTCACATCTTCCTCATCTGGAAGAACAAAGGAAATAAGCGTTGAGCAGAAAAAAAATTAGGGAGACTCCTAATGTCCACTGTAAGGGTATGGTGTGCCAGCATTAATGGTTCTTGTCTGCAGATCCCACTGTGGATTCCCGTTAATTTACATGCCCTTTGCTACAAACATAATTACTAATTCCTTAATTCATGTCTCTGTTATCTCAGATATACTCATTAGCATACGGTCGTAGGCTGCCCTGTTAGGTGATAGACAACCTGGCATAGACCTCTGTAAGCCTCAACCTTTCTTAATTGGAGCTGAAACGTCGCAGAACATATTTCAAATATAACTTTGTAAGCTTGACTTAACAGCTCCTGCCATGTCGTGTGGCCTCGTGACATTTGGCTCGTGGCACTTTTGGCTTGTGCACAGGGGTCATCTGTTAAATACTGGTTAACATGCATGACAAATACATTTTCACACAAACTGGTGGCAAATGGTCAAGTGGTGCACTGCAGATTCTGAAATGTATACCTAATATGCATGCAAGGATCGCACCATCACATAACATGATCAAGAGTTCTATCAGTACCTGTAGTTACATAGCATTTCAATGCCCATTAAAGGACCACCTCAGACAATGGTTGTTGTTACCACAAGACCTGTTCTAACAGCGTACTGATACCATTCCACTGAGCGATGGACATGTATATGCACACCCTAGATAGCTCATGATTGTGGATCTCATTTATTTCTACGACTTCCAAGGAGTTCCTGTCGTCAGAAACCCTACACTTTATGAAATCGGGACAGTTGTCTTGAAAGGTGATGAAAAGAAATAACTAGGTTACCCTGACGCAATGCTAAATTACAGAGGGTGAATATGCTGCATGAAGATACCAAGAAGCTTGTACAAAGAAAAGTGAGAGTGAAATGGCAGGATTTTTGAAACAATGAAATAAACTACAAACTATACTTGTCAAACCTGTCATTAAGGAATGGAAATCATGCAGTAATCAAAAACACAACATGGAGGCCATTTTAGGTCATCTTCACAAGACACATATCCACACCTCACACACAGCTTCATACTTATGAAAGAGGACAAACCAATATGCAAGGAGTGTGGAGATGAACTAACAATAAACCATATCTTACACGTGCGCCAGAGTCGAGAAAATAAGAGGAAACATTTTGTACAATTTTGCAACAGATCCTTTTCCATACCAGCATGATTCTAGGAGAGACGTGCAAATTTTCTGCATTTTTGGTTTCCTAAAATGTTCCTAAACAAGCTACATCCTAAAGAACATTTTAGTCATTACACACAAAATAAATACATTACACAAGCTTGTTCTTGGTGCATGGCAGCATTAGTTGCTTATGCACCATAAAAATCAATACAATGCTGTAAGGTTAGCTATGTTATGAGACAAGCTTTCGGTCTGGTGTGGTCCTTATTCACGTGACAGCGCTGTCATGAGGGTCTATGTCCCAGCGATCGGAAAGTGACCTATTCCAATAATTCTACAAACTGAAGGCGATTCTACAGATTTCTAAAGACTGGAGTGCTCAACTGTTTTATCAACGTCCGCCTGCTTTGACAGCCTGGAGTGAAACTGTTGAAGAGAATACATTTTTTAACATTTAACGCGTTTCTGAAGGCGTTGCTTTCAATTACGGGGCCCACAAAAAGCAGCTGAATGTCAAACGCCGCCTAGGTAGGCTTTCTAGCTAGACAGCGGTGTAACGTGGAAAATCGCTCCGCCGGTCCATCGCTGGCGCCGCTGACTTGACAGGCGAACTGTTCAAACTTATAGCTACAGACCACACCTGAAACACTGAATTGCGCATGATCAAGACAGAATTTCTCTAACACTGAGCACTGGTAGCTATCGATTTCGCGCCCAATATTGTGAAAATCTGTCCTCTCTTCGATCATTGATACGTCCACGGTTGAACATTTATGCGCCTCGGGGTAGGCCAGCCGTTGGAACATGGATGCGTGGTTGTAGCAACGATCACTTGCATGGCACACTCTGCAAAATTCCAAGAGTCAGCTTCTGCAACGAAATGTGCAGCGCACATTTTCTACCGCGTACCTAAGTCCGGCGATGCATGCATATCGATCCCGATCGTTTCAAAGCTGCGCGGCCGATCAGTCGGGTCACGCTAACCTCGAGCATGCGGAGGTTTAAACTACATGTACGCAAAATTCAACGACAAGAAAAAGATGCAGGCTAAGCACAATGAACATTGCTGTTCACATGGAAATCGGATCATTCGCGCTTCCGTCTTTCCGGTTGTGCACTCTTGCGGTGCGGTGCAGTAGGTCTTCGCCTCGACGAGTCGATGTGCAGCTCGCCGCAGTAGCAGCGCAGGCCTCTAGTAGATTCGGCATGTCTTCTGCCACGACTCTGAGGTAGAATTTAAACGAAGAATTTAGCTAGAAACATTCTGTTTCCTCGGTCTGCATGTGAGGAACAAGCATAATGCCATTTCACATACATACTTTGGACTGCTGAATGTTCTGCACGGCGAGGTGCGTGTGTGTTGTGCCAGCGCTAGATCTTCGGAGGTCGATGCACGACCTAAGACAGCGTAAATGCTAGGAATAGCTCGCTCGTATTACGGGCAGATCGAGGTGATAGTTTAGTGCGAAGCGAAAGCTGCTCGTGAATGTGCGTATCTCGATGCCAGCTGGTGGAGCTGGTGCAGTACGTAGCATCGCCTGCAGCTATGTGCGTGACAGCGATGCTTGCCGTACACAACCCTAAGTGAAGACCGTATTCTATGTTAGAACGGATGCACTCTTCGTAGCACCTCATCGAGAGTATAGTGAACTATCGAGAGTCCGGCTAGCTGATATCATAGAGGATAAGATCATTCACGCGTAGCAAGCGGAATGTGGCCGCGTTCGACGTGCATATAGCCATGAGCCTGTATATCGACGTCCGCCGTATCTTTACGAGAATCGAATGGATACGTCGGACGTACCTTTAGACACTTCGTTCTTTATATGCAATTAAGGACAACAGCCAAACGGCTGTTATGCGCGGCGAATGCCCTCCCGAAAATCATCACGTCATCTATAGGAACACATGTAAATTTGCCACTTCAGTCCACGCAAAAGGGCGTTCATAAATCTTTCAAAAGTAGCCGGAGCGTTGCATAGCCCGAAAGGCATCACATTAAATTCATATAATTAACCCACCTGGTGTCACGAATGTAGTCTCCTCTTTGTCTTTCGGATGCATCGGGATCTGCCAGTGACCGTAAATCAACTGAAGAAAAGTAGGAAGCTAAATGGAGGCAGTCAATGGCACCATCAACGCGCGGGAGCGGATAAACATCCTTGTTTGTGACAGTGTTGAGACGGCAATGGTAGGCACAAAATCGCCATGTGCCATTTTTCTTTTTCACGAGTAGCACAGGGGCGGCCCACGGGCTAGACGATTCCTGAACAATTCCCCGTTGCATCATATCACGGACCTGTTCGTCAATTATCTTGCGTTCTGAAGGTGAGGCACGGTATGGCGTCTGTCTAATCGGGTGTGCAGACCTATGCAGTGTCGATCATGTGATGGGTGCGGGAAGGTGGAATCGGTTGTCGCTGATCTCGAGCAAAGTCGAACACGTCCACATGTTTCTTAAGAACTTCTACCAATATTTGGCGGTCGCTCGTGGGTAGCGATTCGTTGATCATGGACTGGAACTGGGAATCGGTAAGATATATATCAGGATGTCTAGTTGAACGAGCAACACCGTCACTGAACGCGGCGATGTGCAATATAAAAAGGCGTTCTTTTTCGAATTCTGCGAGCTTCAAACCACGCGGCAAAACGGCAGGTTCGTTGGAAATGGTTGACAGTCCAAACCGTGGCACGATGGACCCCGCGTTCACTCGAACAATGCTGCGGGGGGCCCCAACACGTTCTTTTTCGCGCCAGCAAGAGAAGCAGGTTCCACCAGAGTGTCGAAGGCATTGGAAACCGCTCCCAAGGATACAATTAACTGCATGGGACGAATTAGATGGCGGACATCGCCGGAACGACGGTATCTTCCAAGACAGAAAATGCTTGGGTAGTCGGCGGCGATTCTTCTATGAGGGCTGATCGAAGGAGGGCTTATTGATATCCCACCACTGTTCAAATCGAGAGTTGCGCCACGTTGTAATAGAATAACTTCATGTGTATATAGCGAGGAAGTACCGCAAATTCAGTCCTAAACACGTGACCATGCAGCAATCGCTACATTTACATAACAAATACCAAGTGGAATCAACGATTCTCCACCTACGTACGCCGCGAAATATGACAGTTCTGTCCCAACCAAACAATTTTACGATGCGCGCGCGGCCGAGGCGACTCTTAAAGTCTAAGCTCATCACGGAAACTGATCCGTATCCACTAAGGCCATATAACACGAACACCATCCACTAACACTTCCAGGCGGTTCTTTAGCATAACGACAGGTAATCATCGATGACGCGACCGCACCTCCATCGGCCGCACACTAGTTTCCCGGTGGCGGCGAGAGGCGGCGGGGAGATGGCGAACCTCGGGAGCGGCAGGAGGAGTCAGGCTGCGGTCAGAAGCTGGAGAGTAATTTCGTGGAGGTGCATAGCGATAGGAGCCCGAAGACGAAGGTCTGGTCACGGACTTCAGGACTCACATTATATCGACGGTTCGACCATTGGCGCTGGTAACGTGGAGGTTCCGTCGGCGGCAGAATCTGGACACGTGGCCGAGCATACCACAGCGATAACATACTGGTGGTTCGCGAGCACGATCCAAATAATAGTCCTGGGAGGCAGCTGGATCGAAGCGATCAGCAAAGTCCGGCCGCTGGTGCTATTGCGGAGGCAGTGACGCGCTGTGGTTAGAACGAGGGAGTAGAGCAGGGCCGTATGAGTCGTTCCGGGGTTCACGGACAGAATGAGTGTGAGCAGAAGTACCTCGAAGTGGAGCGCTGGACTGGAGCTGCCTGCAGGCAACAGCTGTCACAGGAGACTGCATTGCGGCTCACAACATCTTGATGGCGAGAGAGTTCATCACGGACGATATGTGGCGAATCACGTCGGCTGAATTCAGAGGCTCCTGAGAATGCTCGTTAGAATCCACGCTTGCAACAGTGGTCACATTAGGCAAGCGGACGAACTTCGGGGTTATGCGACGCAGCTTTAAAGCTTCGAACGTGCGACAGTGCTTGATGACGGCCGTGGGAGAGCCCAAGTTATCTTTTGCGATAAAAAATTTATATACGTCACAGCGATGCCCTTTAAGAGGTGACCAACCCTGTCTTCCTCAGACATGCGGGGATCCACCGCTCTGCAAAGCTTTATAGGACCTCTTGTACGTCGTGCACGTTTCCCCAGGCACTTGCGCGCGCTGGAGTGAAGTCTGCTCAGCGCATTTTCGTTTTGCCGTGGTATCCCCAAAACAACTGCGAATCTCCTCTTCGAAGCGGTCCCAGCTAGCTAAAGATGCTTCATGGTCCTCAAACCATGTCAGTGCTGTGGAGTCCAAGAAGAAAACAACATTAGCCATGCTTGACTGTGGCATCCCAACGATTGTATTTGCTCACCCGCTGGTAATTGGGGAGCCACTCATCCACATGCATCTTCGCCGGCCTTGCCACATCCCATCCCTTCTGTCTCTTGCATCCGTATTCTCGGTCTCTTTCTCCAATCCAATGGCAAACACACTACTGTCCTTTCCCGCCTTACTACCACCGTCCAGCAGACGGTACGGCTGATCCGACGGGTCGCTAACCGACACTACGGCATGCGCGAGCACGACCTCCGTCGTCTTGTTCAGGCCTTTGTGCTAAGCCGCCTTGTATACTCCCTCCCCTACCTCTTTCTGTCTCGTACCGAGGAAGACAAGGTCAACTGTCTCATCCGCCAAACTTATAAGTCGGCTCTCGGGCTTCCCACTTCCACCCCCACTTCTCGTCTACTAGCGATGGGCGTCCACAATACTCTTTCAGAACTTGTGGATGCCCATCGCGTGGCACAACTCGATCGTTTATCTCGCACCACCCCTGGTAGAGCCCTTCTTACTTCCCTTCGCTTGACCCCTGTCTCCCCTATCTCTGTCACCCATCCCTTGCCCAGCTCCCTCTTCTCCATGCTCACTGTCAAGCCCCTTCCCAAGAACATGCACCCTGAGCATCATGCCGCTCGCCGATCTGCCCGCGCCTCCACCCTCTGGTGCCAGTACGGTACACGGTCTGACGCCGTGTATGTTGATGCGGCACCCTACCTCTCGCATCCCGCCTATGCCCTGGCCACTGTCTCTAATACACGAGCCCCCCTCTCCGTCGCCACTATCCATGCTCTCACTTCCACTGCCGCAGAGGAAGCAGCCATCGCCCTCGCCATTGCCAGCACACCAGCCCTTTTCATATTTAGCGACTCTAAGACCGCAGTCCGCAACTTTGCAAAGGGTAGAATCTCTTCCTCTGCGCTCAATATCCTTAAGCACTCCTCCCCCCCTTCCCGATCTATCCAACTAATTTGGGTTCCGGCTCACGCGGGGCACCCTGGAAATGAGGCGGCAAATTCTATCGCTCGCGAAATGACCGACCGAGCTGGCCCCCTCCACCCCGGGATGGACACGCGTGACTCCCTCCTCACCTTCCATGACATCACCCTCCACTACCGCAACTCCCGATTATCCCTCCCTCCCCCTCACAAGTCCCTATCTAAAATCGAACAGAATACGTGGCGCCATTTACAGGCCCACACTTTCCTCTCCCCTGCACGCCTTGCCCTTATTCACCCCGGTGCCTTCTCGCCCCAATGCACGCTTTGCAGCTCTCCCCGAGCAGACTATGCTCACATTCTTTACTCTTGTCCGGCGCACTTTCCCCCCGTCTCCTGGCAAATAAACAGCCCGCAGCTGTGGGAGGCTGCTTTGGCCAGCTCGGAGCCGCATATTCAACAGCGGCTTACGACCTGGGCAGCGGAAGTCGCCGCCAGGCGTGACCTGGAGGCCACGACCAGCAGCCGGAAGGCCACCCACGGAACGGCGGCAACATAATTTTACTTTTTTTAATTTTTTGGCCTTCAATGAATAAAGTTTGTACCACCTACCACCACCTTGCCAGAAAAGGTCCGCGGCTCACGGTAATGCTGCCATGTGGGTGCCGCAGCTGCCGCTGGCTGCCGTGCGTCGCCGTCTTGGGTCGTTGTCAAGCTCAAAGGGGGCGACCCCTGCTCCAGGTAGTCGAAATTACTCCGTAGCCCTCCACTACGGCTCCTCTTTCTCTCTTCCCATTTTTTTCTCCCACCTTCCTCCCTTCCCTTACGGCGCGGTTGAGGTGTCCACAGCAAACAAGTGAGACAGTTACCGCGCCTTTCCCTTCTTATAAATCAATCTATCAGTCCAGCGAGTCGCCGGCTCGAAAGAGGTAGAGACGAATCCGTGGTGATCGTTGCAGCACCTGCCACCACACTGTTAAGGTTTATTTACAGGGCACAGCCTGGTGCGCTAACCAACCGATGGTGAGCTTCCTCTTCCTCAACCTCTATTCTGGAAAGCCTCTTTTTCACTTCCTTGTCTTCTTCTGTGCGCATGCCTGACAATATTATTTTCTACTTCAGACCAGAACAGTTTATTTTACGGTTTTTGGGGGGCTTTAACTCCAGCTGAAATGGGCCTTGGCAAAGGCATTCAATCCACAGATCATGGGATCAATCCCCATCGAGGAAGCTGAATACCAGTGCTGCTAAAATGGAAATTGGCTAACTTGTTTGAATGAAGTTAGATGAGAATTACCTGTTTTGCGTGGCTTTTGTGTTATTTAGCATGCGATTTTGTATTCTATTCATCGAGACCATTTCAAGAATATATGAGTTGACAATTTAATAAAGTTTATCTATGATCATAATCATTAGAATCTAATTAGAACCTTAGTGTAGTGCAGTGATATTAGTTAAGTGCAACCATACTCGATAAAAGCTACTACGATGCGACTTAAAAGCATAGCATATTTCAATTTTTATTCGTAATTAACTAATTAGCAGTAATTAATTGACATGCAGTCAGTCCACTGCAGTTGTACTCGGCATAAGCTATCCAACAGTATATGGCATGTAGCTATATCATAAAATTTAATTTTTATTTACAATTATCTAATTAGCTGAATTTAGCACCAAAATTTAGCTGTGCAATTACACTTGACATAAGCTAACAATGTATGATGCCGTATAATGTCCAACGTTTATTGCACTTAATTCACTGTTTAATTAATACTTGCAATTAATCCAGTGCTATTAGATATAAGCTACGCAACTATGTAATACTATCATTGCTATGGCGTCACTCAAAAGTTGTTGAGCTCTCACTTTTGCATTGAGTAGAGCTAAAAAATACCCCAGTACTCGAATACTGTCGAGGTCTTAAAAATCTAGGTGGTTCAAATCGATTCAGAGACGTCCAATATGGTTGATCTGATAGCCCATAGCATTGCATCAGAACTTAAAAATCCTTTACACATTTGAAACACGCTGGCAACGCCGGCGAACAGCACTCCCAGGAGCTTGGCAGGCAGCTTCTTGCACCTCTCAAAATAGCCGCCGCAGGCTTCACCCTAGCCCATTGCCCCGGTATAGGCAACTTCCACTCCAGCTGTTTTTTATAACCCCCTAGGCTAGGACCAACTGGCCCAGCAGCAAACCAGCAAAGTTCCTGTCATTGGGACCAACTGACACCAGCACAAACCAGCAGATTCCCAGCTATAAATTCTCAACTGCCGCGAAAGCTTGCCCAATGACTGAAATCGTTGCCACTTGGGCCTCAGGCGGGTGTTTGTTTTCCCCGTGCAGAGTAGTTTTATTGACCCTTACTCCAGCTTATTATGACATGGCTATTTTGTTTTCTTGGTCATTTGAAATTATTTTGGTACTTATCAAAGGCAACTCCATATGATACGCTGCATACGGAAACAGATTCTTTTAATTTATTTCAGTAAATCTTTCGTTGTCAGAAATCAATGTTGCCACCGAGAAAAAATATGAGAACTTCCCTCTTTTGGAAGAGCATTCCTTACTCTAAGAAGGTACTGCTCTATGAAGAAGGCATATTTTCCCTTCTGACTGCAATCAGTCTTCGTTAGCACAAACATGCTGATCCAATGGCTGTTTTGGCTTTGACGAACTGTTCAGCGTCAACACCACAAACGAAACCTGCTCACTGAAATGTTGATTACACGAGAATGACCTCCCGCTTGTTTGCCTATTCGAAGCTCGATTGACCAAGCTTTTCTCATCTTATCTTTCAGGTAAAAATAAGAGATTACACTAGGTTCCATACAGCTGGTATTGAGGCACAAAGCAGCAACAGACCTCAACAGTTCAAATAAACTGCAGCAAATTCAACGACGATGCAGAATGAAAATCTGCAATGCTAGCACTCATTAACCAGCAAATCTGCGATGAAAAATGCAACCTTTATCTTTTAAAATGTGAAAATTGAATTGAGCGTCTGCTCCAGCAGCACTAAGAGGAGTCACGTGGTCCCACTTGCTCCCCTAGGTCAACGCTAGCGCCGTTCGCTCTCTTGATGGAGCTCGTGCCCAGTACCTGTTAATCTGGTTAAATCCCTGGTTGATCTTCACAAGGTCAAAACATAATGACAAATAAGGGTTTGAACTCAATAAATCAACTTTATTAGTCTCCACTGAGCCCCATGGAAGATATTTCCCAAGGGCACAACGACACTGTCGTATTATTGAACATTGCTCAACAGAGTTCAACAACAAGATTATCGCGAGAGCTTTTTTTTTTTTTTTTTTTTTCAGGTTCCAAAAAGATCTGTACATTTATTTCCACCTTTATTGTAAATACACAAAAAGTGTTTCCTTCCCATTTGACTTATTTACAAAGAGCATGCACAGAGGAGTAAGATTCCATTCTCTGGTTGTTAGAAAAAGAGTTATTTTGAGGACCATGCTTAGATGTGTCTGCGTGTGTTTGTGTATTGGCATCACACTCTGCGATATTCATGCATGCACACGCAAAGAACCGTGGAAAGCACACGTGACCAGAGAGCAAGATAAAAAAAACACGCACAAGGTGTGTAAGTGAACACGTCCAAGAGACTTTTTTTTTTGTGTCACTGTTAATGGGGCATGGCAGGAGAAAGGTGGGTCAACACAGGGAAAAAAACATTTGCACTTGCAGTTCACAGATGCTAGGTAATGGGTTACAACCATTTAGTTGTGCCATCATGACCATCCTAAGGCAAGACTCACCAGTTTTTATGGGAGTCTCGATAACAGTGGCAAACTGCTGACTTTTTTTTTTTTGCACCACCCAGGCAGCAGAATGATAGATGTGTTCATGGTTTGATGAACAGAAACAAGATATGCAGTAATGATGACAGAAGTCAGCAGTTTGTAAGAAAGGCAACAGACAAGAATCAACAACTGCAAGCTCTCAACATGACCACTTCTAAACTGAAACAGGATCAGCTGTCCACAAGCTCTTACGAACACAGAAGTGAGAATGCCTGCGTAGACATCTTGTGCCTTTTGAAGGCAAACAGGTAAAACAGTTGTAAACCTGTTCAAAGAAGAGCAGCTGGGGAGGGAGACTTGGTTACAGTGTACTGAGAGCAATGATCTTTCACAACCAAATGTTACAGGTAATGTCTCATGTCTGTGCCAGTTGCAAGTGGCGAGTAGGGCCAGTGAAATCTTGGCTGTGCAAAGGGTCCCCATTGCTGCCTACAAATTTTGCTGCCATGCTCAAGGCTGCAATATTTGATCTCTGTATCAGCAGGACACCTTACCTCAACAGTGTGACATACACTTGATGTAACAGTGCCTGTTGGAGCAAGTCGCGGTTATGCATGAAGCCGCAGGAAAAATGCAAAAAGCTATGAGTCTTCAGAAGTGGCGGTCCAGCACAAGCTGCCTAATATTCTTCCTGGGCAATGGTCCACTACAAAGAACATCAGGTTTCTGAAATATAAACTAAGAAAGGAAACTGAAGTCCAAGCTAAATGTGAAGCATTTCTTGCCACCACGCAGATGCAGCTCTCATCTTTGCGTGGTCCTTTCCCAAGGTCCCTAGTGTCCTCTGCAACAATGAGTTGGCTCTCCGGCTGCAGCACTGGCACTAAAATTAGTCACAGGTCCGTGCACAGCATTGCAATTAACTGATGTTATGTGACGAACTGCTTGCAGGCAGTTGACAATAAACTAAGAAATGGCCATTTATTGCACTAAACTTAAGGCCACATCAACATTGCTGGTCGCTGGCGATGCTGCCATGCATGTGTTCTTGCTGCACATTTCTTGCAGAACAGATTCGCCCTTCCAGTGGTAGCTCTTTCAGTCAGATTCACACTCACGAAAAGAGAGAGGGGGAGGGGTAACACAGACAGCGCTGAGGTCAGCCTACAGGCAGGCCTCCAGAAAGGATGCGTCACGATGCTATCGCAAGTTGAGCGTCACAACCATGGCGGCATTATTGTACACACCAAACCTCTGGTGCAAGACACCACAGTGGTTTGATGCTACTGCACAGCAGTCAAATGGAAATGAATGACTGGAAGACAAACTAAAGTCACTGAATAGCCTTCAATAATTGCAGAGATATGCCAACACCTCAAAAATAAAGTTGCAACTGAGCCTACTTTTGTGGCAAAACTTTTCCATGCCATTTTGGCTGAAGTATGCTGCGGCCTGAAATGAATACCTGTAACATGTGCGAAAAGAAAAAGTACCAACTGCTACATTTCATTCAAACTTTGATGGCAGTGTGGCCATATGGTGACCACTGATGCAGTTATGAAAGTCATCACAGTACAGTCGGCAATGAGAACACTAGAATGCACAGCTATGTGACATGTAAGTGAAGCTATGACCAAAAAACATTTAGATTTTTACAGGCATATGCGCAGCTCTCACATGAACGAAAAGTAGCATTAAAGAAAAACAAAGTACTACAAAATCATGCATCTAAATGCTACATTATTAATTGAAAATGTTGAGTTTCAGTTGAAATGCATGTTGGATACAACTTAAACAAACACCATTCCAAAGCTACACAGTGACTCCAGTATGCCCTGTCACCAGGCCAACTATTTTCTGTTTTTTGACAAAGAACACTAACTAGGTTTTACACTAATTTGACCTTATTTGGTGTATGACTTCACGGTCAAAATGATATTTTTACACAATCAATAATGCATCAGTGCATTTTACTAACCATTATTCACCGTGCTCAAACACAACTGGAGCGTACCTCACGTACAGTTTCGGACAGTCGCAGTTTCACTAACATTCATTAATTTTTTTGCTTCAATGTTCTAGGCAATGTTATTATTAACAATCGAGGCTCTAAGCAGATGTGGCACGGCCTCCACAAAACCTCTCTGCCTTCCATGCAGTATGGGCAACGGGTGTGTAAAAAAACAGCACTGTGGTTTTCTTAATGGCAGAGCCAAGCAACGTAATGGGACATGAACTAATATAATATTCCAAATGTAACACTCAATGCAACTTATTGAAAAAAAAAACAAAAAAAAGAGCGTCACATTTTCGTAACAGCACAGCTGTAGGCTTAAAGTCTGTTGTGTAGAACTTCCTCTATGCTGTCTAGACAGCATATTTTTGCTGCCAGCTCGTTTGCGGTCCTAAAGTACTTACAGATCCCTGGGTCTGGGACCTAGTAATTTCATGTGAATCAGCTACATCTGAAACAATCAGTATAGGTCTGCCTATGTCCAGTGTGATGTGACGGAATACTTGAGTCCAAACTTCAAGCTCAGAAACATAACCAAGCATGGCGTAAGGCAATTCACACAGAGAGCATTAATTGGACAAGCAATTAATCATTCCACTTCCAAGTACTCAACAGTGCAGAGTTAAGTTCATGTACAATAAGCCTGTTCTCTATCACAGTTTGGACCTTAATCGCTTGTTACTCAAGATATAGGCAGCACTGTACCAGCTGCATCAAATGCATCTGAAACATACAACTGACCACTGATAAAAAAAATTTGCTTTAACCAACTACAACGAGCAAACAAACAAATTATTTAGCTAGGAATCAGAACAATACATCAACCACAGTGCAAGTTCCGCCCGAATTATCAGTAGTAGTCTACTGCAGCTCCACTGGCTTCAACTACCAGTCCTGGTTGATGCTCTTTTCAACACGTTTTCTTTGCATAACTTGGTAATGTGAACACACCACTTCCCCCGAAGATGCTTCCGTCACAGCACTGGTTCAGTGTGATTAGCTCCGGGGAATGTTCTCGTCAGTGCGCATCTCTGATTTGAGGCGCACAAACTCTTTGGCGACCTCGTCATTGGATCGCTGCGAGAGGATCCGCAGCACAGTCCACCCCGTCTCATCCATGTGGATGCGCCTTCCAAGGGGCAGCCAGCAAGCGCAGCTGCCCTGCTCCATGATGTCCCGCAACTGCATCACGGCAACTCCTACCAGCCGGTCCTCCCGGGCAAAGCAGTAGTCCTTGACACAGATATGCAGTTCATACGACGATGGGCTCTCCTCGTTTCCCATCATGCTGCAAAGTGGGGAGCAACTTTTGTGAGCTGGCATTCATATTTTAAAATCGCACTTCCTTTTCTTAGCACAGTAAATGCTTGTTAATTCGGCCTTCAAGGGAACAAACAAAATGTTACAACTAACAGAGTGAGGGAGAGAGAACCAAACAGAAGAACTGAAAGACGGGGAGGTCAACTAGGCGATGCCTAGTAGTGCTACCCTACACGTGGAGAGAGGAACAAAGGGAGAAAAAGGGCTGCTATGATAAGGGGACAGAGGGTAAAGTTCACAGTCGGGCACTCAGCCCCGAGTCCTTTAAGAACTTCAGGAGTGGCTTCTTCACTTTCTTTGCGATGAAAGTTTTGTCCCAGATCCCAGAATCTGCTTCTGCAAGAGGTTGAGAGTCCAAGCAGCAGAGCGTAGCAGCCAGGAAGGCATGCTATTTGCTTAAACTAAGGGCAGTGACAAAGTATGTGTCCAATCATTTCATCACATCCACGCTGCTCACATGATGGAGAGTCTGCCATTGCGATGAGATGGGAATGGGTGTTTGTAAACACCACTCCCAGCCACAAGTGGCACAAAAGAATAGCATCACAGTGAGGGAGGCTAAATGGTATCTGCAGTTGAAGTAAGGGGTCAAAGTGGTGCGAACGGAATGTTAAGTCTTCATATGATTGCATAGTCACATTTTAAGTGAGCAGTCGAAGGTGCCTTGCTGCGCTGCCTGTTGTCAGTGGTATCTGGACAATGTTGGTTGTACATGAGCCGATCAAACAGCATCATCAGCTAATTCACTGCAAACAGTGCCACCATGGCTTGGTAGCCACTGGAAGGCAATTTTGTGAGCCTCTTCTACTGCCTGATGGTGCTTACCTCTGCTACAAGTTGCTCATTGTCGCCATGGCTCAAAGCAGAGTAAAGATATTGTAGGGAAGCTTTAGAGTGACAGAAGACAGCCCATTTCTGAGGTGCTTGTCCATTTCTACCCCAGCAGAGATAGTCCTATGTGAAATTAGTTGGTTAATTTTGGCCTGTCTTGCAGGAACAACCACAATGCAAGCAGACCTAGTAGAGGTTATGGAGACATACGTATAGACGTGAGTACGATTCCAATAGTAAAAATGTAGCATGGAGAGTGTCCGTTGCTTCAGATGTTGTCTGGGTAAATTCGATTTCTTCACTATCGCTGGAATAGCAAGGCGTCCATATGACAACTGCAGACACCAGTGGAGAGGGAGGTCGTGTTGCTGAGATCAACTGTTTTGGGATGGATGACTGTTTCATTGCTATTGTAAAACAGGTATTCGGCTCTGATATGTTCAGCGCCTGATGCAGAAGAGAACGACGACAAGCATGTTCAACACGCGTGATAGTCAGGAAAGAAAACGACGACGAAGCTCGCTTCGACGCTCGTACGTGTGCTCACGACTGATCGCAGAACGTTCCATTGACTGTTGAAGACGTATCGCTTTGTTCAAGGTCTTCTACAACACTATGATCTTCGCAAATAAAGAATGTGGTCTTTGCATAGGCAGAGGCGCAAGGTGATGCAGGGGAATCCTCGAATTATAATGTATGTGCATTCGCAGGGAGTTTAGGGGCAATATACGCTGAAAGCGGAAAGTCTCTAGCGAGTGCAATTTTTTCTAATGTTGATGTGCTCTGAGAGAGACCCAGGCTCTCTTGCAAACACTTGCAAACCCTAGCAAAAAAGACCAATAGGGCGCGTTATTGGTTTTATAAGAATCGGTATTGGTTCTGTAGGTATTCTATGTGTTTTATCTGCATTTCTATGAGACTATTCAGAAACTCATAAATCTTATAGACTGGTACATATTTGTCCTATAGGCAATAGTATTGGTTTCATAGGTTTATCGGTGGGTTGTATAAGAAAAGTATCAGACCAGTGCAGAAGCCCATACATCTTATAGGCTGATACATGCTTGTCTTGTAGACTACTACATATTGGTTCATGTGTCTGATACATCAGTATGCCTTTGTTTATGGGTCTTGCATGCAGGATCAGTACGTTGGAGATTTTAGGTCTTTGTCATTGTTTCCTTTTCCATCTCGGACACATCCCCAAAACTCACGCATTCATCCCGTTTATTGAGTGTTGCCGTAACGTACAATATTAGCCGCAATAACAATTGAGAACGCTGCGCGCGGTCTCAACAAACTACGTACGGTTGGAGCCGCAGGACGCGCGACGCTGTTGCTACTGGATCACTGAATGGAGATGGGAAAGCACGCGGATATATAGCACGGTTCTGTCGGGGCCCAGCTCAGTCACAATCACCTACATGTGCAGAGCAGGACGGTGAAATGGATTGAGTGGCGCGCGTCCAAGCAACTGCAACGCTGCAACCGCCGCCGAAGCGAGAGGAGTCGACATCGAGCACGCGACGAGTACGGCTCGAGCTGCCGACGAGGTAGCGCGATACCGGCGGCGCTTCGCAGCGGAGAGGTAGGTTTCCTTTCTCTCACTCCAACTCCCGCGCAAGCGTTCCCGTGCTGGCCTCTCTCATCCTCCTTTCCACCTCTCCTCTGGGCGCGCATGCGCAGCTCCGTAGAGGCATTGGCGCTGGCGCGATCGCTGATCGGGCGGCAGTTCGGTCGGTGCCCTGTGTTTACAAGTTTTCGCCGATTTTCGGGATGCTTCTCGAGGATATCAACGTTCCAGCGCACGTTCAGCTTTTGATCAGGTGCGTGTGCATCACTTGCAACTTCGGGCTGACGTTTATACTTTGTCAGTGTATGATGTGGCTTTGCGTTGCAGAATGCCGTTGCCTGCACGCCAACAAAGGAATTTGAATCGCGCGGTGTGATATAACGCAGCGTCGAGTTTTAAAGTTGTCGGCACGATTTCTTGAAAGTATTGATGAAACTTTTTAGCGTTAATCTGTTTTCGAATATCGTGCGCACTGTGTTTAAGTGGCAGAACCTGTGGTGAGGCGCAAGGCGGAATGTTGGTTCAGCAGCTACCTCGGCGTTCAGTAATGGCGGCGCCTCTCCTAACTGCCTCCGCATGAATACGCGCGCAATCGCGGTTGCCGGTATATGTGTGGACCGATTTTTTGAAGTCATGGTGGTGTCGCGTTCTTGAAATCGCTTATTTTTCAAGCTGTAACGCAATTTTTTATTTCTTTCAGGTGCCTTAGCATTCGAGAGACATCATCGGGCCGAAATCCGCAATCTTGGAATCGAGGGCTACCTGGATGCAGTCAATGTTTGGATTATGTGCCAGTATGCGTTGCCGCTGTCATTGTGGATTAAAATGTGTATACATGCACCTGCTGCGTAACTCATCCCTAGAAAATGGAACATAGCTGCCCTCTCCTTTCAGGTGTTCGGAGAGGTAAAACACCCACAGCTACTCGATGAGACCAATATTCCATAGGGCCTACAAAACCAATAGGAAGCCTACTGGTTTTGTAGGTCTATCAGATTATTGACAGCTATGGGTGTACTAGCATTACAGACCTATCAGTTTATCAGATGCCATAGGACCGATAAAACCATAGCCTATACGACCAGTAAACAATTGACCTATAAAACCAATACTCCAGTAGACCTGTAAAACCAATCGGCTAGGATACCCATAAGACCAATACTCTGGCAGACCTATAAAACCAATATCAATAATCTGATAGGCTATTAGTTTTCTATCGGATTTTTTTGCTAGGGAAGGGCCTGAACCCGGACTGTCTGGAGGGTAGGCAAATTATTCCTGCAAGTGTTTGAAAGTACAAGTGTACTGTAACGCAAAAATCTCCAAAATAGTGCTCTGTACAACTCCAGCATTGACCAAACCAACGAGCCCCATGGTTTTCCACCAAGAGATTGGAGTAAGTGAGAGGCAGATGTAAACTTTCTTTGAGTAGGGTACAATACAGGCTCCATGACAGATGGCGTTCTATCAAAATTCCCAAAAAATGATGAGATTTCCAGTAAGAAATGATGTAACCGTCGATGCATACCGAATATGTTGTCATACATTTGTGTGTAAATGCCACAAGTGCGCGCTTTTCCAGTGAAATGCTGAGACCTTGCTTCTGGAGATAAGTTACCATTGCTGCCCAATGAAGTCTTGTATGCACCTGGAAGCGCATCATAGAGGAGGCCCAGATGCAATGTCATCAGTGTGCCTAGATAGATATCTGGATGTTGCTAGGGAGGTTTTCTAGGAGGGCGATGACTGCCACGGTAAACAAAGTAGGGCTGAGGACATTGCCCTGGGATGCATCATGATAGGTCAGTATGTATAATGCACAGGTGCTAGCCATCTTCACATTGAATAAGAAATTACTTTTTAGTGATACAGCTCTCTATTCACGCATTCGATTCACCCAAACAGACATTGAGGACACAGTGCGTCTTCGTTCAGCGCGCGTCGAAATACTGGAGAAAACAGTCGAAACTAGCCCAGAAAGTGTAGCTGCATCCAATACCAACGCTGACTTGACGAAACTTTCTTCGGAAATTAGAGCACTGACTAACAAGTGCGATGACACTGAAAAGCACTTCCGCCGCTCAAACTTGTTGTTCCTCGGAATTCAGGATGGAACCCAGTGAAAGTTTGGATCAGTCAAAGGCTCACATTGTTTCCTTTTGCCGTGAACATCTAGATATAACAATCTGTAAACAAGAAATAGAATGCGCACACCGAGTGGGTTGTTTTCAGTCATAAAAAAAACCGTCCAATCATTGTTAAACTTGCACATTTTAAAGATAGATCAAGATTTCTTGTCGAGGTCACAAATTTAAAGAAATCGCATTCTCAGTCCGTGAGGATTACTCAGCCAAAGTTCGAGAAGCTAGGAAAAAAGCTTTTCTCTTATGGCAAACAAATTAACCCCTCTTTTAAGATCCGCTTTCACAAGTTAGTCATCAGCAAAAAAGTATTCACTTACAACACCGAAACGGACTCCATTTTAGAACTAAAGTCATAGCGGTTAATGGAGGTGCAGTGCTTTCCTACTGGAAGCTGCGGCTGCGGTGTTACCAGACCAGCAGGCAGTTTCGCATACCGTCTATCGGAAACGGAAAACAGAGTAGGAGGCATTTGGACAAAGGCTATGACAGTATGCTGGATAACAAGCATTGGGGAACTTGGTCTTTGCTCCGTTTTCTGTGAATATCACCAAGAAGAGAAATGCATATCATGCAACTATAAGAGGCATACGGCAATGATGCATGCAGGACGATGCAAGTTGTGCACACAAAACTTATGACGCAAAATGCCTTGCCTTCATTTCTACACAAAGAGTAACAGAAGCACCGAGGCTCCGCCACTCATGTACAAGATGTCTTTCATGTAAAAAACAGTGAGCTTGCAAAATACTGTAATAAGATATTGCTAGCTATAATCCAAACCACAAAGCCTTCGCGATGGTACGCAGTTCTATACACTTGTAACACTATCCACATGCTGCATATTTTTCATAATCATTCACAATGTACTCACAAGTGGAAGGTCTCGTTGTATTTGGGGGACCAGTTATTGTTCTTCGACTTTGTGGCATGTTTTCGTCGCCTCTCGCTTAAGTTGGGCCCAATGATATTCACTTCCACAAACGGACGGAACATGCTTGTGTTGGGCCACTTGATGTCATTGGCAGCAACCACTGGTAAACAGGGAATAGGAGTGCACCCATTATTAGTACTTGACCTTACAAAGGCTCCATTATGCTGTGATACCTTCAATCCTCCTTTACTCAACCAGTGACAGTCCTTCTACCAAAATCTTTCTAGCCCCCCTTTCTTGCATAGTTAAATATTCAACGAAAATATTTTTATACAGGGGCGTAAGTAGGCGCAAGCATTTTGGAGCAGCTTTGGAGCAGTAAAACAAGTTCTAGAACATTAAAATTATGTTTGGCGGACTGTTTCTAAGGTCAAATGCTTTTAATGCAAATTTTCTATTCCTGAAATACAAAGAATTCAATTTGATTCCGTTTCCTTCAATATTCAATGCCACACACGCATCAGAGCTAAAATATGTGCTTACAAGTTCTAAAATCACACAGTTGACCTGAGTAACAGTCTGGAACAGACTAGCAGCAAATGAAATGCTTGCTTCTACATTTCATACTTCAGCATTTGACAAAAAGCTTTTGATTATTTTGACTTGATAGACTCGAACATGGAGCCTACCACTTTGACGAGTTCAAGCACTTGTCTGGAAGGAGTTCACTTCAATGAGCCGCACATCTCTGCTCCCTATCTTGTGCATATCATTCTTTACCCTATGCCACTGCTGAAAAATTCCTGGGCACCAGCCAGTAGTGCTTTTAGGGAGGATAGATGACGCTCAACATTAGCCTTTGATCCTCCTTCAGTTCTTTTACTTCACAGCCTTCTGCCAGTAGCTTCTCCTGTTTTCGCCTAATCAATGCTGGGCCTTGCTTAATTTCAATACTTTAGTGGATAGGCTTAGTATGGCATTGCAAAACATCTCAAGGACACTTCCAGTGATTGATACCTCTGCAGCGTCACCCCTATAACGCTTTCAGTATATTTTCTATGATGCAGACTTGAGGCGCTTGTTATTAACAAAGACGCTTCATGGTGAAGTACCGGCTTGTTTTCAGAGGAGAAATAATAGAAAAACTTATGCAGGTCTTTGTTGCCGGATAAGATTCCTAATGGCTCGATGTGTCTGCAGCGGGTGCTTTGCTTGCTGCTCGCACTTCTCTCACAACCGATGATTCAAAAGGCTGGGGGAAAGTCTAATGTCAAGTGCACAGAACATTTTTAAAAATAATTAGTTCCTTCCAATCCCTTGTGATATAATATTTATTATGCTCTATGCTTTTATAATTTATGAAAATTATATATGAATTAGGCCCAACACAAGATGCATTATAACAGTGCCAGTGATGTGCTGCCATTGTTTAGACTACGGCGGCTCCTATAGCGTGCACACGCAACTCATAGCACACCACCATCGTGCTATGCTTCTCACGGTCACTTTACTAAATTCAATCGGACAACCTTTTTGGCATGCCATACAATGGCCTACTGTGTGGCAGAAAAAAAGGATTCGACGGCAGAACATTAGGGCAGCTGGTTTGGAGCAGTTTTAGAGCAATATTCCATTTTGGAGCAGAGCAGGATGAAGCAGGAAAAGCAGTTTAGAGCAGACTGAAGCAGAATGGAGCAGCACTTTCACCCCTGTTTATAACTCTTTTTCATATTAGTAAATGCTTCACAAACAGTCAGGTGAAAAATACATGGCTTAATTAGTAAGTGACAGAAAATAATGCATTATGGTGCTAGACCAGCTGACCAAAATCAAGTACTTTGGACTAAAGAAATCCGCAATTCAGCATATGTACTAGCGGCAATTTTTAAAGTAATTTTAAGGGGGAAATGCAGGGCTAGAGGGTCAATTTTTGAACTGTTGCACCAATTTTGACATTTTCAAGGATGGCTTACCTTCCGCTTATTAGAACATATTCTAAGTTTCGTCACCTTAGCACAAATAGAAAAAAAAGGTATAGCTGTCATAATGAGTAATTAAGTGTGTCAGCTTAGGAAAACTATGATTTCAAAAATGATGAAGATGTACTAATCGTTTGTGCTTAGATAACTTCTAGGTAGTTCATTGTGCAGGATAAGGTTGTTCATGGTGCAGGATAAGGCCAATTGCAGATTCTTTATATTTTTGTAAGAATCTGAGCACTTTAAAAACAATCCTTTGTTGTCATTATATGCCACATATTTGATAGTTTATTTTTCTTAGAGAATAATTAGAAATGCAAAAAGTCCTTTCCCGAGAAAATTTTAGATCAGAAACCGCCTTGAAAGCAGCCTTTGGCAAAAGAGTTTAGAAATGGTAAATTTCCTAACGATTGAGCTCTGGCAAAAAACAATGCAAGCCGAGAAAAATGAGTTCAAAGGTTTCAGAACATGGTATTTAAATTTAGGGCATAAATAACTAAATAAAAGTGGTCTGGTGCATACGCTGGGCTGTCCTTTTCAACATGACACTGCTCTGTGGTAATTGTTTCTAGTTGCCTCTATTTCTTTTTTCAGCACTACAGTTGTCCAGTGCCCCTGTCTGCGGTCACGAAATGCTTTTTTTGGTTGCTTGATGGACTTGAATCTTCATCTAAGATCCATATTCTCATTTCCAGCTTGTCGAGTACTCAGCTTAGCCAGGCTCCCAGTGGTGCGAAAAGCATTAGAAAGTTACACGTGCATTTTAGCCAATCCGAGCTTCTATTTCGGTTTTCCAGCTAATCTGCTCTTGCCCTGACCAAAACTTTGCCTTTTCTGTATTTTTTAGTTGCCTGCTATACTCCCAATAGCAGGTCTTTTCTGGCTAGAGAGCACGACAAACAAGCATTCTAAGTTGGGGATACACTCTACGTTTTTTTTGTGAAAATTGTGATTTTAGCCATGCATGCCCCCCTTAAGCCAAGAAGCAGCTTATATTTATTTACTTTCTTGCCTTTAGAGGTTAGAAAATGCATTAAGAGGAAATACAAGCCATGCGTACATCTTTGGTCACAACTCTTTCAAATTGAAAAAAGTAAAAATGACCTTTTTTTTGAAATGAAGATGAAGATCATGACTGTTAAGACTGCACACTCAAAATGTGCAACTCTTAGGGAAAAGTGGCTTAATGCGACAGAGCGCACTCAATACCTTTTACGGTGATCTTGTGCTCTCCTGTGCCTGGGTGCATGAATAGATCAACCTGCACTGATACTTCACCAACACTGCCTTCTTCAGCACTTGGTTGATCTGCAACAAACGCAATGGACAAAAAAACAATTCTCTCTATGCCAGCTATACTAGGTTGCTCTTCTAAAGCACAACGTTCTTGGCTGAGGCAGTACAGATGAAAGGTCTATAGCATTTAGTAAGGCTCGAAGCATACAACGCCTCACATATAGCACTGTTCCACACAGACGTAATGCAAGGCAGTTGCTGTATACACATAATTTCTAAGAGTCCGCATATCTGCAGAAATACTGTGTATTAGAGCATGCATTAACTGCCAAAGTGCAATAGCACAGTGCTAATGGGTACGAACACTCATTTTTGCACTTCCAATCAAGAAAGCCACAGTCTAGGGACCTCTCATCTCTGGACAAAGCTACCACAACAGAGATGAGATAAGGGATAATTTAGAAAGCATAAATGGCACACAAACTAATTTATTACAGCTGATTCTGGAACTGCTATCTTTTTCTTGCAGATATTAAATCAGTGATGAGCAAAGAGCCAGCAGAAAAATAATACGAGGAAGCATCACAAGGGCCTGAGAAGGAAAGTATGAAGACTAGTGAATTGGTGCCCTTACAAAGGTTAAGGCTTCCCAGTTTGTGTCCAACAAGTACTTAGGAGCTTCAGGACAAGTAAGCCTAGAAGGAATATTTTTTTGAAGCACTGACCTTGCTTGGTCTGGGTGGAGACGAAGGTTTTGATGAGTGTGTCAGTCGTCTGGGTGTACAGGGAGAGGGCATATCGAAGGCTCTGCAGCTCGGGGCTCTTGTCCAAGAATGTCTTCTTAAGGCCATTGCCACCCGCATGAAAGTACTGCTTGATGGTGTCCAGTGCCACATCCAGCACAGCACACTGCTTTGGTGTGAGGTTCTTCTCCACTTCCTGCACAAACACACCGGTATGCTAACTAGCCTGAACGTGTAAGAAGTTGTGGGTGATTCCTGACACTACATAAATGAGGTTATATTTCACAGTGATAGCTGTACACAGCCATCCTGAGAGTAATTGGCGTCGTCGTAGGGGCCAGTTTTTTGACACCGCCATCCAAGAGATTTGGTCAGTGTCACAGTGTCAAAAATGAGGCCATAAAATTTTGTGCAGGTCAGAAGGTAAAAATAAATATTTGCTGATCACAGAGAACATAAGTGCTGGCTAAAAAGTGCATTAAGTGTTCTACATAAGTTGATTTTTAATAAGAAAGTAATTACTCATTGGCATCCACCTAAGCACAGCCATACAGCTACAAAGGAAAGCTATACAGCTTTCTCAGAAACTTGGTAGTTAAAGGAAAATTCATCCTGGTCCAGGGATCGAACCCGGGACAACCGCCTTGCCGGGGCAGTCGCTCTACCACCTGAGCTAACCAGGACGATCAGCAGAACAAATGGTAGGGCGAGAACAAATTGATCTATAACTCGAAGTGGGAATGATGTTGATCAAATATTAATGGGTTCCAAGGCACGGTAGTGTTTAAGTACAAAACAAGAATGGCCAGCTTGAAAACGTTGCAAACCTCATGACTTCGCCTAGCCTGTGGTTGATTTTAACTACACATCAGCATTTAGTTATGACAGCAGTGACGATGGAACCAAAGTGGAACATCGACATCTGCATGCTGGTTAGTTAAGTACTCATCGTTAACCTCACTTACGTGTCCAGTATTATTTTGAGCCAAAAATACTAATAAACTTAGAAATTCCTTTGTTTATTTATTTTTTTTTGCAGATAGTGGCCAATAAGAGGCCAAATATTTTGTATATTCTGGAAAAATGTTAACTTTTTTTTTCTTTTCAGGTAGAAGTATATAATTACAAGTACAAGTCTTGTCTAAAATTTTTTGTAAAATCTTGATTTTGGCAATCAAAATTTTGTATTGCATCACATAGTTCATTGTTTGTACTCCTACGCCTAGAAAGCAAACTTATTTAGCTTCCATTTCATGTCATAAATAATATATTAAGCTTAATATAGCTTTTGCACAAACAAAACCTACAAAATGTGGTCATTTTTCCCATGACAGCAAAAGAGTTTAGAACAATAGAGTTAATAAGTTAATAAAAGTTAACCTTGACCCCAACTTCCCTCCGTCATGTCTTCACTGCGTAGGTCACTCTACATGAACACTGCATGCCAGTGAATAAAATGGTCCATTTTGGCTATTTTTCACATGCTGTAAATGCCTACACTGTTTAGCTGCACAAATCTTGTGCATCTTGCTGGGATGAAGTTGCAATATATGCTGTTGGCAACCACCTCCTGCAGAAGCTGTGGCCATACGGAGAGATTAGTTTAGTTTAGTTTATGGGGTTTAAGGTCCCACAGTGACTCAGGCTATGATCGAGAGCCGTCGTAGTGGAGGGCTCCGGAAATTCGACCAGCTGAGATTCTTTAATGTGAGATTCTCCATGGGTGCCTTGCTTTCAGCCTCCATTGAAAATCGGCCGCCGCGGCTGGGATTTGATCCTAGAAGTCGAGTGCCTTAGCCACTGCACCACCACGACTGGGCTGAGATGATCACCAACATGTGACAGTCAACTGTCATCATTTATCTACCGTGGGAACTTCGCGAACCTTTTGCATCACTGTCATTTTGAACGAAGCCCACTTTCCAGAAGCGATTATTGACAAGAAATCCGATAAGCTTGCAGGACCCAGGAACCAGCAACGGCAAAAAGATGCACCTCAGTGACTGACGGCACTACGTATGGAACACATGGCCGATGCGGCAATGCATAGGCGCAGGCACCCTGGTGCATTTTCTACAAGAGGCGTATCCTTGGAAGTGTTAATAATGGAATGCTCCACAGAAAGTCTAGGTCTTTTCTCGTCACTGCTGTGACATGTAAGCGTCCCCGGCGTGCACAACGTGTGTACACATGGTCACGTGTTGTTCACATTTTCATGGCACCAGGTTGACCCATTGGTCTTTTCCACCAGCTCCTCGTGCCCACTTTCACATTGCGAGCATCGTTTGGCTGATGTAACTGTAGCGTTTCAGTGTTTTTGTCTCTTCTAGGGTTGGCCCTCATAGACCAGATTTAATTGTTATAACTAGGAGTGTGTGAATATTCAAAATTTCGAATATTGTAAAAGAAGGCTAGGTCGAGACGGCGAGGTCGTGACGGCAAGGACAGCCAAGCCTTGTCTAGCGTTTTAATCCGATCACGAACTCAGGCGCGCGCCGGAGCCGGCGCCGCAGGACGATGATGATGGTATGTACAAATGAAAGAAGAAGATCATGGCATGTACAAATGAAAGAAGGTCCACAGAAGGCTCACACAATCTGCCCGGGGGGTCGGAAGCGGCCAGCCTGGTCGCTCCTAATTAACCGATGTACCGCGGCGCACAAACGGTTTCAAGCGAGAAACATGAACAATTTCAGTTCCACGGTGGCGTCGATCGGCTGGGGGATCAACAGGCGTGACTTTGTAGTTAACTGGAGAAGTTTGGCTGATAATCTCGTAGGGACCAAGGTAGCGGTGGTGGAATTTGTCACTAAGGCCAGGAGTGCGCAGTGGTGTATACAGCAGTACTTCGTCACCGGGACGATAAGAGACCACGCGATGCGTAGAATCGTAGCGACTCTTGCGGTCTTCCTGGCACGCTGCTGTGTTGAGGCGGGCAAGATGACGGCATCTGGCCACACGAGATAAGAACTGGGTAGGTACTGATGGGGAGTAGTCGGGCGTAGAGAAGAAGGAAACGTCGAGAATTGTAGTTGGAGGACGGCCATAAACGAGGAAAAATGGAGAATAACCGGTAGTCCGTTGTACTGCTGTGTTATAGGCGAAAGTGACGAATGGTAGAATAGTGTCCCAATTTCGATGATCCGGTGTGATGTACATGGAGATCATATTGGATAAGGTGCGGTGAAATCGCTCAGTCAGCCCGTTAGTCTGGGGATGGTAGCTTGAGGTTGTCTTATGAAGGGTGGATGACGCGTGAAGAACTTTGGCAACGACTGCCGATAAGAAGGCCGTCCCGCGGTCGCTTAGGAGCAACCGTGGAGCGCCATGGCGCAATTCAATTGATCGCAAAAAGAAATTTGCTACTTCTTGAGCGGAACCGGTCGGTACAGGTGCTGTCTCAGCGTAGCGTGTAAGGTGGTCGACAGCTGTTATAATCCAATGGTTACCCCCATCGGAGAGGGGTAGGGGACCATATAAGTCGATGCCGACTACGTCGAATGGCGTGGCGGGACAGGGAACAGGTTGTAGAAGGCCAGCGGGCGAAGACGTCGGCCGTTTGCGACGTTGGCACAGAGGGCAGGATGGGACGTATTTGGCAACGCAGGAAGATAGGCCAGGCCAAAAGAATCGTTTTTTCACTCGGTCGTAGGTTTTGTCAACACCAAGGTGACCTGCAGTAGCGTCATCGTGGAGAGCCTCCAGTATACGTGGACGAAGCACACGCGGCACGACTGGGATCCAGCGAGTTCCATCAGGGCAATACACGAAGCGGAGTAGGATGCCATCTTCGAGCTTAAAATTGCGAAGTTGTCGGCGAAGCCGAGCATTGGGTGGGTCCGAAGCGCCAATAAGGCGGTCGATGATGGGTCGGCAGTAGGCATCGGCTAATTGCTGTGAGCGGAGAGCGTGTTTGTTTTCAGAGTCATCAAATGAAACTGTTGTGATATACATCGGAGAAAGAGATGGTCGGCTGTGGTCATAGGTGGAAATGCATTGGGAAGAAAAACAGCAAGCCGATTCCGAAAGCAGACAGCGAGAAAGAGCGTCGGCGTCTTGGTGTTGGCGACCCGATTTATAAGTGACGTCGAAATTGTATTCTTGCAGGCGTAGAATCCAACGACCAAGTCGGCCTGTCAAATTTTTGAGCGAAGACAACCAGCAAAGAGCATGGTGATCGGTCACAACTGTGAAATGCCGACCATATAGGTAAGGGCGAAATTTTTGGACAGCCCAGACGACGGCAAGGCACTCCTGCTCGGTAATGGTGTAGTTTTTCTCAGCTGGAGTCATAGTCCGACTGGCGAAGGCAATCACTTTCTCACGCGAAGTTGCATCGCGCTGCAGGAGTACAGCTCCAAGACCGAGACCACTAGCATCAGTGTGCAGGATGGCTGGAGCGCTGTCACTGAAGTGGCCAAGAACAGGGTCTGATGTGAGGGCGTGCTTCAGATTATTAAAAGCGGCTTCGCACTGTTCAGTCCACACGAAAGTGCTGCGTGCTTTAAGTAGTTGATGAAGTGGAGCAGCAATACTTGCAAAATGCTTTATAAAACGCCGGAAATAAGACGCCAGGCCGAGAAAACTGCGCAATTCTGTAATCCGTTGTGGACGAGCGAAGTTCAAGACCGCGATGATTTTTTCAGGGTCTGGACGAATGCCGTCATGGCTGACTAGATGTCCCAATATTTTAATTTCCTTCTGTGCAAAGTGGCACTTCTTGGTGTTGAGCTGAAGACCCGCTGAAGCGAGACACGTGAGGACCTCATTCAGGCGCGTGAGATGGTCGTTAAAAGTTGACGAAAAGATGACAATGTCATCCAAGTAACATAAACAGGTTCTCCATTTTAGGCCACGAAGCACAGTATCGATCATTCTTTCAAATGTCGCTGGTGCGTTACAAAGTCCGAAAGGCATAACATTAAATTCGTAAAGGCCATCGGGAGTTGAGAAAGCGGTTTTTTCTTTATCGTCCTCGTGCATAGGTATTTGCCAATAACCTGAGCGGAGGTCCAAAGTAGAGAAATATTCGGCGCCTTGGAGAGAGTCAAGGGCGTCATCAATTCTTGGCATTGGGTATACATCTTTGCGGGTAATTTTGTTGAGTGCCCGGTAATCAACACAAAAGCGTACCGAGCCGTCCTTTTTTTTAACTAACACTACTGGGGAGGACCATGGGCTTGTCGAGGGACGAATAATATTGCGATGGAGCATGTCATTTACATTTTCTTCAATTACTTTTCGTTCAGAGAGGGAAACCCGATAAGGCCGTCGGCGAACGATAGAGTTACCTTCAGTAATGATGCGACGGTGCGCAACACTAGTCCGTCCGAGTGGTGGGGAAGTGGCATCAAAAATGGCTTGGTGGTGTCGAAGCAATGTCAGCAGTTCTTGGCGTTGGTTCGGCGTGAGGTTAGGATTAATAGTCTTTGTGAGAACAGAAAGAGAGACGTCTGGCGAAACACGGCGCTGAGGCAGAGGGGCGGTGAGCACCATCAAGGACAGAGGTTGAACATCCACCATGCAGGGGAGAGAAGTTCCTTTTGGGAGCACGAGGGATTCACGTGATGTGTTAGTGGCCGCTACTGTCGCTGAGCCGTTGCAGAACCTCACAAGACTTGACGGGAAGGCGATACCGCGTGCAAGATGACGATGAGACGGTGCGATGAGTACGTCCCGTCACCCCGTCAGTGATGTGGTCAGAAACAACGGTAAGCAGTTTTTCGCACTGAGGAGGCAAAACAGTATCAGCGGCGGCAACTAGGGGATGATGTCGTTCAGAAACTTCAGATGAAAAATCGCTGTCTGTCATATGGATAACACGGTCGCCACAAGAAATTAACGCCGACGCGGTTGACAAAAAATCCCATCCTAAAATCATCAGATGCGCACATGGTGAGAGCACAGCAAACTGCACATGATGGCGGACGCCGTCAATAACAATTCGTACGGTGCACTTTGCTAAAGGGCGCAAAGGGACGTCATTGGCTCCACAGAGTTCAGGCCCATCATATGGTGTCGTCACTTTTCGCAAACGGTAGCACAAATCAGCGTGAATGACAGAAATTGCAGCTCCTGTATCAATCAATGCTTCGACCGGTAATCTTTCAGCGAAAACAGAAATCACATTATACGGGCGATCTGGAGGACTTTTGGTAAGTTCGCAGAGTGCAGTTTGACCTCCGGAAACTGCAACGCTTAGTTTTCCGGATGGCGGACAGGGATAGTTGTTGCGGGTCGGAGAGGGGAAACTGAGCGACGGTATGGGGATAGGGACCGACGTCGGGATGCATGGGTTCCACGAGGCTCAGACGAGGATTCTGGAGGTGGGGATGACCTTCGAGGTGGGCTTGGAGTAAACCGGCGTTGATAATATGACGTTGGAGGGATGTCACTTTCAAAGGTATCGTAACCACGGCGCTCGTTCTGGAGGCGGCGACGACAGACGCGAGATATATGTCCTCTGATGCCACAGTAATAGCAAATTGGTCGGGAGGGGCGCCAAGGTGCGTAATAGGGTGGTGCAGGTTGAGCCGTCGTTATTGCATTGACGTGATTGTAGTTTGGTGCCGGTCGAGGCGGGGGAACTAAAGGAGGGGGGGATGCTGTGACGTGCGCGTAAGTCGGTACTGAGCGGGGTGCCGGAGGGCCAGATGTTATAGGTTCGGTGATTGTTGCCAGCTCTTCTTTGATGATGCTGCGAAGACCTGCGTCATTAGATGTTGCGGAAGAGTGTTCGCACCCGTGTCGACAGACAGGCTTGAGCGCCTGGAGTTCCTCGCGGATGATGGCTCGAATAAGTGCCCGCAGGTCGAGATCAGCAGAGGTCGGGCCAGTAGCGTTGGCGGGCTGCAATCGGGAGGACTGCAGCTGGTCAATGCGTTGGCAGGTCGTAATAATGGAATCAATAGTTGAAGGATTCTGAGCAACTAGGATGTTATACGCCGCAGAATTGATTCCTTTCAAGACGTGGTGTACTCGTTCATGTTCCGCCATGGTGGGACTAATACGCCGGCAGAGTGCAAGCATGGCCTCTATGTAAGACGCATATGACTCATCAGGACCTTGACGGCGTGAAGCGAGCTTGGTCTTCGCGATCTCAGTCCGAACTGCCGGGTCGGCGAAGTACTGTCGGAACTGCTGTTTGAAGGTGGTCCAGTTAGTTGTGTGGGGCTCGCGGTTGATGAACCAAGTCCTGGCGACCTCAATAAGGTAGAACGAGATGTTGAGAAATTTCAGAGCATCGTCCCACCGGTTGTAGGCACTGCAGCGTTCGTAGGTGTCAAGCCAGTCATCGACGTCTTCATCGCGACGACCAGCGAACAGCGGCGGGTCGCGCTGTCGTGTGGGCACAGTCGGAGGGGGTGGTGTAGCCGAGGTAGAGGGTCCGGCTTGTTCGTGGGCACTGTCGGTAGACATAGCGATGGTGGCAGTTGCCAAACGGCGACCGGAACGTAGCTCCAGCGAGAGGCAGGGCCCAAGGCAGCAAGGGGATCAAATTTCGCCTCCACCACTTGTAAAAGAAGGCTAGGTCGAGACGGCGAGGTCGTGACGGCAAGGACAGCCAAGCCTTGTCTAGCGTTTTAATCCGATCACGAACTCAGGCGCGCGCCGGAGCCGGCGCCGCAGGACAATGATGATGGTATGTACAAATGAAAGAAGAAGATCATGGCATGTACAAATGAAAGAAGGTCCACAGAAGGCTCACAATATGTATAAAATATTTTTGTCACTCGATTTGTATTCAATAATCTGATATTCAGAATTTTTGATCATTAAAAAATCATTGACTACACCGAAAATTTTAAAATTCACCGCAGTTTCACTGCACTGTGCGCTTCACCGCAACGTTTGACCATGTTGACATTGCAGTGAAGCATCCTCGAAACGCAGTGGGGCCATTTTGTTACGAGGGCCTTGCTGGCGTTGTGCTCAAAACAAAGCAATTGCTGCAAGAACGAGATGCTACTGCTCGCTGCCTCTTCCAAAGCAAAATTTATGGATGGCTGTACAGCATTCAGGTGTTCCAAGAAAGCTTTAAAGGTGCTGCTAGTTTGAAATGCAAAAACAGTCATCAAAATAACTCAGGAACACCTTTGGATGTGGTGTGAACGAATCCAGGGCTTTCTGTTCAATAGATTCCACTGTCAAGTTGGCAGCCGTGACTGGAATTAATGCTTCTGTTGCGGTTCCAAAAATCTGCTTGAACACCAAGTAAAATATGGGTTGACCAAGCAGAAATAAAGCAATTCGCTGATCTCGCCGATGTTCAACGGTGTGCGATCGGGAAATGATTGGCCGCTCTTCAGGATCCTTTTGCAGGTTTCTATGGCAAGGTTGATTGGGACACTTGTGAACAGCGAAAATACATCAGACACGAGTATGTCGTGCCCGAAATACTGTTTTCGTTTTTTGACTCGGTCAGTGACCCAGAAGAAAGATAGACAATGGGGTAAGTTGGTATTGGCTCATATTGGAAAGGTACAGCGCAAAAAAAAAACACAAGACAAAAGAAAAAGACAAACTAGAGGACAAACCGGAAGATGCATAAATATTCATTTGCGAGAACATTTGAGATCCCTCTCTGATACTAACTACTCCGATTTGAAAGGTCACTGTCGCACCTGTGAAAAAGATGAAAAGAAAAAAAAAAAAACAACTGCCGCCCTTTAGTTGCGAACACTAAGATTTTATTTCGACAGTGGAATAAAATTACAAGAGGGCTGATGGAGGCCTACTTGATTTGAAAAAGACAGTCGCAATGTATAAGACAGCCTTCGGTAATACTAGTTAATAAAGGTATCGTTCATTGATAATTCATAATCTTGTCCTTAATTTTCAAGGGAGAGGGGAGAAAACATTTTTAGAAACTTATCATCCAGTGATTGTGACTTATGATATCTTTTTAACCCCTAGCAAAGTGTTTCGCGCAAGTGCTATAGGCTTCTTGCTATCACTTGAAAGACTTGTATAAAGATGTGTTTCTTTCCAATAAAAAAAATTTAGTTGCGAGTGCGCACATCTGTCAGTCTTCTTTCGCCTTGTGTTTTTTTTGCGCTGTACCATTCCAACATGAAGTCAGTGACTCATTCTTCATATGTTAATAATCAACAATGTTTGTTTGTCTTCATGGAAGAAAAAAAGTATTCAATTAAAGAGACACTAATGACAAACTGAAGTTGACCTAGGCTTATATGAATGTGTATATATTCAAAGAAAATGCAACTAATCTGAGCCAAAAAAAGAGTGAAAAGTGAAAAATAGCTGCTGCTACCATTGGCTGGCTACACTAGTACACAGCAGTGATGTGAAACAACATATCTTCTTCACTAGAATGGACACTGAAGAATTACAGGCCTGAATAAAAAAGAAAGTTTCATGTCACTGTTGCTATATATAGAGCACTGTTATTGCACAAGAAAGACAAAACAACTGAATTGTAGCAGACTGAACTATATTGAAAACCAAAAACATTGGACATCGTTGTCAGCGTAATGAGTTTGAATCAGTGTGTCAAAAAAATAAATAAATAAAAATCCAACCTTAACTCCAAAATGAAAGCGTCCTTTGTTACGAAACAAAGGTGAATAACGCTGTGAAAGGCCCAACTATTGGATTTCGGTAACAACAAGCACCTGAAGGAGTTGTGTTCAGTGTCCCCTTAATGGCTGTTCAGATGCATGTGCACAGAGATGTCTTCATTCTGAACACTGCAAAATGCACAGCGTCTAGGAAAAGTGTTTCTTTATGCAGCTATGCACACAGCTCACATTCTGCCATGTGCTAAGAAAAAGGAGACAGCAGAAGAAGAAGAAGCAGGCAGGCAGGCAGGCACTGGTGTTGGGGAGTGAGAGGCTCACCATTACACCCAGAGTGGGCAGCTTGTTGGCAGCGACGTGATTTCGAAAGAGCCGTGACACGTCTTCAATTTTGGCATTGGGCAGGTTGGGAAGGATCATCTGTGGCAGGGCAGAGGCAGCAGGGAAGAAGAGGCCAGGAGAAGAAGGGAGAAGAAATGTAGCAGTAAGAAGAGAGCAGGCAGGCTGAAGAAGCCAGGCTGAACCTTCGCTCGCGCTCACTGGTCCCCGATATGGAGGCAGTTTGGGGAACTATGCAACTGAGAAAACTCCACAGAAAGATCTCTTATGCATGTGTCTTCTGTACTTTATCTTAGCATAGCTCGCATAGTTTCTGCAATGCATACGTATGCGTCGTCATGCACCTTCACAGTGTAGGGAATGTACGGTATTGTCACATATATTCTCAAGAACAGATATACCATGGCTCAAAAAGACGACAGCTTAACACAAAGTTATGGAAACACTTTCACATAAGAATTAAGTCTAACTTTCTTCTAATACACTGGCCCAAGTAGCCGAATGGCAAAACTTACACCTTTAACGATGAACATCAGAATACTGATTTTGCTCCAATGATTCTACTTAGCTGCTGTTCTGTGTAAAAGAGCCATCTCATAAGCTTGCTGTCATCTGACATCTCTTTATTGCTGCATACATAATATAGTTTTTTTAAATTTTAATTAAAGGCTTGTTTTTGATCGTTATGCTCGAGCGAAGAGGAGGCCAGATGCGAAGTATCTAAAAGCGTCACTATGTGCGTGTGTAGTATGAACAATTATGCCATGTAATGGAATACGTTTTGTCCTTGTTGACAGTGCACCTTGCAAAGATTAGTCAACGTAAGACTTCATGGCACAGCAAAGTACAGCTATAGAAGTTGGAGGCACTGAGACAGCAAACATAATCCTTACATTCTTCTCTCCCATTGGTGGAAGCACTACGGTCTTTTCCATTGTATGCATAACAATCTTCCAGAGTTCCTAAAGGAAGAAAACAGTATGCAGTATTAATGCATCTATGGAAAAAGCCCATGATATTCCAGTACAGCAATACAGCAACAGCCAGTCAAGGGTCGTGAACAGCATGCTCATTTAAGCTTTTCAAATTTAATTGAGACCCTTCAATTATACAGCCTCATTTTTAACATAAAATCAGATCAGTTGAAATTATCTGAGGTTTGAATTAAAGTATGCATTTGAGATTTGAAGGAACACAAATTTCCTAAAATATCTCCCGATGAGTGGTGGTCCATACTATCGTTCGAAAACTGGCAACTGTAGTCATGATTCTGCAACACCATCACACTCTGTGGTGCTTACCACGAACTACCTTCACAGGATAAGAATGGTTAATCATGTCAGAAAGCAGCGTGGATTCATGCCGCAATTAGTTTGCGCCTGTCTCCCTTCTTCCTTGGGACTGCTGTGTATCCCCCAAAACCATGCAGAATGGTGGAAACCACACCAGCCAACAGAGGCGCAAGTCTAATTGCGTTTTGTGGCAACAGAATTTGAAGGAAACTATTGTCGGGATGGATATATCTTCCGTACATTTTCACTCCTGCCCCGAGAGCATCCTGCTGAGAAGGAAGTGAGTGCGCTCACCTTGAGCAAACGCTTGAGCACAGTGCGCTCGCAGACCTGAGCGAACATGGACAGTTTTCCATCGAGAATGTCCATGAGTGGGTGCAGCACATGGTCTGCTTCGGCCGCCACCTCGTTGCGCTGGGACGTTTGGTTCATGGAAACCTGGCCACTGCCTTTGACCCCCGCCAGCAGGGAGCTCAGCTCGCCCATGCTCTGTTTGATGGTGGGCTCCAGACTGGAACAGAGACCACCCTCTTTTGGAACCAGAGAGAACCAACGTTTCCCTCGACCGCAATCAGATTTGCTCGCTTCGTGGCACACAACCTGTCTTTTGTTTCAATAGAGAGTGGATATTCTACTGGTCATAAAAACTTATCCTGTGGTGCATAAATTTTGCCAGCTCTGCTGAAGGCTATAATTGAAATCACCACCAAGTGCCCTGCCTCCCACTGTTTCCCTCTTCATCAGCTTTCATGAATGACGGTAGTTTAATGCATTACATTTCCGTTGCTACACATGCACTGCAAAAATTAAAAGAACGCACAATGGTCGGCATGTTTGCTGGCCATGACTTGACCATAACTGTAAAGCACATGTGGTTGGAATCAGAGACTTGCTACAGGCACCTACCATAAAATCTTCACACTTTTCAGACTACCTTATTTCATCTCGTCATCAGCCTGTTGTAGTTGCATATACTCCCGAACGACTTTTTCAGACTATGCAGCCAAAGCTACAGAGCCGAAACGCATCAGCTCGCTGCGCAGCAGGATGTAGTCCTTTCGTAAATTTTGCGGATTGTGCTCTGGAATAGTATACCATTGCTGAAATATTGATGTTATTAATATATATCACAATTGTACTACAACACAAGTGTGTACAAAATTAATGTAGTGAATTTTAATATCACTACCGTACGCTGAGCAAACGAGGTGGCTGCGCCATCTGTCGAAAATCTCCCGAAGAGTATGTCCGCTGCTTCTGCTGCGTCTATCCGCCGGCTGCTGCACACTTTTGCAATGAGATTGTTTTGGCAATGTACGCAGCACGTGACATCCATTAACCGTTATTTTACGCTCACTTAGGAAGTATTCTACAGAAAGTCATTTCAGTGTTGTTGGCGACTCGAAAACTATGATTTCAAGCAAAGGTGGAACTGAAACTGAAACCGTAGCTGAGGCCAGATGTGTGAGAACTACATGGTGTAGTGACACCGTGATAGAAGCTCCATTACCCTAGCCTTGGCTGCATAGCCAGGAAAAGCTATCCAAACGTATAGTGACATTTGGTAGCCAAAGCTACAAATAAAGTGATTTTTTTTTTTTAATGCTCACCTTTTAGCAAAAACTATACTAAGGTCATCCAAGACACCATTCAGTGACTGCTGGAGCTCCTTGAGTATATTACTAGCATCAGCTTCGAGCTGAAAAAAAAGAAAAAAAAAAGAAGAAAAAAAGTTTTGCCTGAAGGTACAATACTCAGATATTATTAGCACCTTTAGACTCAAGCTCGAAAAGCTGCATTGTAGATGCACGAGAAAAATGAAAGCAAAACTGTAATAGCACCAAGGCTGTGTGGGCAATGCTGCACCCACATGCTCTTTTTTGCCTCGTGCTCTATTGCCATAGCCTGACAAGCTACAAATTTGCTAGCCCACGAAGTATCAGCTCTGCAAGTAAAACACAATGTGCCCTGTCATTACACAAAACCAAAATGTTCAAATACAGATTTTCATTCTAGACAAAACAATTAAATCCAGGAGCCTGTATCATGGCCAGAACTCCCTAGTTACATGGTGAAGGCAAGTTACACCTATAAGCACTCAAAACGATAACAGTTGTCAGACAACACCGTGTGCCTCTTAAAATGAACTGAAAACAAACAGCAAGCTATAGAGGCAAGCACTTACTTTTTCTCCTCCCATAGATTCAAAGAGCTTCTCCAGTTGTACCCTAAGTTGCTGAATATTGTTCATCAAAATGCATGCCTGAAATTGAGATGACGGGGCATAATGTGAACACAGGAACAAGAACGCTAAGCATACTTTAGGTAATGCCCATTTAGTTGCAGGACTACAAGGACACCACATTTCTGGTTATGTCAAGCAATGCAGAACATAAACTTGTCAACGAACCTAGCACAGAAATTAAGCTATGCAATTTTGTTTCTTTCTTCCATGCTGCTTAAACGCAGCATTTTATCTCTGAAGTGTTGTTTCCATCTACAATGAAAATCAGTCTCCTATCAACCTATACTAATTCAAAAGAAGGTTCGATGTCCTATGATCTTGATCACTCAGGGGCTCGCCGATGTTTCATTTGAGCGATTTGTTTAAGCAGGAACTCCCAAAAATGCAAGCAATGAACGCAACAAAACTACATTATCAAGACGTAAAGTTATAGCAAGAAAACCTACGGTTTTCTCCTGCAGAACATAGTTTGGAAACTCCTTCTTGACAATGTCTGCGTATGCTGTCAGGACTTTCACAATTGTCTGTGTCAAATATAGAAGGAAAAAAGGAGACACCACATGAGGCACACCTAGCCCAGCTGTTTAAAAAAACTTGTGTGCTTACAAAGCAATTCGAAAGCATAATAACAGACGGTCTCCTCTTCAGCTTACCTTTGCAAAGCGCTTCATGTAGCGCTTTACGAGCTCAGGATCTGGGCACTCTAGCTTGCTAATGACGTCAAAGCACTGCGTGAGTTGTGTAAAAACGTCCACCACGGAATTGGAAAAAAGGGCATGCTCCGAACTCTGCAGGAACTGCAAAAGACAAACAGCAATGGGAAACATGAAATTGCAATAAAACGTTCTTTTCTTAAAGCCTGACCACCAATATAGGCTAATGTAGGCAGAAGTTTCATTACAAATTTAAGTTTGACAAGAACCGAGTAAAACAGTGCTAGGGGAGACGAAACACGTGAACGACAGACACATGCGCTGACTTAAGCATGCACTAACCAGCCCGTATTTGCCCTCTTCAGGTTTGACAAAGTTTTAGTCATCTGACACAATTTTCTTCATGAAATTAGGGACTGCAAGTTTTTCAATTATAACACTAACATATAGGAAGAATTTTGAACCAAAAAGGAAAATGTTGTTCGCAAGTGCATACCGATGCGAGTACGACACTACATGCCTGCCAGAAATGCGGCCACACCCGTTGTGTGCATGTGCCTCTTATTTCTGAGAGGAGTATGCTGTTTTCAAAGCCATCAGAATGTATTCTGATCAGGTTAATTAAGAGGATGGAGTTCTTACAGCCACCTATTCTGTGCTAGGTGCATTTAGAAGACCACACCAGGAAGCATACAAAGAATGTGGGTGGTTGGAAAATTTCAGTACATGATGAATCAAACTCAAACTATGTATCTCATTTTCAGTAAATGATGAATCAAACTCAAACTATCTCATCAGCTGTTATTACTTCCACCAAATTCAGATCCTAATGTGTTCATAAATCATTTTTGGACCATTGGGGAATAAAATAAATTTTTCAAGGTATACGGTTCACATTTAAAAGGACTTCAATCTTGCTGAAGTCGTCTGGGCTACTGGTCTGGTCATTAGCACCTGTACAGCCACATGAGAAAAAGCTGACTGTATTATAAATCAATAATTTCAATTTCCATTAATTTCCATGGGCTATGCCAATATATAAAGCAATAAAGAACTTTGATGGAAATATTTTAGATCTAATTATATCTAATGTGTCTCTTTTTGATCATTTTGCTCTTGTAGACATAATCACTGCCCATTTACTCTTGTCATTCGATTTTTCTTCCAGCGCATGAGACGATCTCAGAAGAATTTAGGTACGCTTACGGTGGTTACCTTGGGTTACACAATGAGCTTCAAAATTATGACTAGTCTCGACTTTTGGAGCAAGAATGTGGACTCTGGTCTTGAGCTACAGACATCAGTTCTGCAGCCCCAGGGGAAAGTCATAACTGATCTAACAGGTTTCTGGAAAAATTCCCAGTGGGTACTATAGTTGGTTCCCATTGAGCTTCAGTTGGTTCAGGCTGGAGGATGTGTTTTAAAAAGCAGGTGTGCATAAATATTTGAAATTTTGAACAAGAATCGAATATGTTATTCAATTTATATTAAAAAAAAAAACTAATATTCAGAATTTTCTGCACACTCAAGCACATCTAAAATTATTGAATTCACCACAGTTTTACCGTACTGTGTGCTGCCTTCCCAACAGTGTGCGCAAAGCGAAGCACTCGACGAAACCAGGGAATAAAAAAACTCAGTGTTACTCTGTTTTCATCTCAAATGCAGAAAACCAATGTGCAGGTGCTCATCAGATAAATTTACTGCGATGCAAATGGTTTTCAGCAGCTTTCTTTTTTAGGCTCATTTGATAATACAAGCCTTCAGTTAATTCGGACATTTTTTCTGGGTCCTCACGGTAGAGAATTTACTGCATTCAGCAGCAATGTGACTGCTCCTCCACCCCATTTGTTGCAAGTCCATCCTGCACAAAAACCGGCCATGCTGAACCTAATATGATATTTACACCCCATTTCTTAATAGGACACATGCTTCTGTACAATTCTACAGGAAAATCTCGAGGATACTAATTTCACGGGATGCCGGAAAATATTTATATCATCCTGAATTCACATGATCCAAAACAAGCAAAGTTTAACATGAAAATGAAGCATAAAGTTTATTTGGCTTGATTACTTTCAGCTGAAAAAGTCAATAATGCAGGTTTGCACTTTCCTAGGCTCGATGTCAACAATCAGCCCAGCTTGAAAAGAATAAAAATATGCTGCAGTTTCGTCGCTCACGCTGCCGGCGCAGAATGTCAAGGGTGTTGAGGGTCTCTGCTATCGATGATAGTGGATCAGCCTCTTCTTCTTTGCTGTCTGATGATGTTGAATGGTTTGCAATATTGTCATACACAGCCACAAAGCCGTAAGCAGAAGCTTGAATTTCCAGCATCCCAACCTTCAGTAGCCAAATCGTCGTCAGACTCTTTGGCGATCAGCGATGTGGGCGGTGCTGTCGTGAACACGCATTTGCGAAAGCAGTTTGCAATCGTTTGCGGAGCCACCTTGTCCCAGGACATGGCCAGAAAATGAATTGCATCCAGAAGACTAATCCCCTAATTTTCATCTTTATGATCAATCTTCGAGAGTAACCGCCTCGTTAAAAGGACCTTGAAATTATGTTTTACGTTCTGGATTACTCCGGGGCCCAGCAGCTGCAGGTGGCTCATCGCGTTCGCAGGAAAAAGCATGACTGTGACATTGTTTAATGCCACAGTCATCCAGGCTTTCTTATTAGCTTTGTACACACAAGGCAAACATCCAGTCATAACACGCCTGCCTCATCGGCATTGAAAATGTCGCACAGCATGTATCCCAAGGTCAGCGCCAACAACCATCTCATCCACTTTTTTGCCTTCTCCGCAACAGTTTTGTAAACAAGCTCATACCTTTCCTTAAAACAATGCAACCACCTTCCGGATGCTTGAAACTTTTCGACGTCAAGAGAAATTGCAGTGTCGTCGGCTTTCTCTCATAGCACTTTGCTATCCACGTTGACGCCGGCTACAATCACCTCCGAAACCATGCCAGCAAAACTTCTTCCAGCTTCACATGTGTAGCCCTCTTTGCTTACTTGATGTTGACACCAAAGTGCTAGGCATTCTTCAAAATGATCTCCCGCTGCCCAACAGAACAGACAATAATGCAGAGAGCATCGAGGGGGCTAGTCCTGGCTCGTTTCCAAGTCGAGACGCTTTTTCCTTCGGGTTTTCATCAACCTTTTCCAAAATTTCGAGCTTCTCTTTAAAAGAAAGGGTCTTCTGCTTTCTAGACAAATTGAATAATCCGCGTCTTCATGTCGCTACTGTTCATTTATAATGCCGCTAGTTGCTGGCTCCCTCTGGGCGAGGTTTCTAGTATAGTATATATGCCTACGGAATAAAAAAAGGCGTCTGTTTTCGTTCCGGAATCAGATGGGTGTCTGTTGTCGGTTCTACGGCTCCTGTTTGTGCCCTCGAGACGCAGGCCGTAACTGAGCCTCGCAACAGGCGTGCACTTAGCTAGTGTCCTTGTCCAGTCACGTTTAAGCAGGAAAGTCGTCGCAGTCTTCGCACAACACGAAACACTCATAGCAGTAGGCCATCAGCAAACGGAGGGATGTATCGGCGACTTTGCCCCATGTGCTGTGAATGGCTTGAAAGCTGCCTTGACAGCTGCTGTAATGTGGTCCTATATGTATGTGTCTGACAACTTTGTATCATCATCAGATGTGCCTCAAGGCTCCAACTTGGACCACTGTTGATTTTAGTGTTTATTAATGATTTGTCGTTACACGTAGTGAAATCGAGGGTTTTGCTCTTTGCAGATGATTTAAAATTATTCTGTAGGATTGAGAACATACAAGGGTGCCACCATTGCAAGCTGACATTAACAACATCGAGAAATAGTGCTGGATGAATCGCCTTAAATTGAATATTAAGAAAACTTCTGCTTTGTCTCTATCTAGGAGACGTGGCACAGTTATGGTTGACAATACACTCCTGGCTGGCCAAACATCTTGTGCTACCTATGTACGAGACCTTACTGGTATTGTCAGCTCAAGGCTTGATTTCCAGTTGAATGCATCTTTAACTTTCTTGCGTGCATTGAGACATACTGGTCTTAACTCTAGACTAACAAGAAAATTTCGTCAATATGAGTGTTTGCGCATTCTTTATTATGCTCTAGTGAGACCACTCCTCAAGTTCCTGTCACTAGCCTAGAATAGCGCCTCTGTCAGCTATTGCAAGAGAACTGAATGCAATCAGCATAAGCTCATATGCATTCTTTATAACACATGTACATTGGTTACCCTCACTTCTACGACTAATAGATTCTCTCCCGGTAAACCTCAGTATGTCTACTCTTGATGACAGGCAACTCATAAGTGACATGCAGTTTCTGCAAAAAGTTGTGTGTGGTGCAATTGACTTAAAAATTTTTGATGTCACTGAAATTTCATGTGACTCTAGCAAATGCCGCCAAATGTTCTGATATACTAAATCCTGATATGCATGCCAATTGTACCAAGACTCGTCTGCAGATCACAAATAATTCCACATTTATTAACACAGATATATTTTCTTAAATTGCTGCTTTTTGCGTCTCATTTTAAATTAATGTTATTTCAATTGCTGTTGTAACATTTGGTTTTTATGTCATGATGTTTTTACTTGACAAAATTGTGCTCGTTTAGGCTAACTGACTGCTGAGGCACAATCAAATAAATAAATCTATCTGTAATAAATCCATCCATCTGTCCATCTAATCCAATCCAATCTATCTATCTATAGTACGGAATCACAGTATCCACAATCAGGGCATACAAGGTTCAGTCCACAGTCAAAAAATGACTGACTACTATACATGACTGAGATGAGGCAAGGGAGATTGTGTTTTACAATGCATGGTGTTGCTTGTGCACGCAGCATTCTTGAGCAAAACACATTGTTGCATCAGTTAAACATCACATTATCGTCCTTTCTTCTTCATATAAGCTCAATTCTAAGCTGACAGCCGAAAGTTTCAACCACCTGGGGATCTTTAAGGTGCCCTGACATCGCAGAGTAAAGGGACGCCTCTTCGTTTTGTCTCCATCTGGAACTTTCCACTACAGTACCCTTTTCTCTCTTTCTACTTTCACTCCCACCTTTATCCCTTCCTTTACAGTGTGGTTTAGGTGTCCACAGAACAAGTGCGACAGAAACTGTGCTTTCTAAGTGCGACAGAAACTGTGCTTTTTCTTTCCTGTGAGCCCCGCTGGGGTGGCGCAGTGGTAAGACACCCGACTACTGTGCCGGAGTTCTCGGGTTCGAACCCGACCTCGGCGGTTGCGTTTCGATGGAGGCAAAACGAAGTGGCGTCCGTGTGCTGTGCGATGTCAGGGCACGTTAAAGATCCCCAGGTGGTCGAAATTACTCCGTAGCCCTCCACTATGGCTCCCCTTTCTCTCTTTCCACTTTCACTCCCACCTTCCTCCCTTCCCTTACGGCGCGGTTCAGGTGTCCACAGAGCAAGTGTGACAGATACTGCGCCTTTCCCTTCCTGTGAACCAACCAACTAACCAATTCTTTCCTGTGAACCAATTACTACTGCATTACTATGAAAGTTGAAGGCCTGGAAAAAAAAAAAATATCTATCCTCGAATGTAAGCTGATATAAAAATGAGAAAATTGAGAACAGCTATAAGACGCAAATGGCATTTACAGTGTAATTTACTCATAACAATACCAGATGTAACAATATATCGCTTATAATGATTAGATTCTTGAGATTTACCAGTTTTCCCATTGCCCTTATGTAAAAAAACAAACATATACAACAATCGATTGTCAGTGGCATATTGGATACAATAATAGCTCTCTGGCCGCCCAGAAAATGTTTACCACGAAAATTTGCCTGAATGTCTGACAAAAAATAAAATAACAATAAGTGAATGACTCGCAAATTCGGCATAAGTGCCAGAAATGAACCGGCATGGAGAAATCCACCAAGGGACATTGCGTGTGGTTCGGAAATTAGCGCTACCATCATTGTAATCGCTGCCTGTGCTGGCCATCGCTGCTCAACGGGTACGGCCGTATTGCCACTGAAATCGTTTTATTTTGTGTCTGTGGATGACGGTTCCGACCAAGACGACGGCGCTAATTCTCGAGGTGAAATAGCAGATTCACCACGATTTCCGGCAGGGTTTCAATGTTGGAAGCATTACAAAAAAATATGGGCGTTCGCACTCTACGATTTTAACGATAATTAAGGCTGGGGATGTCCTACAGTTCATCAAGTTACTGATAAATTTCGTGCACGCAAAAAAGACTCCCACCAGCGTATGCACTTATGGAAACAATGCTCACAGCAACTGTTTCAGCTGCTGCTCAAACGACAACAAATTGCCGACTTTTTCAAGCATGCTTAAGTTATTTCATGGTTATGTGCGATGATGATTCGCATTGTTCAACCCGATTCACTCAGCACTGGCAAGTAGGCAAGCCTACAGCATTAAGAAATATGTGGGTGTGTTCCTTTTGTTTTGTTTTTTTGCGAATCCAGATATACCGATTGCATATCTGATTTTCTCAATATTGTTGTAAGTGGACTGCACTGTATTTGCTACAAACCTGCACCGCTCATTTGTCTCCTTGTCATTGTCCTGCCCACACAATGCATAATTTTCTGTTCCACAAAGTGCGTTTCAAATGCAGCACTTTCTGAATGAGTGAGGATCAAGCATTTCAGGACGTCATCCCATGCTGCAGCAGTCCAACTCACTACTAATCCTGAAGGCTTGATGTATGTACCCTGCTGAGGTTAGCTCGCGTGTTTCAGCCAACATCAGAGGTCAGTGCACTCACATGTGGGTGCGCCCGTATCACCTCACTACCATCTGTCAGTGCGTATGTGAATGAATGGACGTGAGTGTGACCGGTTGTAAGTGTGAGTGAGTGGAGGTCAGTGTCACCGATAGTGAGTGTGAGTAAGGCCCGCCTCCTTATGGTGCCGACCTATGGCCAGCATGCATGAAACTTTCATAGCCCACTCTTAAAAAGCTAGCTAAGAGGCCATAGCTGGCCTGCCGTACCACCAGGTATGATAGTGGAATTTGTAGCAGCTTAGGCGAGCGCAGCTTCACTCCATTGGCAGAAATCGAGGAGGGAGATATGGGTGCGAGAATTGTAGTGCTATGCGTGCCATTGAAAATATTCGGTGTCACCTGTTACACAAACGTGTGCCCACACCTTGCGGATTCTCAAGCACTGTTTACCGCATTTACTCACATAATGCTCACACCCCCACATTGGCTGTCAAAAATTGAAATTTTTTTTCCTCGCATAATCATTGCCCCACCAAAATTACCACCATAAGAATCGTCTGCTAGTAGTAGCACACGCCATCTTTGGAGCGCTACCGCAACTAGTTGGCCTAGTTGTATGCATGCACTACAGGTGGCGACAGTGTGCTTGGGTATACCATCATCATCATAAATTCTGCCCGTTGAGGTGTTGTGTACTTCTGCCATTTTGAGAGGTACTTCCATGTCTTGTCAGTGGTCCTTCGTTCCGGTCGTGTTACTTGTTTTGTTTCACCTTCTGCCGTGTTCTTGGTGCCGCATCATGATGCAGCAATACACAAGCTATATAGCTGTTTATAAGCTGAAAGCTGTCGAGTATGTGCCAGAACATGGCAACCGCGCTGCCAGCAGGTACTTCAGCGTTAACGAGTTCTGTGCAATACGCTACTGGAGACAGTGATTGCAGTGTTGACACGTACTCGGATCAAGACTGATCAAGAGCAGAACTGCATGGTCTGCTGTGAAAATTATACCACGAAACGAGGGGAGTGGTGATGAGGCTGCATGCAGCAAATAAGGTGCTTTAGCAATTCTTGCTTTTGGCAACCCTGTACATTTATAATAAAGGTAAGTTCTGCTTGAAAGTAATGTTTTGGTTATATTTACAATAGTTGGCATAAGAATCCCAATTGACACCTATTTGAATTTGGTTTTAGCACTCCAAAACATTTGCTGGAAATTTTTTCTCCGCATAATTATCGCAACCCCTAACTTCGCATCAATTTTCCACGTAAAAAGTACGAGCATTATGCGAATAAATACAGTATATCAGGCGGCAGGGCAAAGCTTCATGACCCGTGGTTCTTTCAGCTACAGCTAGGACTAGTTAATGGCTATAGTACAGACTGGATTATGTTGGTGCACCATCTGCATACATTATTTCCAATTTGAATGAGTTTCCATACATTGTGAATTATATAGATATAAATCTTCGGATATAAGCCAGCCTAAGAGTTATGCATCTGGTCTCTATAAAAAGCACTATCGAATATGGTACGTTATGCAGATACCGAAAGACGAGAAAACAATCCTGTGAGCTCAAATGCCCTCAAGACGTGCGCATGTGGTGGTCGGTGCCTTGCGCAAAACATATCATATTTATTCGATAGTGTTTTTTATGAAGACCAGATATGTTTCCATGGGAAGACAATCTGCTTATCCGAGTTCTTTCAAAGCAGAGCTCCCTTGTCCCACTCCACAGAAAACATGGTAAGGGAGGCTGCTACTTACGCCATCTTTTTTGTCACGTAGGAAGGCACTGTGGAGGTATTCTAGAGAAACATCATCATTCTCATTGAGCCATTGCATCACAAAAGGTTCAAACAACCTGAAAAAGGCAAACATCAGATTAGCGGGAATAAAGTGTGATAAGGACTAATGGTTCAAACTCTGATGACAAACAAGAGAAGCACATGCTTGTGTCATCAAGAAAAAAACTAAGACTACCACTTGAGCATACAAAGCAGCAAAACCTGTTTACATCTCAAAAACAGAACTTGGCTGCTGAAATGAGACCTTGTTTTCCCCTGCATTCATGAGTTTGAATTCGTGGTGTATTTTATGGTATCAAAATTGTTTCAAGAGATGCGACTAGTAAGTGCAAGGCTCCTTCCATGAAACAAGGCACACAAATGAGGCTGACGTTTTCTATGCGTTTTCGACTTTCCATTTTCTACCTCTGCAAGTGCCTCATGATTGGCTTAGTTTTCTCTTTATTGCCACCTTTTACCTGCACACACCTCTGCCTGGGCTGTGGAAAAGACTTTTATTGCATGCTTATACATATTTCAATCTAAAATGAATAGGTAATATAATGTACAGTCTTTGTCAAAAGTATATGGCCCAGGGATTTTTGTTCTAAGCCCAGTAACGAGGCTTGTAAAGCAACTCTAGCGTTCGAAATCTCGTAGATGACAAATCTCGTCCTCATTTTCATCTAGCTTCCATTCATATTCCAGTATTGCTACCAGCAGCCGTGTTACAGTGCTTAGAAGCGAACCTCTTGGGCCGTATACTTTTGACAAAGACTGTACATGGCTATCAAATGTCACTACAGCCTCGCAGCAAATGAGGATGTCTGAAGCAAAGGTAATGTATAAAACAAAAAGCTCGCCTGCGGGATTAGTACCACAATAGGCTAGATTACGAATAATATGTTAATAACAATAGTAAGTTCTAGGCTGACTTTGGAAAATACGTAAAATAGGTTTGAAACAGCCCTCTTATGATCTAATGCTTAAATACTCACGAAGCATATTCAGGCACCGTGTCTTTATAGGGAGGAATGTCCTTGATGTAGTTGTTGTAGAACCATTTCACCTTGAAGTGAAGGTTCATGTAGGCTGAGCTCTTGCACAGCCTCAGCTGTTCATGCTCTGCATGGTGAAAACAGAAATGGGACAGGAGAGAGGCAAGGAGGTCAGTTTCACTGCTCATCTGCAAATAGCATATGTTGCTAAGAAAGGCAACTGCAAGCGCCTAACATTTAGACCTCTGTCAGAATGAGAGGAAAGACCAGTAAACGAAATCAGGATAGAAGCTTGTAAAGCACTGATTCATGTTTATGCATGTGCTTTGTGTCACCAGCACATATGGATCCAATCGTGTCTCAATAGTCCAACACATACTGTTTTTCAGCTAGACAAGAGGGTTGCCTTTTTATGCCCATCTATGTGGCATGAAAAGGATTTGTAAAATGTTGCTCTTCCAGCACTGCTTTGAGAAGGTACAGGTTGTTTCACAGATAGAGGGAAATTTGGAGTGCGTGGCCTCGTGGTGCGGCGAGCACTGCGCTGTAATTGTGCCCTGCTCCAAAGCTCGCGCAAACGCAGACTGCGTCGATGGCTGAGGAACGGAGTCTCGCTGCATCATCTGCTACAGTGCGAGTGCACTTCACTCGGGGTGCGCTCCACTCGGGATGCTTTACTCGATGGAAAAGCAGGTGGATTATAAGGGCAGCCCACGGCTCTTATTGTTTTTAATGCAATAGCATTAAGGGCCCATGTCGCAGAAAAGTGGGTGTCAGCGTTGTGGTTGTAACGTGATAATTAGAAGAAAGTAAAGAAACAATAACGGTTTTGTGAAAACCTGCAGAGTCGAACATGGTTCCTTCGCAGTGTAAGATGAGCACGCAACCACTCTGCCGCAGAATCACATTGCTTCTCTCTGCATAAAGATGGACCTAATACATGCATTGCTTGACTGTCAGCTAATGTTTAGGTGCATCATGAGAAAGACACTAATTACGAAAGTAATAATTAAGCGAGTAGCAAAGAACATTTCTGCTTTGCTTACCTGTCATGCGGCGCTCATTGGAAAATTCCTTTGATCACACAGCGCTGCCACAACAGATAGCATGAGCCGCCGCTGGATTCAAAGCCTTATACATCCATCCATTGTCTTCAAAGCACTGGAGTTTAAAGGCTATCGCATTGAACTCCTGAAGATGAAGCTTAAGCAAGCTCCAATTTTTGTTGGAAGTGAGCCAGTACGCTAAAGAAAATCTGTGAGTGCAACTTCGAACCCTCCAATAACTTTTTTGATCTTCTATATACCGCCCTTGACATTGGGTGCTTGACTGCTAAACCCAAGGACGCGGCTGTGGCGGCTGCTTTTCGATAAAGGCGAAAAGCAAGGTGCCTGTGTAGCAAATGAAACTGATTAAAACAAACAGAGTGTTTCTTTTCATTCTTTTTCCAAGAATTCTGCAGTATGCTTTCCCCCCCAGACTAAAGCAAGGAGATGGCATCTCATATCGTATTTTAAGAAGCACTAAGTCACCACTTCACCACTAAGTTCATCAATCTCACTGATTTTTTTCGATGCTATTTATCGATTTCTTTAGCTTCTACGCTGAGCAAAATATGCGCTGTTATCGAGGCCATCGTGACCATAACTAGACTTCAAGTCCGGAGCAAGATGTCTGCATTTCCTTACCAGCAGCTGCTGTCTTGGGCAGTCAACGGTGGTCAAGAGGCAGCACAGAGCATATTTTTTAAACATGATTTTATAATATCCCATCTTTTTGTTGTATCTGATCCATGAAGCTGCACAGTATTGGCTTTATCTTCAGTGATTCGTTTCCTTTTTGCACTCCAAAACGCAGCACGCCCAATTTGTCTTCATCATATTGCATGTTTAGAACCAAACAATATCGGTGCTGCTTTATAGGAAATGAAATAGCAAATGAAGCATGCTGTGAAAGGCAGTTTATAGAAGGGCATTACTGCCCTTGAAGGCTCAGAGGTTAGGCTGACAAAACTTTTCTTTTGGTCTGTAAGCTCAGCTCCTACGAAAAACGATGACAGCCGTGCGCTGCCCTTGTAATCCACCTGCTTTTTAACCGAGCAGAGCGCACCTACACTGTAATAGACAACACGGCGAGACTCCGTCCCCCAGCCGTCAGCAAAGTCTGCGCCTGCGCGAGGTTCCCAGCAGGACGATATCACAACGCTCGCCGCATCAAGGGCCAGACATTCCGAATTTCCCTCTAACTGTGAAACAGCCTACACATGATGTAATGATGCAGTACTGTACATCTGGCAAAATTTTCCTCAATATGATATGGAGGCAACCATAACACCTCGCCAAGCTAATTCCAGCTTTATTCTGAAAATAGCACCAAGATTTAAAAGGAAGCAACAATGGGAAAAAAACCTAAGAACTTACACTGCTCTGTAGTTATATGAATATTTTAAACAACTGGTGCGTTTATATTTTCTGGACAAGCTTAAATTTAGAAATGTCACAATTCTTCACTGGCACCGACACTTACACAGTTGCCAAACATAGCTTGGTCAGCACAATCACACAACTACCAGCAAAGCAGCCAAGGAGGTTCATACAGTGTTACAAGTTTGTCTATAAACATTCCATCCCTCAGAGCTCAATATATACGATTCAGGATGCAACAGAGGACAAGACATAAGCTGAGCCTTTAGTTGGGACTATTCATTCATGCATATGTGCACAAAGGCACTACTAGACTTGTTGAATTTAAAACTTGCAAAGTTATTTCTAGTGATATCAGGACATGCAAAATGCAACCACTCTATGTTAACTCGAACTGTAATGCCCCAACTTTGGGCCCGCTTGTAGTAATAAAAACAATAAAGTTCATACATATGATATGCCACCATGACAGAAAAAAGGGGGCATTCATTCCCTCTACTGCAGCGGCACCACGATGCGAAGAACCTTTTATCCAACATAAGCCATGCTTACTCCAAGATGATGCTCTAAGATAATCACCAGACAATGAACTTATAGGGCTCAAAGTAAGTGAGGTCTAACATATGAGTAGCGCACTTAAGCAAAATTGTCTGCGTTATGTGCAGCCACAACTCCATGCAATGCCATGCTGAATCTTCCGAGCCAGCATACTGTGCGGCTCAAATTATCTGTAATAACTGCAGTGTTTACACTAAAAAAAGGTGTACCGATTAGTACTTTCAAACACCTCGCAGAACATCATACCATCCATATGAGCAGACAATCAGTGGCCATCATACTTTGAGCCCTACTAGCCAATGCAGAGCTTGCCTACAGGATCACCAGACTCAAACCAAACAACAAAAAAGCAGAAATAAAAATGTCGCCGAACTTAGCCCACTACGAGAATCACACCGGCTTGCTTGCACTGTCCACCTAGAGAGGCACCTGCACAGGCACTGCCAGGTCACAGAGCAAAAGCAATTTCTTCCCGTTAGAAAAACAACTATCCGGGCAAGTTGGTGTGCGCTCACACTACGTAGTGAACAACTTGAGAGACCTAGTTTTTTGTGATAAACCATAGTCTTTTATGATAACCCATTCACATGCAGTGTTTCCTGAAAAGGAAAAAAAAAAAAGATGCTCTGCACTGGTATAGAAGCTGAAAAGTGAAACAGAATTTATTTTTCAAGAACCACCATGAAGGAAGAAGCTCTGTGGCCAGGCTGTGTTTGTGCAAGCTGCTCCTACCTGCAGGCTGCTACTATGAGAACAGGAGGGGAGGTGTCTCAAAAAAAGGAGAAAAGAGAGCGGGCCATCTCCAACTGTTTGTCTAGTACATACCGGCCTTGGCAAGATGTCCTTTATGGGAGAGAGCACAGGGTTCAGAGCATACATACACCCAAGGGTTAGACAGTGATGGAGGTGGGGGGAGGGGAGGGCTATTTGCTACTATACCGGGAGGGTGGGGACATAGAAAACAGCTTCCAAATACCTCCCCATGAGCAAATCTATTTTGGTCCCAGGATAACAAATTACAAGGCAAGTGAGGGCAGGACGACAACATCTAATCCCAGTACTAAGCCTTCTGCAAGCAGGACTGAAATGCACAATGCTTTGTGGTAAGAGCAATTATTGGAGGCAAGAAATGAATGTCTTGAGCTGTGTGGAAAGTCATACTAGGAAAACCTAATGACAGAGGCCATACCAATTTTTCCAGAAAAATAAAAAACTACCCATGTATCACTCCTTAGCAGAGGCATGAGCAATGAACGGCTGTAAATGCAGTATTATGCCAATCATATTTAGTTACCACACTCGTGGTGGTTATTATAATAGTATTAGATTGGAAAGCTTCCAACTGCTGCCCTGGGAACATCCCGCTTAGAAGCTGATACTGTGCAAGAAAGGAGTGCAGGAAGTAATGGTTATGAAAGATGTGTCAGGTTTCTTTAGATATAACATAAATATATACCAGGCTTTATTGTGCACACCTTGAGCTTCATGCACTAGATGAGCGGCACTCAGAGTGCTGCATAGAGACTCACCAGCTCCAACTAGTATAATCATAATAATGCGAAAAAAAAGAAAAGAAAAAAGATGAGCCTTAAAATCCCAAGCAAGGCCGCCTCCTGCCCCTTGCAAACGCCAGATACAAGCTGGTAAAGAAAACCTGACCTGTCACTGTTTGCCATTGCAAAGCAACTACATATATTCGAGCGGCAGCCAAAGCACGTTTCACATTCTGAACTGCTTTATTTATTTGAAGGCAGACTTGAATCAAACAAAAATGGCCGAACTGCGGAAATAATAATCACTGGCAAAGATACACCCTGCAGCAAGCCCGCATTCTAGTTCATCGCGAGTGCTGACATGCAAGCGATATTCCATCTGGAGAACGCTCCCCTCTTCAGAGATCTCGGAAGCGAAATTTGGTAAAATGAGAATCTGTACGGTTTCTTGAAGGATTTCAGAAAAACTTCTTGTATGAAATTTATACTGAATTTTTTCAATAGAAACATTTCTGTGCATTTCCAGCTTAATTTTATTTGAAAATAACTTTGATGAAACAAATAAGACGAACAATGTTTGCTATTTTTTAGCGTTACTATTTTTTTCACTAATCAGTTATTTGACATTTAAGTCAATATTCAAAGCCAATTTCTTCCCATATTTGTATTCAACTCGTATTCGAAAATTTCAATATTTGCACATTCCTCGTTATGCTATAGAGTGAGTAACAAATACAGACACGTTTGAACTGGACTGATGTGGTACAACACAAATGGTGCCAAGAGATTGGGTTACGGGATACATTTGAGAAAATGCAAGGCATCTTTGACCAATCAACACAGCAGTCAGGATTCACTGGTGCAGGAATTCACATCTTCTACAAAGCATGCAAGCCTGACTTGGAAAGTATGTATATTGCAGAATGCAAAAAGAAAGAATACTACAGCTTTTCCACAAAACAAAAGGTTTATATATGAGCGAAAGCCAGTTTCATTCTTTCTGGAGCCTCAGTATTAGATATACAAAAACATTTAAAACTGTGACACCATTACATGCTATAATTTCAAAACATTATGTGAAAAAACAAACAGCAAATCACAGTTTCTGCCTGGTGAATGACTCAAGAAAGAGGAATTCAAGAAAGAGCAAACAAAGGCCCACCTTCAAGAGCATACTTCAAGTCCTGCGAGAACAGACCCCACAAGGTTTGTGCACTCAGGTGTCCAATGTTGAGCTCTTGGGGAAATCTGCAACAGAACTGTCAATCAAACAGGAGGACTGTCCTCACAAATGTGACTCCCTGAGGGTCAACCATTCACCAGACTGAAGTAGCAGTGCATGCGTAAGTCAGAAGCACAGCGTGCACTATAAGGTTGGCGAAAAAGTGAGAAAAGACCATACACTGTAGCTATGTGCTAGGTTGAACTGACTTGTTCCTGCCACACTCACTGGTTGAGCACGGGGGCGTAGCTGTTGCGATCTTCCTCGATGACGGACACCATGAGGGCGATGAGCTTGTGCCAGAAGTCGAGGTTGTGTACGCTGGGGCCATGCTCCTCCTCCTTGTCCGGTGGCTGCTCCACTTGGAACTCACGATTAAACAGCTCGTAGCAGTTCTCAAACAGGAATTGGCACGTCGACCGAAGGCACGCAATCGCACAGTCTTTGACCACGGTGCTTGCCCGTGGCGGGCTCGTGAGCTCCTGGACCTGCATGCGGTCACCACCACACAGTGCTTCTGGAAACCGAATCGACAGAGTTCTGGACACATTTCAGCCTGCCAATGCAACACATGAGTAAGCTCTAGAATTTCGGGTCTAATGAATGCATGCGCATATTATTCAGCCCAGCTGATTCCTGGAGCTTGCAGAGCCCAGGCCACAGAAATGAACACAACTACTGTACCTCTGCATGGCAACACAATGGCGACTACATTTGCATAAATGTGCATACGTTAAGCAGGAAATGCTGGAAAAACATGCGCAAGCTAAAATATCACTGCTAGAAGCCGATCCAGTACGTGCCTGTTACCAGCATCCACCTGTGGAACAAGGCTATTAAAAGCTCAGAGGTTTCCGAATGCAACTAACACAGGCAGATTTTTGGAGCTGAAAAAAATAGGCGAGCTACCAAACGTGCCCATCTTCTTATGCACCTGTGTTGAAAACTGAAGTTTAGTGCTTCTTTTTCTTTGTATCTACTTTTGGGCTCGAAATGTAGCAATTTGATGGATCAATCCTGCTGCCTTGTGTCCTATGGAATATTTTTTACTTATTTCCTTTTTGTACCAACCCCTGTTACAATCCCGCTGGGGAGAGGCAGTATATTTTGAAATAAAATAAAATAAATACATGACCTCTTCAGCAAAAAGAACAGAGGCAAGTCTGCATTAAGGATTCTATAATAAGTCCCCATATACAGATCTGCCATCCATTGTCTTGTTGATGGGTTCTTTGCATGCTTTTGTTTCTTGCAAAGTGTAATAGCATTATTTAGGGAAAACACCCAAGAACCTCTGCACTCACTAGAGGCTGCATAACTTTGGCCCACACGCATCACGAATTCCTTCCCTCTCTACAAATATGGGGCTACAAATAAGGTAAATAAAGTGCTTTGCAAACACACACAAAAGGCCAGTGAGTGGTAAACTGTTACACTTGTAGATGCAACAGTTAGGCCACTAGCTTTCTGCGATCCCGCGAGAAATTGTTGATTTAAGATATTTTCGCGGAATAATATATTAGCAGCCACATTCGATTTTACGATGCTATTAGTATTGTAATGGACATCAGCAGGAATGGCAATAAGAGTGAAATATTACTATTTTACCTTATTCACATGAATACAATGTGAGTGAGAGCTTGAGAGAAATTTGTAAAATGTACTGCTATTGCATTTATAATGCAATCTCAATACTGTTCATGCCAGGCATAGTCAAGGGCTGGCCCACCGAGGAAATGCAAACGGTAAAATTTGAAAGAGGCAGATAGGGTCAACATTATTTAAGCTTCAGATGATCATGCCACAATCGAGCGAAGCCGAACCTTGTAATGCTTGCAGCCTCCCACACAGCAGCAGCAGCAGCCACCATCAATGCCCTCGTTTTCAGCTGTCATGTCTGGCGCCTGTTCGCCATCCTCTGATTTCGCTGAACTAGTCCAGCAGCTACTGTTTCTCAATGTGCATCACCTTCTTTCTTACGCATAGCCACCTTCTCCTTTGCACTTGCATGCTTTGACCCAAAGTTAACTGAAAAGTTGGCTTCTCTTAATGGCTACTGAGCCTAGTAACAAGGTTCACTTTAGCTACTTAAAGAAAATGCGAAAAAAAAAAAGAAAGAAGAAACACTGTTCAAATCTAACGTGAGGTGCACTGTGAAGCACCATCTGATGTGTCCGATGGAATTTCGCGGACTCTTTGCCCTCAATCTACAGAATTTCACGGATTCTTTGTTATATATCCACGGAATTTAGTATTTTCTCCTGTAGAAAGTCGGGGCCTCAGATATAGTTACCTCTGAATAAAAAAAAATGCAGCTGTGCACTCCACTGCTAAATTCAGGTTAAGCATAAAAGCATAACCTATATCTAGTATTCGGTTTCTTACTTTCATTCTGAAGAAGGTGATGCTAGTGAGAAGGTCTACAGTGGACTTCAAATCTTGCAACTTTTCTGGTGAAGATGCTGGAAAATTGTTCTGAAAAGCAAAAATAAGCAGTCATGTTTCAGATTTTTTTTCTTTCTTTCTTTTTGCAGCAGGGTTCTGCATGATGTCATCTGGATGGAATGAAAAATGCTCACATAATTTTCGTGACACTAAAGGTATCATAACGAAAACAGGCCAACCACAACAATTGGAAGAATAACCTCATCAGGTACCAGAGAGTGTAACTATATGCACTTGAGTTGTGAATACTAATCTGCAGATTTTTGCCATAAAAATATGGTAGAGGCTATGTGCTATAGTGCACAACAAAGACTCAAGCTAAGACATGGGCAAAATAAAAACACACAAAAAAATGACATGGACATTATCTCAAGTGCATAAAGCCATTGCCAGCCATGCATTTCATTCATGACACTGCTGAAGAACCCTTTTAGGCCAACTGTCAGGCTTACTTCGATGGTAAGCAATTTTGCGGCAATGAAGAATCAAGACTTGGGGTGCGATTCAAAATTTTGGATGCAAATAAATATGTTTGCTATTCAACACACATTCGAAAAACTGATATTCAAAATTTTCTGATGCACTCAAAAATAAGCAAATACACCAAAAGTTTTCAAATTCACTGCAGTCCCACTGCACTGCACGCTTCTACACAATGCTCGACCACATAGACAATGCAGTGAAGCATCCTCAAAACGCCATGGGGTTGTTTTATAAAAAGGGCCTTCCTGTGCGGAAAGCTAAGCACCTGACAAAACTGAGAAAACAGCGACGTTGCCCTCACTTTGGTTTCACTTCAAATGCAGACAACCATTGTGGGTATGTTCATCAGATAAAATTACTCTAATGCAAATAGTTTTTGGTGATTTTATGAGGCCCATTCGATAATTTGATCTTTCGGTTAATTCGGGCTTGTTTTTCTGGTTCCTTGAAAGCCAAAATAACGAGTTTATTGTATTCAGGAGCGATACGAGGCTCCACCCAGTTTCATGTGAGTCGTTCCTGTACAAAGCCCGTTATACGGGATCCCGTATAAAATTCATACTGGATTTTTCAGTAGGGTATACACTTCTGCACAATTACAGTTTATTTTGTTTGCAAATAGTGCGTGCATTCTGAAATAAAGGAGACTAACAATGTTTGCTATGTTTTAATTTTTCATTTGCTTTCACTGAGCAGATATTTGATTTGATATTTGAAGGCATTTTTCCTCATATTCGTATTTGAAGATTTCTATATTCACACGAACGTTCCTTTTTTCTTTTTCATGACTGCTTTAAAAGGCCATGCTGAAGATATTTCAATCCTCTTAAGCAACTGAATTCAGAGAAAATTAAATTTACCAAACTACAAAAGCAATGAGAAAAAGAGAAAGAAAAAAAAGAACATACTCACTCTGTACATAGAGAGGTCAATTCTTAGGGAATTATGCAAGTGATCTAGAATTTTTACAAATTTTTCTTTCTGTAAAAGAAAAGAAGAAGAGACATTGTGAGCGCATATTGACCCTTACTATCGCCTATTAGGTTTAGTGTTTTCAAGCAGTTAGAACTAGACATGTGCCTGAAGACCCACATTCTTTTCTTTTTGCTATAGTCTTACGAGGCATTAAATCTTACAGTCCCCTAAATTTATAATGTTTCTCTCAAATCAGTAGAATAACTTAAATACCTCAGCATAAACCCCCAGTGATGATCGCACTGCCCAGACGAAGTCAAGTCCACCTGTCAAAACACTGGCTTGGGTTGCAAACTGAGGCTTCCCCCTCTACTCTTGTTCAGTGTCTCTTTCATACTGTGTAGCCATCTTCTTTTTCTCATTCTACCTTACAAACCCCCACAGGCACATGAAAAAGGTCTCTGGCCCATTCACAATATGCTGCTTTTAGGCGTGTCACACCTGTGTCGAAACTGGGAAACTTTATTACCACAAGCTGCACATGGCAGACGAACTGTACCATGCTGACTGTCATCAGTCATGGGAATGAATGAAGGGGACTTACGCCAAAATTAGAAGCAGCAAAGCGGTCACTGGCGGAGACCGCAGACGATGCAGCCGTGTGTGCATAGTAGGCATTGATGTTGGCAAGGAGGGTGCTCATTACAGCAGGCACCCCTTGGCACATGTACTTGACCGACAGGCAGTGGAAGTGCCTGCAATGTGGTCAGCGTGCACAACCAAAACTTTCTTATGTGCTATACTGTGTGACTAAATGCACATATTGGTCATCCGTGAGTCTAACGTGCTATGCATGCATTATCCGCCTCTGCACATAACCTGCACCTTCGATCGTCCAGACCCTATAACTTACAACAACAGAAACTCCCTTTTGTTGCTGGAACAAATAAATTTCGAGCAACTTCCTGCAAAGCTGAATCTATGATTGCATTCACTTATCACAGTCACTCTACTTTCTCAAGCTTCAGTGCTTTCAAGCAAAACAAGTTTGCAGCGATCGACCACCACGCTTTAATGATCCATTGGTAAACAGAGTGCCCATGACAATGAACACTATATCAAAGCTCCAAGGGAAAACGCGATGCACTGATTTGAAGCCAGCTCTGATCTTTTATAACCTGCACTTCAACTTGGTGCTACACTATACGGTCCATCAATAGGCTCACGAATGACCTACAGCTCACATAAAACAGTGAAAATAGCTATGGGAGAAGGATGCATCACCAAACAGTTCAGTGTATGAGGTTTCATGGTGTTCAAGAAACTGAGGCTATCATGTGCCAAACACAAGGTTAGATGTCTAGATACTTACAGTAGTAGACTTAAAAGCTGGCTTCCTTGAGAAATATAAAAATGTAAAAAATTTACAAGCACTTGATCACCTAAAAGCTATGCTGGTCTTTACTGCAAAATAAAGTAGAATATTTTCTTTCCCAGGTCTTCAAGTTTTGTGTACGTGATTAAAATGTGATTTACTGTGAGCTCATCACCACACAATTCACACACAGGTTTGTTTGTTTTTTTTGTTAGTAACAAACTGTGTGTAACATGCATGTGTGTCCTATATGCAGGTGACATAAAATTACTTTGCCAAAGCATTCCTGATGTAGACATGATTTCCATTCTCCTAATATGTTTTATGAAATGCAGCTTATTGTTTGCTTCATTTTGCCAAGCAGCCTGCCATTTAGCTCTTAATTTGCTGCACACTAACTTAATGCAATGCCTGTGTGGCATGCCAACTTATTTTATTTCTATGTTCTTCACTCCTGCAGCATATACAGCCGCTCTTTCATTTCCTTTAATCCAAGCGTGACTGGGGACCCAGCAGAATTTTACATATATTGTGTATTGCCAGTGTACGTGATTAAAATGTGATTTACTGTGAGCTCATTACCACACAATTCACACACTTTTTTTTTTTGTCAGTAAGAAACTGTGTGTAACATGCATGTATGTCCTATATGCAGGTGACATAAAATTACTTTGCCAAAGCGTTCCTGATGTAGACATGATTTCCATTCTCCTAATATGTGTTTTATGGAATGCAGCTTGTTGTTTGCTTCATTTTGCCAAGCAGCCTGCCATTTAGCTTTTAATTTGCTGCACACTAACTTAATGCAATGCCTGTGTGGCATGCCCACTTATTTTATTTCAATGTTCTTTGCTCCTGCAGCATATACAGCTGCTCTTTCATTTCTTTTAATCCCAGCGTGACTAGGGAGCCAGCAGAATTTTACATATATTGTGCATTGCGTTACTTATCTGTGGTTCAGCACCATTTCTGTAGAGTTTAATACCAAGAGTTAAAGAATCTGCGTAAATGATGTTGTTTTTGATGTTCGTATCCATTATTTTCTGCACAGCAACACAAACAGCATAGCATTGAATCAGCAGCAAAAAACTGATGCACAGTGAGACAGGCATGTTTTCTCCGTTTCAACCTGTACTATTGCACTCCAATATAGCCTTTAGTTTTTGAGACATTTGTATAAAATGCAGTATAATTTGCATATTTTCTTTCAGAGCCAGGTATTCTATGTGCTTGTGTTTTCTGAAATTGCACTAGTGGGAGGTCAAAAACTGCAGGGATGGTGTACTACACTGAGAGTGGTTCATGCCTTGGGGCTATACTTAGCATTTCACTCGTTATGTCCAAGTCTTGGCATTTTTCTTTGAGATGCAAGAGCAGTGGCTTTATAGCCTGGGGCTTGTGCGAAGATTATTCTGCAAGGGCATTCTGTGACTATGAAATAACAGAGAGGCTTTAGCTGAAAACAGATTTTAAGGACGTATGTAGATGTTAGCGTGGTTCTTCTGGCTCATTCATTTCTACACAAAGGCTGGCTATTGGGGATGTCCTGCATGCACCAGATGAAAGCCATAAACCAAGATTATGGACTGAATCTAGTTGTTTTAAATAGGATGGTCTTGCTAAGTTGCATAATATGCACCCGTAGTCTAACTTGCAGCATACCATGTCAGACCTTCAGCGTTTTCATCGCAGTAGTTTCAGCACACTGAGGGCATGGGAAACTTTCTTCGTTAGGCTGTTCAGATGTGGTAAAAAAAAAAAAAAGTGTTTTTATAAAAGCTGACACCTAAAAATTTTTGTTCTTGTTTGACAGCTAGTGCGGTGTGGTTAAGATACAGAGTGGATTTGACCTGTAAGCCTCGTCTCAAAGAGAACAGAAGAGCTACTGTTTTTTGAAAGCAAAACTTAAATCCATCCCGGGGAACTAGTTTATTTAATGTCATTTGTGTCTTTCTCTCATAAGTAGATATGCTGGAAGAAAGACATACCATTTGTAAGTAATCTGCATAAATTGAGTACATTACGAATTTTGAAATTACTTTTGCCATGGAATTCATTTTCCCTACAAAGAAGATTACGGGACATACACGTGGGGCACGTCATTCTTTTGAATAAAATTGTTTGAGAAAGTTTCCTCTTGGTGGACTTTGAATGTGCAGCTAATTGAAAAGTCACTCAAACAGTTCAGCGCCCTGATGCGGATACTTAGTTCTGCCAGGTCACGGAGGACGTCGAACCTCGATGTGGTAGAAGACTCCAAAACACTGCTGGGTGGAAATGAACGCTTCCCGGACAGTGCTCTCAAAACGGACAAGGTGATCAGTAGTTGAACAAGCTTTTTCATACTCCCACTGATGTACGTCTAAAAGTCGCTGGAATTCAAGTATGAAGATAAGTCTGATGTTTATAACACTTTCAAGTGATTTTGCTACACAACTAGTAACTGCTGATGGACTATAACTGACTGGGCCACAGTCTAGCCCAGTAATAATGAGGTTGGCGGGAATCGGACAATGCGAATTTTGTTATATCTGGACTGAAGAAGAAGTAGACGCAACTATATGGGCAAAACATTTATCGTCACAGGAAGAAGTGGTCCCGTCTTCCCTAAACACGTTTCGTGAGCGCAGACTTCAGGATCGCAGCCTCCATGTCGTCCAAGTGTGAACCAAAGTTCTGCTTCGAACTCCCGACGAATCCAATCAAACGTGTTTCTTTGGTCCTTCACACCACGTGTAATATCACTTTTAACTATATTATAAAGATGGATCATTTTCTTTTACCATTTTTGGCCTGCCTCCTTTTCATACATACTCTGTTTATATCTTTTATGACCCTCTACACCTTTCTGATATTTTCTGCAGCAGGTAAGCATTGTGATTTTGTCTGCTTAGTTGCTTTGGGACGTTAAACCCCACAAACCAACCAACATATATAAACTGCCTGCCTTGAAAGAAAGAAATCAGATGTCAGTAGCGCGTCTTGCGTGTCTCACTTGTGATTGTTTTTATGTCCCACTAAGCCTTACCAATGCAACCATTTACTTACCATCTATCCACTCATCCACCCTCTCATCCCCACCCCACACACACAAAAACTAGTTCAGAGGTTTTCACCTCCAACACGGACTGAGTGGCCTGAACAACAGGAACGTTCTTCTTCAGACTTTGGGGTCAAAGATAATGCACTAATGGACTTAAAGTGAAGCAACATCTGCACCGACTAGGGCAGCTTTAGACACAAAATTATATGTGATGAATAAAATAACTTGTGGATGCACTCAAGAAATAAAAGGCACTTACGTCATTGCCTGATATATAGACTCGATTCCATATCTCATTGCAAACTCATCCACAATCTCTTGTGGGTTTTCCTCAAAGTAGATCTTCCATGCATCATCCTGAAGAAAAACACTTGGACATAAGTATCTGCAGTAATATTCCAAGGGAAACCTGTACTTACTGATGCTAAATCTATAAATGGGTCTCAAGCACGCAAAGGGCAGCACAGTCAATTCTCAATAACTCAAACCTGAAGAAGACTGAAAATTTATCGGAAATGCAGAGTTAGCACTATTATGACGAGTTTTCTTGTAGCAACTGATGCCGATGGGCCGAAACAATCAGTATGAACAAATTGAAAGTTCAAATAGGGGAAGTTCGAAGTGACGGCTCTGGAGTATAATAGTGTACATTGAGCAGCGTGACTGCAATTGACCCTGAACTGATGGTGACACAAGCCATCTTTAGGCCCTCAAGGAAGTACCTCATTTACATTCCATTATGTGACAGGGCACAATGAGGATGGCCACGTGAAAGTCAAGTCGATTAATTCTCTTCCCATGGTAGCTCCCAGACATCAGCATAGCAAGCTTATTGTTTCGTGTCTGATCCCAACCCAAATATTTTTACAACTGATGCTCAAATACATGCGACTAAATACAACACTGAAGTGGCATCAGTCACATAACTAACGTGACATCTCCATTTAGCTCAACTATGCAAAGGTTCAGTTACAGGCGACTAATACAGGTCAGGCAACTGTGACTGGGCATACGAAGATAGCAGATTAAGGTTCTTACCCCTTTCGCTTCTGGCAGCTTCACAACTCCTCCATTTTGCTCACAGAGGTAATAAAACAGGCTCTGAGAATGAAATAAAAACAAATGTCATGGTTATCAGCGTGACAGAAGCGCAACTGGAAGAACTAAGAGCTATTTACATGCATTTAAAGGAAAACTGATCAAACCACAGGATGTTGTTATTATAATCAGCAAAAATTTATTCTTCCATTCTTTCTGGGTAAGTTGATGTTTGTCCGGCAGCAAGCAATGCATTTATCGCCAAAAAATTAGGATTTAGAGATTTCCCCGCCATTTAGTTCCAGCTCATAACGACCTTGCCAAAAAGAGTCGGTTGCCATTGTTTTGAAATGCATGGCAGTGTAGCACGGCCTTTGGGATTTGCGCAACAAAACTGCGTCAACGCATGCATTTCACTTGTAAAATCAGTTGTTGAATATGATGCCTGTATTTTATTTTAGGGTCTTCCTTAGCTTATCAATATTTGATGAGTGTGGTCTTTGTTGTGATCAAAATACAGTGCCCTCATTGATTACAGGAAAATGTCACAATCTGTAATCAGTGCCCCTTTAGGCACAAAATCACCGAGTTAGGCTCCAGTGAGAACAGTTGTCCACCACTGCTATAAGAATCAAGGTGCACTACAAGAAATGTATGCCCCCGATATTTATTATTTAGCTGCATACATTCAACAGTCCATTATTACACAAAATTGCTCCATTTAGCATATACTAAAAGACATAACAAAAAATGTGCCACTGGAAAAATAAATAAATAAATAAATAAATCAATCAATCAATCAATCAATCAATCAATCAATCAATCAATCAATCAATCAATCAATCAATCAGTCAGTCAATCAATCAATCAATGTTTTCTGATGCTGGCTCTGCTGTGCTGAATTAGATTCAGCTGGATGTTATTACATGCCCTGATTTCTACAGATGGGGCAAAACGACATTTTAAGAAGTGCCTTACCACACAAGAAACTGCCTAGTAGTACTATAGTACAAGTTACATAATTCACAGTATTTAGTGTTCTCAAAGGCACCAAAAAGGTAAAAGAACAAAAAAAGCACTGCGGGCTTGTTTCAATTTTTTGTGATCCAACATGCATGATAATAGGCCACAAAAGTTATGCAACATAAGCCTCGTAAGAGATAAAGGAAAAATGCAGAAAAGATAAGCCAAACAAAAAGTGCCCCCTCCTGCTCTGATGGTGAGAATTACTGCATGACTGGGACAGTTCTCGCCACTGAAGAAACCAGCACTCACTTCATGAAGGCAGGTGTACTGCACATGGTATGGTGCCACCTTTTCTTCTCCCTTGATCTCAACGTTGATGTGGAGCCGTATAGCCCCAGACACAGCAGACTTGTCAGTACGTTTCTCTGAAAGGCGAGTTGCACAGGATGATGTTGATGGTTGCCTTTCAAAGGCTGCATGCGTTTCCTGACATGTTCTCAGCTGCACACATGGCAAATCAAATGGCATGCTTCCTACCAGTCCTAATGAAACGTACCAAGATTGTACCAGACATCCATTTCTCCGCTCAAGGTTCTGACTTCGATGATAGTTTGGCCAAGAAAATCGTCCGACTCCCTCGTCAACTTCTGCCGCAACTTTGACTTCAAATCGTTATCTTCATCCCTGGGACGAAGAACAGTGTTTGGTAATATGTGCTCAAACAGTGATAGGTCTAGTTAAGGATTTCTCACAAAACAAAACCAAAATAGTTTGCACCTGGCTACAGTTCTTAGGCTTACAATCTGCTGTGATGCATCGCGATAAAATACCTACATGCTTGTTTTAAATAATTCTGTACACAAGGCAAGGCTTCAATTTGAAATCTGTCCTAATCTTCCTTGATTTCTACAATCTTAGGAAACCCCAGTGGCCTTTTATGTGTCAAGGCTTTCACTACATTTTAAGAAACACTTAAGAAGAGCATGCAGCAGTGGCATGGTTGCTAGCATGAAAAAACACAAGACAGACAAAAGGAACACATATGACATAGTGCTAGTATTTTTTTTTTTCTAATTCGTAAAGTTAGTTGCAAAGTCAACAAGTGCTCTGCCCCATGTATCCCTTCTTCCTTTATCTTTTGTTGTAGTGTGTAAACAGGCCCAGTGTAGTCTGTGATGCATGCAGGAAAGAAAACTGAGCTGCTAGCAGTGGCTGCACATAGTATTTAAAAATGTGGTGACTTACCAAACTCGCACTTTAATACGGTCCGAAGAGTTATGGCATTCGCTGCAAAAGTTGAGGAAATTTGCAACACAGCTCTCTTTCAGTGACAGAAAATAAAGGTTAGCATCTCTAAAACAATCCCCCAACCTAAATTCAGGCACCAAATACACCTGAAGTCTAAGCCCAAGATATACGTGAAAAACATCACAGAGAAGTAATTGTTAAAAAAAAAAAAAGACACGCTCAGAATCTAAGCCAACAAAGTATGCCAGACGAGTTACATGTCTCAAGTCCTGTAAGCCACCTAACATAACTAAAAGATTCACTGCCACACCACTATTATGGCAATTAGTATTTGTCAAGAGCCAAGAAAAGATCCATCTTTGCAGCACGTTTACAGTCTTTAACCTTAGCGGCCAGAATGAAAAGTGTTAAGAGCTGGTGCAGCATAGAGAAATTGTACCATGACTTATTTTTGTTCCTCACAAAGTACCCTCACATTAAAGAAAGCAAAAAGAACACAAACTCACAAACAGAACTTCTCGTTCCACACCGGATTCAGGTCTCTCGGCATGGTCCGCGTCCTCTTTTTGGTCTTGCCCACTTGAACTGTCACGTAGGGATCGCTTGTGCCACTTTTGTCTTTCGCTATGAGACCTTGCGCGCATATGACTGCACGTAAAGCCAGATTTAGTGACGGTTACATTTTTTCATTGATATAGTACACAGCATAACAGCATCTGCACATCATGAAAAAGTGCAGAACCGACAATGGTAGGCCATACAAGCTGCAGTTGGCAATAATGAAGTCAAGCAAGTGAAAAGTATTGTGGCTTGAATTAAAGCTGCAGAATTTGCAGTGTTCAGACATTGCAGCTAAATAACTAAATGAGACAAAATGACAGTAAATGATGCTCTCAGACAGCTGGTAAAAGAGACAAAGATTCAAAAGAAGGACAACCAAGATGGTGCCCTCCTGTTTCTTTCTTATATATATTTTTTTGTGTCCTTGCCTTGTGCTGCCCTCTTATATTCTACCAATATTCTAAAATAAGAGACTATGAACAAACAGGTTAAGTTATGTCACGTAGTCATTCTAGAAACTGCGTCCGACTGCATCTCAACTCCTGCACTTCATCAATGTCCAGTTATGAAAAGCAAAAGCAGACACACTTAAAATTTAGCAGTTAGCATTGCAAACACACATTTCTGTACAAGAGAAGCCAGCAGTGATAGAAAACTGGGCAGAGCAGAGGATGAGTTGTGCTTTTAGCAATGTTTGATGGAATATAATGTTACTAATATTTGCAGACTGTAGCAACAATTGCAGGAAGGTAGGAGAGATAACACGCCCCTACTGGAGAGGACTGAAACCTTGACCATGATGTGCGGAGCTACAGCTGATCTCCAGTGGTGACTGCACATCGTTTAACTTCCTTTTCTCGTTATGTCTCACCAAGATAAGTTACAAGCGAGGCAATACGGATACTGTTGTGAAAGGAAAAAGATTTTGGTTCTCAATCATGACCAAAGTGCACTCACCCTGAGTAATATACGCGACGACCAGTGTAATGAACTCTTATTATCCACAGGTTTATTTTAACTATTTAAAATTACTGCACATATTACTTCACAGAATGAAGGTAAATAAAAGGAAAGAACTATAAAACACATGAATACAGATGCTAACCACAGAAAAAAAAAAAGAAGAAAAAGAAAGAGACAATCCTTCAGTTCTTATAGACAGACTTTGTTAACAGTGAAGAAAAAGAGAATGAAGTAGCTAGTCAAACATGTTCGAAGAGATGGTATATTGTGGTCATATGTTACATTTTGTGACCATCCCTCAAAATCGGTGATCATTGCGTGTGCCCGTTCAATGACCTGATGGCCACACACGTGCAATTGAAATTCACATCTTCATTTTGAGCCACTGCTCACTATCTGAAAAAATGCTTCTGGCCAGCCTACAGCTTTCGCCGTTTGTTAAAGTGTACTTAGAACACATCCCCTGCTCTCCATCCTTAATTTTAAACAGGACTGCTGTATGAGAGCCAGAATTCCACAATCTTTTTATTTTGTGGCTGGCACTTCCTTTAATATGTTTTACTAAACATATCCTGACCAGATAAATTTTAGATGAACTTTTTGTCAGTCAAAAACTCTACCACATGAAACAAAGCAAAATTACTCAACAAGGTCCCTCTATCTCTTTTTGAAACATGCCTTTGTAATTGTGAAATTCAAGCAGGATAATTATGATGAACTAAAATGAGCAAGGTTTGCTAGGTATTGGAGACCGAGTTCAATTTCCTTTCAGCCTATGTATGTTTACATAGCAAAGAGATTAGGCTGCTTTATGTATTAAGGCAGCTGCATAGACATCCTATGATGATCTTTCCTGTGACCTCAAAGCTACTTTCAATGTCAGTATTCAGATCAGAAATTGTGATACGTCTACGACCTATAGTACAACACATTAGTAGGTTCCCAATTTTCATTTCATTGTATGCTAAACACAAGGCAAAAGCCAAGTTTCCAGCCCCAGCTGTCATGACAATACAGTGTTGCTGTCCACAAAGATGAGCTAGTTATTTAGCTCATCAAATTATGAAGATCAATTTTTTGCTAAAGGATAGCGCTGCTTGGAACAGATAGCCTGCTGTGCAGATGCTGATCATAGTCGTGGTGAACTGAATAAGAACCCAATCAGAAAACTGAGAGGGAAAGCCTCACCATCTAACCATTTATTTGAAAAACTGTTAGTAAAAACCACACATGCTTTTTATTGCTATTAGTATGTGTATAATAACGTGTACTGACATGGTTGGTTCCTGGTGACCAGATTTAGTTTTTATAACTAGTAATTTGCTAGAAAGCATTGTTATAACCAGTTTAGTTCGCCATAGAAAACATTAAGAAGGTGATGGTGCCGCATTAGTCCATCGTTATATTCAATGCATCGTTTGACGTCCATACAATGCCTAAACAAAATTTGAGCACATGATATGTAAGTGCTTTCTTATTCTAAAATCCATCTCTCTTGTCATTAATGGCAGATGCAAGCATGAAATGCTTCATGGTATTATGGTAGCACAGCACCTAAGTTGGGTTATATATGGTGCTAGCTGTGTTGTTCATTAAACAGGTCTTGTCCAGGTTACGCCACACCTAGCTAGAAGTATTATACACGCCCATCAGTCAGGGACATTGCATTGTAGCCAAACAAAACTTCAAATATCCGCAGCGCCACTCAGGCATGTTCCCTCTCTCTCTGTTGCCCTCACTTTTTCGCGGAAGCTCCCCACCTGTTGTTAGCCTCAAGCGAAGGCTCACACAAAAACAATCTCAAACTGTCAATTTCTGTCAGCAGACATTGCAAGTTGCAAGCGATGAGGAGGCGCAATCATTGTGGCATGCGCAGTACTACAGAATTGCTGCTGGCAACCCAATCTTCGCCTTAATCGCAGAGCCTTCAAAGGCCTGTATTACACGCTTTTTCTCACGACTGCTAGTCCATTTGGCGTGTGGCAACTGTCTGGACAGAGAGTTTCGGAAAATTAATTTCCTGTTCTCCTTCTGCCTTGCTGCAGTTCGTGGATAATAATGTTTGCCTGAGCTTGCTACGAATGGCAGCTAATAGCATTTCATGCTAGAGAACAGCCATTACCTATGTCACATATGGGGAGTCAACTATGTTAGGCTACTCCTCATTAAAGCAGGAAGGTGAAAGAATACCTATAATCAGAAGGACGGCACTTTGGCAGCCTACGTAGGGGAAAAGGTAGGGTAAAAGGGCCACAGAACAGCACAAAATAGCCAAGCAGATGGCAAACACAAAAAGGAGAGAAAAAAAAAAAAAAAGCTCTTGAGAATGTGTTTTATAGTGCACAGCTTATATGCTGTACATCGACTCGTAACCTACCACAGAGAACAGCATATGCACACCAGACCATTGCTTAAAGGGACACTGAGGATAAACAAAAATTGGCTTCTATCAACAGGGTGCCACATTCTAATCTCAAAACAAGGACACCCCCACCAAAACGGAAGTTTTATAACAATCTAGGAAATGTGAAAAAAAAAAAAGAGGAAACCACATATACAGGCATCACTAGCCATAGCCAATCTCGCAAGTAAGATGCATATGTTAAAAATTTTGGCACAGAAAACTAAGGTTAACCTATACGCCTTGAAATTGTGGCAGCTCATCTTTTTCAGAGAATCTAAGGAGTTTTAGTTGTCTGGCATGAAGAAAAATTAAAATTTATTCTCTCTGTGATAAATTCATCTTTCATGGTTGGACAAATGTCAACGTAGCCAGAAAGAGCCAGAACAAAAATTTTCACAGAGTACCGCAAATGGACAGAGTTGATCTCAGTGACCCTTTAAGGTGGCTGCTTATTGACATGATCTTTCCAAGTTGGCAACTAGGTCCCAAGCAGCTTCTTAAAAACAGCCTTTAATAACTTAGAAAGTAGTGCTTCATGTATAACAAGCTGAAAACACTCCTAGTACACTTTGTTATGAAGACAACTAGAGAAATATGAGGATGCACTGTTATAACTATGCACATCTCTACTAATGCCCAATACTGTGTGCCCATGGCACAGCTGGTTGGTGTAGCAAACAAGGCTGACCATTTAAATGTATAGATTCTGTCTTTTGCATGAGCAGCAACTCCTTCGACTGAGAAAGAATACGAACATTAGGAAAGTCCTAGTGACACAGTGCACAAGAGGATTTAATACACCAGTGAACCTGCCTCAAAAAATGTCCTCTGTAAAAGTGTTGTTATGTCAGTGGGACACTGTTGGGAAGACAGGCAACACAGTGCAAGCATGCGACTGAAACCCGGATGGGCAGCATGCACAAGCAGCACTGGCAGGCTGCATTTCATGCACTTGAAACAGGCATGCAAAGCAAGTAGAGCAGTAAGTGAAAGGGAGAAGAAATGGCACAAACCGGGAACACGCTTCTCAGCTCGGTGAAAAAGACATTGTGGATATGCGTGCACGTAACCATATTCAGTACCGGCGGCAATGAAAAATGCAATCCAGTGTTGTCCAAAAAGGTACAGTCTCGGTAAAAAGTCTTCGGCTCACAAGGGTTGCTTCCGAGGCATGTAGCTGAGTGGCTATGACGCACCAAAAGTTCCAGTATGTCAAGGGTGCTCCAATTTTTCTATTGTAGGTCTCAAACGCAAGCCCTATCGCCTGAAGGCTTTTGATCAAGGCTGTAAAAGCCCAAGCCAGTGCTACTGAAGTGATTAAAGTTACCCCCGACAGTGGGTACATTTGATTTTCAATTCTGGGCTACCTGCTGAAAGAAATCCGGCATTCGGTTTTTCTTGGGCAGCCCAGAAGCTCCGCCCACCAGTACAGTTCCTGGGAATGTAGCGCCATACCGGCAGCCATATTGACTTAGACTCAGTGCGCATTCTGTGCACTTTTCATGTTCTTGCCAACAATATCTTGTGTTAGGCCATGACACGAGCTCCATAGGTGGCCTCTAAGCAGCTGAAAAATGTTCGAATCTTGCATCTTCGCTTTCTTGTCTTGAATTTTACTACACACGGATGCGACCAGAGCCTCGATCAAGCATTGTTTGCTCATGCTTTCCAAAAGTTCTTTACCTGTTTCACAATCTGTTCAGCACGCAGGCCTGTAAACGTCCCAAGTGAACTGCTGTGTGCTGGAGCAGCTAATGCATGTCGTAAATGTTTTTCGAATGCTTTCATCTGCTTTCGAACACAGTGAGCTGGGCCACTGGAAGAACTTTGCAAGCACAATGACAAGAAACTGAGTTCTGTCAAATGCATTCAGGCATGTCGCACTCCATTCACAAAAAGCATAGACAGATTCATGCCTCTGTTACCTATCTTTAGTATTACACACACATCAGGAGATAAGCATGTGCGTGGCGTTGCTGCGAAAGAGCTGTGTCACGGTGACTGATGGTTTACATCATTTCCCAAAGCAGATGATGGTGGAAGCTTGCCACGTCATGGCACCATAACGCTACTTCCTGCCAGAGCGGAAACTGGGATTGATCTGCAAGTAGGCCAGGACTGGAAAATCAAATGTACCCAGTGTGGTCTATTCCATATCGTGTTACACAAAGGCAAGAATCAAATAGACCGTCAGTTGAGCTCACTGCACTAATGACATGGTCTAGACTATGACAGCATGATGTGCAGCCCTCCCTTCAACACACATCTCTTTTAAGGCTGCCACTTTCAAGTGAAGTCCTGATGCCAGCTTAGCCTCTTTTCACCACCATGCACCCAGCACAAAAAGTGGTACTGCTTAAATTTCAGTGATACTTAAAATTTTATCTGCCTCTGGTAGCATGTAAAAAGCCTCAGCTCTGTCTAATATCAGGTAGCATAACTTGCCGACATGAAAACCCATATACAACCCATTGAAACTGATCAGTTATGTTTCACTAGCAGTAAGCATATACTGTGCTAGCAATATATGCTACAGAAAACTAAATATGACCTAAGATTCCACTAGCAGGGAAACCTAGAAAATACATGCGCACCGCATGATCTAAAGTAGATGTAAAGCAAATAATTTTTATGCTGCTGCATAAGAATTTATTAAATATTTATGACTGCATTCTGTCTTATATTTTCATTATGTGGCAAAACGCGGCTATTCCAAGCTGTTCATCCCAGACGGTGACACCAAGAAAGAAACCTTGTTCCAAGTGGAAAGATGGAGGGGTGCCCACGTGTGATGTGGAAGGTAAAACCCATGCCTCTAGGGGTCAGCTTCTACTAGTGCTGCTAGATGGAGTGGCTTCAGCTATGAAATGCAATAAAAACTTCAGTACTTAGAAGACGTAACTTCAGGCTGGATGACAAGCACGCCTTAAGGCGAACGAAAAGCACAGCCTGCATCTAGAACTAAGCTTGCAACTGAGTCCGAGTATTATGTGTCTGAAAAATCATGTTAACAATCACTCAGCACAAATCTGCCTGCAGTATTACACTAAAGATAACTCTAATGATGAAAATAACGTAGAAAACAACCCAACTGCACTTAGCAGTCTTTCACACAAAACAGAAAAAAAAAAAGCTACAGGAAGCTGTGCAGGTGGCATAAACTGCAATACCTTAGTAAAGGAACTTTAGTGAAAATTATGCCTTAATCAAGCAGTAAACTCAAGCAATAAATCAAGAATTAAACTTGCAAGCTGTCAGCTTGGTACAATCAGACACACAATACTAGACTCCCAAGAGCAATGCACCAGTCAGCCAGAACCAGCCATGACCAGCCTAAGCACAGTCCTTGCATATGAATTGGCTAATGAGGAATGATTCAAAACTCAAGAACAAAAACGTAACGAGAACATAAAAGAAAACATTATGCAGCAGGTCATAAATTAATGCGCAAAAAGAAGTAGGAAGCTAAATATAAGAAGGGTTTTGAGTAAAAAAAAAAATGGAATAGAAAGTAGACATCAATCTGGCCAACGTGACAGGAGGCTGGCATGGCGCTGGTACCTGTGATGGCAATTTTGCACGACCACTTCGACGTGCCCTCGAAGATGGACTCTTCAGCTTGTTGGAGGGCGTCAATGTGAGTGTCGGCGTCAATCGAGAAAGTCAGCCTGCAATAACAGCAGAGGTTGGCTCTCGACTGCTGCAGCTACCGGCGGCTGCCGAGGTCTGAGGAAACTGTGCTTTCTGATCTGCAGCCCTGTCTTCCCGCTCTCATAAAGGAGTGGAATTGCAGTTAGAATTGCAAACATTACTGTAATGCATTTAGGCACCCAACATTATATTTTCCTCAGTTTCTTTGCGCTGTATTACTTAGCAGGATACACTGAAGTACCGAAAAGTATGAACCTTGGGAGATGAACGGCCAATCAAGGTCTGGCTAATTTATGGCACTGGAAAAAAAACAACCCACAGATACAACTCGTGGCTCACATTCTGATGAGTAGTACTTTTCTTTTGCATGTGTTCCCCCCTTCCTTCATAGTACAACCACTTTGGTCTCGCCACAGAAGAAGCAAAATTTTTAGAATATTTTTTCCACGTAGACAATAGTTTTCAAACAAGTTAATATGCTTTCACATTGACATAGTGTACTGATCTTTGAGCATGCTTGGAAACAGGACCTCTCGCCCAGCAACGCAATGCAACCCTTGAGCGACAGTAGTTGCACACTTGATGCAGCATTGCATAGAGAATAATTATTTTCCATGGAACATATAAAAAATGAGAGTGTGCACAAGAAAAATTTGGCACGAAGACATAACGTAGGTCATCAGACAACCACACGCGCAAACAAAAAGAAAACATACAGGTAGGTTTGAAACATTTAACAAAAATAAAGCACAGCAAGAAGTGGGGCACGATAGCAGGTGTGGAGGGGGAGGGGGTTGCTTGTCAACACCGACGCAAAGCACAGCAACTTCACACCACCACAACCACCACACACACACCACGTTGCTCTTGGCAAGCAGGGAAGAGAGGCGACGGGTTCGTGTCCTCCACACCAGCGATGTGTACATCAGCTGAGAACGGGCTTTTGCCTTGGAATCACACCGTTCCACGAATAGGTCCTTCTGTCCAGCGATGGTTTCTCTTTAGCAAACATGTGCACAGTTTTGTGAGTGCATGTGGCTACATTTAGTGTGCACCGAGCACATTGACACTTAGTTCTGAAAGATGCTGCGAAGAACAACTAAAGGTCAGCGGAACAATGCAAAAAAACCCTAGGCGATATATCACACACCATAAGGTGAATGGACAGCACACTTTTTGTCAGTTTTTAGTAACCTAATAAGTTTACATGCCGGTGTCATGAGCCTAAAAACCTCTTCTCTTATCCCTTCATAATTAGGTGTTGCACACAACTTATCTTGCATTATCAACCGCATCTTTTTTCTGTGTGGTGAAGTACACAACATTTTGCAAGAATGCACAGTGAAAGAATACTGCTGCACCATCTCATCCCAGCTAGGGCATCAAGTGTTGCACCACTATTACAGGTTAAAGCATCAACGCTACGAAAGCACTTTGACCACCAGGCGCTAGTGTGTTGGACCTACCGGTGATGGCTATTTTAGCTGACCACTTGGAGGTTCCGTCAAGCACGCTCTGCTTGACTGCCCTCTGATGACCCGTGTGGCTCTTAACATCCACGCCAAATACGGCCCTAAAATGTTGGCAAAGTTCACACACACGTGCCCACTCATCATACGCGCACAACACCAGCCACCATTTTATCACATGTCAGTTCCTCACCAGGGCTGACATATGTGCTCAATTGAACAATTGAACAACTGTAAACACCAAAAAGCCCTTTAAATAAAGATAGAACAAATACTATATCTGAACAAGGTGAACCCGTTTTTGAAGCTGCGACCAGAAAAAGAGGGCTGCTTAGATACGTTCACGTCAGTTCATTCATATAATAAAAACTCTGCTCTTATAGGGTAATACATGGGGGAGAAGGCTGTCTTACTAAATCTCGGGACACTAAGCTAACCTTCATAAAAAACTGTCACATAGCTTCACTCACAGTGCACATAAAACAACCCAGTAACCCTGCATAGTAGAAATAGTGTTGTTCGGTACAGGGTCTCTCATATCAGATGACTCGCATCTATATGGGCCACAACACTGCTCGCTACAAGTGAATGAAAATATAGATAATCCAGAAATGTAACAAATTGTCTGTGTACACAGATTTGAGAGTCAAAACTTGCTCACTGAAAAACAATACAAATAAAGAATACACACTTTTTCCAATGATTGCCATTTGCATAACAATGTCACAATGAAGGAACTACCATGGGTAAATGCCTGCTCAAACCAAGAGCTATATCGTATTTACTCGTGTAATGAAGCCACTGTTTTTTTTTTTTTTCCAAGAAAAATCGAAGTCAGAAGAAACAGTCTATACATTTATCTCTCTGACACAGAGGGGAGGAAAACACGCTTTTTACCTATAGTTACCACCAGTGCTTAGTAAGTACCTAATAATAATAATAATAATAATAATAATAATAATAATAATAATAATAATAATAATAATTGGTTCACGGGAAGGGGAAGGCACAGTATCTGTCACACTTGCTCTGTGGACGCCTCAACCGCGCCGTAAGGGAAGGGAGGAAGGTGGGAGTGAAAGTGGAAAGAGAGAAAGAGGAGCCGTAGTGGAGGGCTGCAGAGTAATTTCGACCACCTGGGGGATCTTGTGCGCTGACATCGCACAGCACACGGATGTCGAGGTCGGGTTAGAACCCAGGTACATTTCTCGACGGACACCGTAAAGGAAGAGAGGGAGGTGGAAGTCAAAGCGGTAGTGGAGGGCTCAGGAATAATTTCGACCACTTGGGATCTTTAATGTGCACTAACATCGTGATTGGTGGTTGCTCCTAGCCCCACGGGGCTGGGACTGGTAGGTCACTGCCGCTTGCGGAGGGGGCTAGCCTGCTATCATATTTTTATCTGTTATAGGCCGTCATCGCACCCACTACCGTTTCGGTGGTGGACGACGGCTGTTGCGACACGCGTCTTTCTCCACCTTTTCTTTTTCTTTTCTATTTTCTCTTCTGTCCGCATGAGGCAGCGGAGGTGGCTCAGCTGCAGAGCCAGTAGCAGGCTCGTGAATTTTTTTTTCCTTCTTCCTTTAGTCGCAACAACAACTGACATCGCAAAGCACACGGACGCCTTTGCGTTTCGCCTCCATCGAAACGCGGCCACCACGGTCGGGATCGAACCAAGGTGCTCCGGTTCAGTAGCTGAGCGCCTTAACCACTGAGCCAGATATCGCGGGCGAACCAGTAGCAGTCAGGAGGGCGCGGGTGATATGAAACGAATCGTCGTTACTTGCTCAACATGTTTATACACGAATTTAAGACCTAGGAGTGAAACTCAAACGTGCCTACCACCCGGGGACAGCTTTGGACAGCTAAAGCTCTTCAATCCAACGTCGATCGGTGACGCGCTCAAATTTATATATTAATATAAATATGTCATTACACTAAAATTGTGACCCTATCGATGGTGGTAGAGAGACCGAAGTGGTGTCTAACGATTAGCCGGGTTCATAAGCGTAAAACTGCAATTCTAAATCTACTCTCATTTTGATTGGGGAGTCGCACCATCGACCTTTGGGGGTACAAAATGGCCAAAATTCGCGTTTGCAGAGGGGTGCGTATCTGGCGAGCCACTGGTCGTACACACATGAGGGTGGTATCAAACGATTAGTCTCGACAAGATCTATGCGAAATGAGATTGCGATGGATAACAGCTTATACTCTTGCATTTCAACGCCTATCGATAAAGTCTGCATCTTTTTCTAAGTTCTTAGCAGCAAAAGAGAGAGGTGGGTGCATTATGCTAGTGGGTTCATTACACGAGTAAACACTGCATATAAATTATAAAGTGAAGGAAGTATATTTCCATTCTACAGCAAGAATGCCTTGTGCATAAGATAAACATGTAAAGAGCCTGTCAGATCCTTTCTGCCATTGAAAAACAACACAACAAAGCGATAAAACTTGCGAGCAAGACGTGGGCAAAAATTAATGAAACTTTCTGTTAATGTAAATGCATTGCACACTCCTAAATCAGCGCCAATAAACAAGGCATCAGAAATAAAGAGATTCTGTGCAAGCTCTAAATTAACTGACAAATATTAAGCTGCACAGCAGAACTGCAAGACTGACTATGTTTTAAACAGGTGCACACCTGAGCAGAAGCAATGCACAATAGGGAGCTAACATTACAAGCATCTTTGGCTTTATAACGCAATCACTATATGCTGTCGTTAAGAACACACACACTAAATGAAGGAAACCGAAATACTATTTCAGCTGTTTCTTATCAAACTACAGCAGCAGCAGAGAATTCCTTGAATGCACTAGGTATTAATATGAACCTATTACAGTTTTTGCAATCCTGTTTTGTATTTGCACTTTTCACATACAAAAATACTAAAGCACAAAAGTCATCCCATTTTTCTAAAAACTGATAAAGTGCCTTAGAGCGAATATTCTACATGGGGTCTCAAGGCTTCTGGCAACCATTTACAATAAACTACCCAATGTATATGCGTCCATAACCAACTCCATTGTCACAAGCTCTAAACACCATCAGAAAAACTTCCATTCAACCATTGTTACCCAATATACTGCATCTTGCCCTCTTTTCAACGACCACTCCCCTCTTCCAAATGCATCATTTGCAAGGAAAAAAACAAAAGCAAAGATGGCAGAGTTTTAGTTGTTAAGCATGCACATTTGCTAGTAGTGTTAGTGAATAGACAAGAAAGTAATGTTACTACAGCAGATTTTTGTACTCTGAAAGTACAGCATTTGCAAGGAGCAATCACATCTGCATTAAGCCTTGACAAAACCACATACCTGATCAATTCGAAGATTTCTGGCTTATCGCGCTCCCTTATCTTCATCCTCTCCTTCATTGCCATAATTATGTTGTTAGCTTTGTCTTCGGCCCCATGTTTGCTGCTTTTTTCCGCTGCCCCTGCAATTTAAAAAGTAAGGGTTAGCGCACATAAGTAAGACTGCTTACCATTTGGGCCCGTATTCCGAGTTCGCGTCGTTATCGAAAGTGTCGCTATCTCCACGACCTCGAGTCATCTGATTAGTCGAAACGCCGGAACATGATGTTGTCACCTCTTCCATTTCCGTAGTGGCAACACTCGGTTCCGGTGTTTCGACCAATTAGATGACTCGAGGTCACGTGAGATAGCGACACTTCGATAACGATGCAAACTTGGAATACGGACCTTGGATTCAAAGGCAAAGGGAGAGACAGAGCAAGACAGAGGAAAAAAAAGAAAAATACATGCAGAATTGCTTGGCTCCGGTAGTTCCACAATATACTCTGGTGCAATGGTTTGTAACACAAACAATGTAAAGAAAGAAGAAGCAAGGTTTTTCAGCATCAATGCTGTTTTTGACAATCTTTGATTTACCCTTCTCTTCACAAATGAAGATTACAAAATATAAATTTTCAATATTTCTGTTTAGCTATGTAGTAGAAACTATACTGAGGCTCTATCCTTTATATTTTCTCAAAGTTAGTTTGCCAACAGAAATTTAATATTGACAGAGCAAAAGAAAGCAACTATATTCACTACAGATCCCTTTGGTGTTGATGGCAATTCCTAAAGCCCAGGTGACCAGGATCAGCTAAACCTGTAGCCCAAATTAAACCTATTGTAAACAGAGCCCGGTCTATAACAAAAACGAAAGCGCACAGAAGACAGAGATGTGATGCATAATACTACTGCAGTCATTAAGTGCCCTTGCAGCACTGCGTGTGTGGCTTCAATATCGCTCACAAATGCAGACTATAGCGGTAAAATGTGGACAGGCTGCTCTCCATGCATGACAAACAGTGCAAAAGATATAGATAAAGCATGAAGTGTATCAATTTGTTGTGCTGTAATTACTTTATGAAATATGAATGAAAGCGCCTTCTACCCATGCAAGATTCAGCTCTCGTAGCAAAGGCACAATAAAAAACTACTTTCTACACCGCCGTGTGTGTCCACTTGATGCCTACGTCCATATCTGTTGTGAAGCAAGAAGTGGCTTCCCTGCATACATACTGCCCTTGAGGTGGTGCACCCTTTACAGGCAAGAAGGACTCCTTGATTCACCCAATCCCTCCAGAGCAGTGTTCCTCAAATGGGGGTCCATGAAGCGATTATCGGGGCCCCAGAAACCCATGCCCTTTGCAGCTTTGAGCCGTTAAGATAAGAGGCAGCCAAAGGGCGTAACGAAATAAAGTATTGGAACCCCACGCAATGTCACGGTGCCGTGGCAACGAAACAGGTAAACAATGCGCCAGCGGTGGTAAGCGAGAAGCGTACAGCTCTCGCGCGTATATCGCTGCAGGGAGAGATGGGGGAGCACGAGAGAGAGAGAGAGAGAGAGAGAGAGAGAGAGAGAGAGAGAGAGAGAGAGAGAGAGAGAGAGAGAGAGGATAAGGAGTGAAGATGCCGGCCTGGCCGCAAAGGTGACCTCGAGATAGCGGGAAATGAACAAGCAGCCGCGGAGAGAACCGCGATTCGATCGACCGGCGACAAGAGACCAGCGCAAATTAGGAAGGAACGCGGCGATGATTGAACGCCGAATAAGGAGGGGAAAAGGGAGAAGCAGCGTCAACGCAAGCCAACCTGCCAAGTAAGGACCGGAGCGACAGATGTGGCCGCCGGAGCACTGCTAGCACTCTGCGAGGCCTTCCCGGATTCATGCAGTGCAAGAAAAACGAAACAGAGTCCGTTAAAGCTGTCGATAACGGGAAATAAGTGGGAACGTAATGATTTCGATGCCGAATGATTTGTAGAGCCGACACATACAAGCTAGTGGGACACTGATGAGGGAGGGAGAGAGAGAGAGAACGGGGGGGGGGGGGGGGTGGAACAGGTGCGTGCGGAAGACCGCGAGCGCGGTGACCGCGAGTCAATCAGATTCTGGGTGGCCGCCGCAACCAAGGCTGGGAGATCCCAGCTTTCCAAGTAGAGATCAGGCTGAAAAAATGAAGTTATCTTGTGCTTATTACAGTTCGGCTCGCGTTGAGCACTTGAAAGGTTGTCTAATTAAGTTAACCAGTGGCTACAACGTATATATGCATTAGTGTCTAGCTCCTTGTGGGAAAGTGAATAGCTGGGAAGCTGCATCATTCAGTGACCGAACTTATAAGCACGTCTTAGCAATGCCAGAGCGCTGTAAAAGGCTGCGTAGGGATCACAATTCGCACACAAACTTCTGCTGCACAAACCTTTACGCCAGTTAAGAGAGCGAGTTCTTTTGCGGGAAAATTAGCTTCAAAAGGCCCGCTGCAATTGGATAACTACACTTGCGACCCGACCTTGGAAGCTAACCAAGGGGACCTTTACACTGATAAGAACTACCTTCCCAAGAGTGAAAGATGACAAAAGGCGCGACAATTCTAATTATCGAAAACGGAACTTGTGAAATGATCTCGGCGGGTGTTGGATGCCGAGGTGAAATGTAGAGCAGAATTTCAGTCAATTTATCGATGGTAGAAAGTGAGGCCTATTTAATACGGAGAGAATAGTTTCACTGTATTGCTCAAACGACGGGTCTTGAAGCTTCTCGCGGAACCAAGAGCAATATCAGGAGTAACTGCTTTACCTTGCGGTGCTAACGTTAATAACTAGCCGCGGTTTAAAATGACAGCCAGAAAAAAAGATCAATCGTACCTCCTGCTCACGAAAACAAAACAAGACACCTCTGATTGCTCTCAGAGTTATACTTATTCCAAATACTGAGTGCATTCAGCAAGCCGTGCAAGCAATGCACCTTCATTTCTGTTTTCAGTGAGAGCCGCGGTTCCGACAGTCGGTTCAACCGCGGACAGACAAACGGGTGTGCTCACTCTGCAGGCAGTCGGCGTTGAGCAGGTCCCGGCACTTTTCGTGGCACTTGACGCCGCACTCGGTGCAGCGCAGCCCCTGGTTGGTGATGCCCCAGAGCAGGCCCTCGCACTCGTAGCAATAGGTGGGCGACGTGGCCGTCCACGACTGGAAGTTGTGCGGCGTCGTGCTCGAGATCGGGTAGATGAGCGCCTGCAGCGTCTTCTTGTACACGTGCGTTTTCTGCGGACACGCGCCATCACCGGGTCGTCACCAATCCTTCTGAGTTGTTAGTCGGAATCTCCCCATCACCTGCTAGCAGTTTGACACGGTCAGGGCGGGTTCGATGCCCGCATCTAGACAAATCTTCTCCAACCTACGAAATTTCCGAGAAAGCTGTACAGCCTTCATATAGCCGCGGGGCAGTGCACAGGCATGCGCTAACGAGTTACCACTACCCGCCCCGAGTCGTTTTCGGATGTTAAACCCGGATGTCACACCAAACTAAACTTCTTAACAATCCTGCCACGCAGATCCTAAAACCGTGCGTTGCCGTCTATCCAGCCCAGTTTGGTCACTATACGAGCGAAGAAGACAAGTTGATTGCTGCATATTCGTGCCTTACGCAGCACTGTACATGCTTCTAAACACGTGTTCAAGTGATCCTCGAGGTGACAGAGCCGAGGTAAAAGACCCGTATATTGCTACAGCCCTGCAATACAACCCTTAGAACCTATGCCCGCTGATATTTTCCTCGGGCGCAGACACTTCTTTTCGCGAATGACCGCTACTTGCTTTACTTGCGCGACTCCAGAAACGCTATGCACATCTGTCGCGCAGCAACGCTTAAATAATGCCATTTATCTTCTCGTGAAAATTTGCTACATGGCCATAAAGGCGACAAAGAAACCAGCTTAACGTGCGCGCAAAGGGTTCAGTAACATGCCTATTCCGTGGCAAGGACATAGAGCAAGCGTAACTTTTCTCAGTAATTATCGACCAAACACCTGGCGAATAAGTTCTCTGCGCGACCGCTCTCGGGTGACCCTTCTCAAAGAAACGCTCAAGCTTTATCCGTTCATGTTGTTACTGACTGCAATGCCCTCACATCAAAGCGCACTGTTTTCCATACCATGACCTCGAACTTCTCGCCGCAACGCAGTTCTGAAGCGATCACGTGATGTCAGGCACTGCACGTGGGTTCTAAGGAGTTTGGGATGCCGAAAGGCTTTATATGAGAGCCTTCTTTACTGACCAGTTCTTCGTCGTTGGGATGCGTCCGGGGAACAACTGATGTCAATGCGGCATTCCGTTTGGTGGCAGCCATAGTCTGCGGAGAGAAGGTAAAGGGAAAAGCGTGTCGGACTGTAGCAAGCATGACGAAGAAGAAGAAAAAAAAAAGACTCCTTTTTTCTCTGTTGCAGTGTACACTAATTAAGAACATGCCGCGTGCTGTCTTTGGCTCCACAGTCGAGGATCTGCAATGACTTTGCAGAATAATTATGAGAACCTGTTTGCGCGGGATCATTTTGTCAGAGGAAACGGAGCGAGGACGCCAGACGAGAAGAAAAATATGAGTAGCGCTGCGCTGAGCTCGTCATTTACGACTCGCCTCGCGTTCACGCTACGTCCTCTGAATAGGACCGCCTTTTTAAAAATGAGCCGAGGAATCGGAGTCGTTTCACATGCACTACGCACTCGGCGAAAACTAAGAAAGTGCATGCATATTCGAAAGAAGAAAATAATAATGTTCAAACGCTCCCAGATGCTGCCCGAAAAAAGAAAAAAAAAAAAAACAGTCTGGGAAAGTTAATGAAAGAAAAACAGCACGAAGGCTACGGCAAGAAGGCCCATGCTGAACACCACAATCACATTTCCCGTCGGCAAAGAAAATTAAGAAAACAGCAACCATGCCCATTTGTATACCAAGCCAAGGCACTAAAACAAAACTGAAAATCTTCGAGCCGGATCTAGATAACAGTCCTCCTATACTCATAAAAAAGAAGACAACTAAAAGAGAGTCATAGGATCAAAGAAATCTTTAATACAAAATGCGCCGTAATCACTTTGGAACTTCTAGAAAGTTCAATGTAAGCTGGCAACCAAAGCAAAACCAAAGAAATGATGCATCAGCAAGTCTTTTAATAACTTCGCCAGGCATGCGCACGAGCAGAAGGAAAGGGTAAAAACCCAAAGTCTTTAAAAAACTCGCCAGTGCGCGAAATTGAGTGGTACACAGTCAGCGACCATGCTATGGAGAAGAAAAAGGAGAAGAAAAGAGAGGCAGGGAAAAATGGGGTTATTAAAAAGAGTACCTTGAGCACCTTTTGCCAGGAAGCATGGAAGAAGAGAGAAAAAGAGCGAATGTACAAGATCAAAAATAAGAAGAAGAAAAAAAAAAGACATTTCGAAGCATGGGACAAAGGCTTATCCCTTGGAATTTCCAGAAAGATGCGGAAACAATAAAATGAATTTGGCGGCTCCAAACGGCAATGTCGAAGAGGAAGAGGATGGGGTAGGAGGATAGAGCCCATCGTAAAACGCCTGGACCGGCGACACATGGACTTGGTGGGCGTCGCTAAAAAAAAAACAGTGCTGGGCAAAGTTCTCTGCTTGCATTATTAGGCGAGCAGCAACGTCCCAGAGCAGCCGCGGGATGAGGCGAATAGCGATGTAGGAAAAAAAAAAAAAAAAAAGGGGGGGGGGGGGTAAGAAATCTTTAAATTTGAGAAAAAAGGCTGCGAAATGGTGCAGTCGTCTTGGTTTCAGCAGGATATTTGAGAGTGGGCTGTGCGCTCGTCACGGTGTTCGCTGTGATGACGACACGAAGCGAGGAAGATTGGAGCAAGTCCGTTTCCTGCCGCGTTCGAAATGGCAGAGGATTCCAAGTCTCGCCACGCACATGCGCGCACGCGAGAAATAACGCGATGCCGCTCACGGCGCGAAACTGGAAGAATTCTCAGATGAGACGGGGACGGCAGGAACGACGCCTGAAGAGCAAAATGTGCGAAAAGCGCCGGCGGGGACGCTACGGCGCTACCCCGAGTGTACATAAGGCGGCGACATTTCAGTAATCCGCGTCGTTTCACTTTTGTTAGTCTTATTTATTTATTTTTTTTTGCTCCACATTTTCTCGCTTCCAACGTTTCTGAAATATCTGCGAATTCCCCCTCTAGACGGCAATGTCAGCGTGACAAAGCTAACGCTGTTTTATTCCTCTTCGCTCTGGATGTCAGCGCCCAAGGGACAAGGGCGAATCGAAAATGGGGGGAAAAAAAAAAGGAAGGAGGGGGGGGGGGGGGTGAGGGCTGCAAAAGTAACAAGCAGCCGTGGCGCGCTGAACAGGAAAGAGGCTGACCGCAGAAAAGAAGAGAGACGAAACAGAGAGAGGAGGTAAGCAGAGAGAGAAAGGCAGAACGGCAAAGGGGGCGGGCGTCGTGGTATTGACACAGGCGGATCGCGTCGGCGCGATGCTTCAATGCGCCGAGCAGCGAGGAGAGAAAAGGATGCGTCAGATGCGTCAACGCTGTCGCCTGCGCGCATTTTTACACTGCGCACGCGCTCGCCACGTAAGCACCCACGCACTGAGGGCATTATTAACGCGACACCGTTCCCCTTCAAACAAAACCGCGCGGCAACCAAAAGCCGGTTAGAAAGCCGCCAGTTCGCGGGCGAGGTCCTGATTACCGCAAATAATCATGACGCCAATCACGAGTCGCTCTCATGCACGAACGGCGTTGTATCACCAGAGTCTAGCCTGCACAACACTGCACGGTTTCAGTCGCGCGGGAGACGTCCCGTCGCCCGCCGAGCGGGTTGTTTATGCGGACCCGCCGCTTTCGATGCGAGACCGCAAACATGTCGCGAGACGCGGACGGATGAGATTGTTTCGAAAAGCGAGGAGCACCGCTGCGCGGCACCCAGAGGGTTGGCCAGCAAAAAGGAATGAGAACAGGACGGGAGGAAATGTACACAACGAATGCAGGAGAGAGAAAGGCAGCTGACGCGTTTTTGCTGCTGAGATGCGCGGACGTGCGCATATCCCCACCTGCCTCGCAGCAGCGGCATTCGTGCCCGTTTGACTAGGCGGGGGCGAACACGTCGGTCGCGAACCCTGCACGAAAGAAACGCTGTCGCTACTGCCGATGTTGCTGAATGGAAAGGCAGGCATCTGCGCAGGGGCGCCGCGGGTCCCGTTTTTCCGTTCCGGGACGTACCGACTTCATTTTAAGCCCGGGCAAGGTGCAGCGTACGTAGTTGTAGCCTGGCAGGAAGCTTGCAACGTATACGTCCAGTGGTGGTTAGTTGTAGCCTGGCGGGAAGCTTGCAACGTATACGTCCAGTGGTGGTTAGTTGTAGCCTGGCGGGAAGCTTGCAACATATACGTCCAGTGGTGGTGGCGGTGGTAAAACTTTAATCTCCAATAGATACAGGATATGTATCAACCTGTCCGCCTACACGACGGCCCGGAGCCCCTGGACTCGGGCGGCGTGTTCGGCCAGCCGAATTACACCTAGCTGAGTCTCAGGGTGTGAGCTCAACAGTACAGTCTCCCAAAATTATTCCGCTTTTGTCTGTTCATTTATGTTTTTCTATTTCTGGACACGCCCATATCATTTGTACCAGGTCCGCCTTATCCTGACATTGTTTGCACCGATATGAGAACTGTTCCGGGTACCACTGACTTAGGGTAGCTGGATTCGGAAAAGTCCTTGTTTTTACAAACAATGTTTCTTCCATCTTATTTAGTGTCCTATCTGCCCGTGGGTATTCTACCCTCTTTAGCCGATAGTGATCAGATAAACTAAAAGAAAAAGAAAGACGAAACAACAAACAGAAAAATTAGCATCGCGCCTTGGAGCCCATTGCAAGAGGTCTTTAGCTGCTAGCTCTCTTGCCTTTTTTTTTTGCTTGCACTGAAAACTGCCACAGCGATAGATAGACAACACTGAAAAACGACAAAAAAAAAAAAGGATAACTCCACCGAATGAGTACACCGTGTTGAAGAACTGCAAACTGGGCTAGTTGGTGTTGCTTCAAAATGGCGGCTTAACAGCGCAAAACACAAACAGACCAAGAAAGAGACGATACACACGAACCAGCGCTGAACTTACAACTGATTTTTTATTGGGAAGAATCACGTCATATACGTCATCGACAGCAGGAAAGAATATGCAACTGATTTCCCTCGCCTGCCTCAAATATTTTATTTCTTAGCCATCGGCCCAGGCTTGCTGGGACAAAGATACTGTTGAATTTGCAAGAAAGTGTAGCAGGGTGGAGGCGGGCAAGGGAAACGGGAAAATCCCGCCTAGACTTTCGTGCAAGTTAGTCGGCGCGACGCGTCTAACGCAAACACCGACGACAGCAGCGCGCGTGCACTCGTGCTCTGCACGCGTGTCCCTCCCTCCGCTTGTGGAAGCTCCAAGTGGCGTAGCTAAAATTAAGCGGCGAATTAACTAAGACTTTTCTTGGGTGATAATGGTTTGTAAATGGACACCTCTGAGTATAGGTTCCTCGTGCCGCTTAGGCGGCTGGACAGTTCCGTGAGGCCGATATATCACATGCTGCGCTTGAGCGTGACGGGCATCGTGAGCTCAGCCCTATTATGTAGCCGCGGCTTTAAGAAGACTGCACTGCTTCAGTGAGACGGAGCGTAACCACTGCTAAAACCGCAGCACCGAGCCGCCGCCCGTCGTGCAAACGCTGCGAGGCGCGAGTTCCACAGGTGTGGGCCTGCCAGAAAAACCCATCTTTGCCCCCTATCCCCAACCACACCCGAGAGAACTGGGAGGCGACCCTGTCCGGCTGCTGCACCCTAGAGGCCCAAAAGGTCTTAACGCAGCGCGCCCGGGCTGCGGCAAACGCCAATGGAGTGCCTGTCTAGGCATCCCACCTTGTGTATATACCTCTATGTATTATAATAAATGCTTTCACCACCACCACCACCGAGTTCCGCGCGAGCATGCGCAAATATCTCTTCCCTCTCCTTGTTTGCTTCGACGCGGAGATACACCGATGGCGGTCTGTAATTAACTTGCCTCGCGGCATAAGCGCTGCGAAGACTCAATCGCTCTCGCGGCAAACGAAGTTTCTCGGTGTATACCGTGGGTGCGTGATTAAACGCAGCAACAATATCACGCGTCGCTGCTTTCGCTAGAACGCCGCAAGAAACTGAAACGCGAACCAAACAACAAAAAGTTGTGAACGATGAAGTGATTAAAGAAAAAAAAGAAAAAAAGAAGGCTTTCCGCGGATGAACGGCACAGACCAAGCAATGAAACTGTACAGGGCGTGTCAAAAGACCCCAGACAAGAGTGAATGTTCTTGGACCCCTTCAACTTTAAAATCTATGTAAGGGGAAAGTCAAGGATCACTCTGATCTTAAGGAACTTCCGTGCTTCACAACGAACTCTGAAGTATTTGAATATGCTGCTGCAAATAGATTTGTCTAGCATTAACACTTCGATCTCATTTTACCTTGAGTATTGCATCGTATTTTTGTTCATTAGTTTTATAGTTACAGTTTTTACACCCCTTAAAGCATTTCCTTCTGAAAGGTATTTTGAATGAATGAATGAATGAGCTTAGCTTTGCCGCGCCCTCTAGACACATATTCGATAGTACACCTTTTCTCGCAAGAAAAAAAAAAAGTGAGAAAAAGAGCACATTTTTTTTAGCACCAAGAATGGACCCAGCCCCTTCTCCGCGTAGCAAGTGAACACGAGAAAGATTGCATTTGAATTATCTGTGTACAGAAAAACAAAAATATGAAGTTAGCCAAGCAGTTGCTCTGGCGTGTTCAGCTGTAAAATTCTTCCGTTATTATTCTTGACACGGAATCGATAGCGATCAATCACACGAATGTTCTCGTAAAGCCATTCAGCCTTATTCTGTATTCTGTTCTACGGGCTGACATCAATGTGTAAAGGAAAAAAAAAAAAAAAAAAAAGAAAGCACTTTCCCAAGGAAACGAACGACGCAAGTACTTTTGTCTCCATCAGCAGCAAAACCTTTCAGTCGCGCTACTCGACAGCTTGCACCGTGAGAAGAGAAAATAAATAGAATTGAGCCAGATTCTTTCATGCCCGGTAAACAATATATATATATATATATATATATATATATATATATATATATATATATATATATATATATTATATATATATATATATATATATATATATATATATATATATATATATATATATATATATATATATATATATATATATATATATATATATATTCCCCAATACCGACCTATCAGCCACTCAAATTCAAGCGGCTTCCTTTTTATGTTCTTGTTCACCTAATACGAAGTCGCGGTTCCAGCTTTTCAGTGAGACTGAGTAAACTGCGTGAACGAGTTTCTACTACGCTCTTAGTCAACAGCGCGAAAGTTCGTGTAAGTTTTATGCAGTCAAGCCGCTTGGGGTAGTAAGTCGTGCTTGTTCGGGGCAAGCCCTAGCGTCACGCAGAGCACAGTGGCGACGAAATATATGAATTTTTTCTATGGTCCTCTGTATCTTTTTATTTTATTTTATTTTACGGTGTCGACTCAAAATGCGCGAATCACAATAAAGAAAACAAGAAACAAGCAGAAGAAGGCTTTGGAAACGGACGCCCACCGACCGAAAATAAGATGAGAGAATGACAGCACTTACCAACTCGCTGACAAGAGGAATGGACTTTCTTCTAGGCCTGATATCAGGCATCGAGTCGATGTTGCTGTAAAATGGATTATGCTCCGGCCTGCGAGGTAGCAAGAAGGACGAACAAAATATAAGAATTCGCACGAAGACACTCGATATTTATGACAGCGCAGCGGAAAAAATAAAAACAGAGCACATGACCCTTGCATCAATTCAATTAGGCAAAAGTTCCCTGACGCTATTAAGAACGCAGCGTTCGATGACGGTGCGATGAAACAGTCTATAAACCACATCGTCGAAAGAGTGCTGAAAATAAAACGAAAAAAAAAAAAAAAGTAAGAATAAGAAAGTTGGTTCTTCAAAGTTTCGTTGTCGAACAGAAAAGGAGAGCAGGACGAGGGAGGGAGGGGGGTTCGTTAGAATACGCACATCGAGAGTTAGGTATCTAGCAGTCTAGACTGAACGGTAGCGTACGTAGAAGGGTACTCGCACAGCTGCCACTTAACCTGCTCCAACAAGTGCTTAGAAACACTTGCGGTGTAACCGATCATTCCACATCCATCGGCATGCTTGGACGTGGCGCAAGCCAGAGCCCTCAACGTTCGGCTATACAAAGCACAGATGCTCTCGAAAGTGAAAGGAGACAGAGCGCGGTAGGAGTAGAGTCTGATTGTGAGGTTTTCTTTTTCATTTTTCAGGGTGTTTGTTGGTGGTTTGGACAGATGTCGCCCTGTTCTCCTGGCCAGGGGACCTCCCCCTGGTCAGCCAGCCTTCCCAAAGACCAGCTTCCCCTGGACGCTTTCTTTCAGGGTAACATCAGCAGCATTTCTGTTGCGCTCGTCCCTTCGGATGGGGGCGTCATTGAGTTCAATGACCTCGATTCAGTGCAGACGGCGTTGGAGGAGATATCACCTCTATTTATTCACATCTCTAACGTCCGCCAGTTCGGCCAAGGAAGCACTTTGTGCAGATCGGCGGACCAGGCCAATGTGAAGCACTTACCCAAGCGTTCTAAATTTGGAAATCACTCGGTAAGCGCTTTTAATCCGCCCGCACTTGGAGGAGGAGAAAGAGGAAGAAGAGGAGGAGAGGCAGGGAGGTTATCCCGTAAAAGAAACCGGTTTGCTACCCTGCACTGGGGCAAAGGGGTGAGTGGATATAAAAGTTGTGAGAGAAGGATGGGTGAAGTTAGTACAGTCACATCACATCACGTCAATGTCATATCACGTAACATAACAGCAAAATCATAGTCTTTCGATTAGGCCTGTGCTTTTCATAAAGCGGAGCAGTGCCTGGGAGGCCTTCACCGCAGACGATCGCTGTGGCCAGGGACCTAAAATCTCAGTTTCAGTCAATAGGCGTCCATCTAGATGCTCCAGCGCACGGCATAGACACTGTCGTTCCTTACTGTATCCGCACTTGGCATGCTCTAAAACTAGTGCGGGGTGTCGATTCGAGACTGAGTCCTTCTGAGACTGTTGAGAAGCTCTCCCCTGCAGGGGTGATTTCTGCACATCGTTGCGCCCCTGTAACTGATGGAGTGCAGGGCGCAACAGGTCGAGAGCGGAAGCAATCTGAATTGGCAGTCCGGAGTGGTAAACACATTTCTCCGAGTCCTTGGTGGAACGCGGAATGTGCTAGGGATTATAGGCGGCGAAGGGCAGCATGAAAAAAACTAATTGACGACCGATGCCCCCCAAAATTGGATAGATTACAAATTTTTCGCAGCAACGTTTAAGCGGACAGTGTCGCGTGCAAAGTGAGAATATGATGAACAGAATTATGAGTATTTATTTAGATCAGAAAACAGACGAGCTATGTTTCGCTTCCCGAGATCGAGGAATAGGTTGCCGATGCATGCTTTGCAACAGACCCTCATCTGTCTTGACCGCGGCAGAACTTGGAAATTCATTAGAAGAAATAGGTAGAAGCCTGGAGCGCCGCTTTTCGGCGGTGTTCCCCGTCCCTTCACAATGGGTAACCCTTACAACGACTTTGTGTCTCTGTTTCTGACCTCTCCCAAGTTGAAAAGGTTATCTGCTGCAGCTCCTGGCCCTGACTGGGTCACCTCTGGGATAATTAAACACATTCTCGACAAATCTCTCAATGATTTACTGGAGCTTGTAAATTACTCCATTAGGACCCCGTGGATTCCGGAAGTTTCGTGTCTTTCAATAGTTCTCCCTGTTCTCAAAAAGCAATGTGAAGGGTTAGTCTTAGACAATATTAGACCAATTTCTTCGAATCTGGTGAAATTGACGTGTGGCCGAGTCATGCTTCGCCTTCACAGGAAAGGTCGAAATTCGATCCCGCATCCTTGGGTACAGTAGTCCAGCGCCCTAACCACTGCGCCACCCCGACGGGTGGAGCGAACTAGCTGATTTTCTTTACTCAGCCAGATGAATTCCTTTGTGCAAGGTGGTCTCGCCTTTAGTCTCCCCAAATGCGTTTGGTTGAATCCTTGCTGGGGCCACTAAATGTGCGAATGCCTGAAATTGTTCCGGTTCGGTCAATCACATCATTTGAGAATATAACCTTCGGTTATACTTATCCACGTATGCCATATTAATGGCTTCCTTTTTAATAAACAGCGTACTAAAAGACTACTTGATGACCTTTCCCTCACATGTTACATTTGCGACTGATGCCTCGGTGTGTGAAGAAGGCAAGGCTTTCGCCTTAGAAATGGTGTTCATTGAAGAAGTTGGCACTTAACGCAATTTTGTTGTTACAGGCAGGTAACGTGAAATGAAAGACGAGTAAAGAAAGATATATTTGGATCACATCTTTAACTGCGCAAAAAAAAAAAAAAAAACGCCGCATAAGAGAAAATTTTTGTCAATTTACAAAAATTTTCTATCAGTTGCAAACAGAAAAAAAAAAACTAAAATGACAGAAAAATTAAAAATCGAAAATTTACCAGAACAGATAGTTTCTGGCAGGACAGCTGCCAGAAAATTTATTTATTTTGCAATAAAATATTTTTACGGTGTACGACTCCCTTCTTCTCCTTTACTATCGCAGCAATCGATCAGCACTCTCTCGCGCTGTGCAGTAAAGATCGTCGACTTCATAACTTCAGTCTGCGCCGCTCCTTCAATAAACCAAAGTAAATATTTAACTCTAAAATATGTCATACACATACGCTATCTATAGGCGAATGCGGTTGAAGTCCGCGAGCGTAGTGTTGAGCGAATCTGCCAGGAGGCGTGACAGAACAAAAATAAAAAATGATGCCGACGTGTCCAGTGCCGAAATAGCAGCAGCAACGCTTAGACTTTCGCATTTCCACCACTACAGGTTCTGCAGTACTCTCAAAGTTATACAACAGTACGTAGTGCGACTCTCTATAGCTCGTAACCGCTGCATAGTCCGCTCAGGTGCAAGTCCGCTCTACTTTTACATTCCGCGCATGCTATTGTCCGTAACCACTTTATAGCCCGCAACCGCTGCATAGTTCGCTCAGGATGTACCGTCCACTCCTCTAGTACAGTCCGCACATGCTACAGTCCGTAACCACTGTAAAGTCCGCAACCGCTGTAAAGACAGTACAGCCTGCAACCTCGCTAAAGTTTGCAACCGCTGTATAATGCGCAACAGCTGCAGAGTTCACTCTGGGTGTATGCTCCGCGTTTTCCTTGTACTTCAACCACTGTACAGTCAGCGAGTTGCATAGTTCGCTCAAGGTGTGTAGTCCACTCCCACTGTACACTTAGCGCACGCTGCATTGTCTATCCTTACTGTATACAGTTTCCGCTCGTTGCATAACTCAGCTCCATTGTACAGTACTCCCCGTGTGTCTATGCCTTTTGTGTAATTTATTACAGAATCACCCCCCGTGCACTCAGAATCAGTCACTTAAGATCACATGTGGCATTTTAAGCTACTGGTCAATTGTTTAAATACAGAATACCGTACGGTCCGGACCTGTGGGTAGTCCGCTAAGGCCAAAATTCTAACTTTTCAGTACGCATAGCACACGGAAATATACAGCGGAATGCAGAATTTACGGTAACTTGCATAAACTTCAATGAAATTTTACATCCGATGACCGGCGCCCCCAGTAACGACACTCGAGAGCTGCGCGAAAAAAAAAAAAAAAAAAAAGAAAGGTCACAGCCGAAGAATAGGCGGAAAGCGTCATAGCTACCGCAGCTAAAGCGGTCACAGCTAAGTTATGACCGGGTGTTTTTTTATGATTAATTTTAACTCTAGAACGTTATTGGGGGCTACGGCGGACAGAGCCATGAGTCAGAAAGATTTAATTAGTTCGCTAATTAACTAACCATGTCAATTAACGTTCTTACTTTTCATTTCAGGGGGTATGCTGTATTTACATAATTGGAGGTCGACTTCAAAATAGTATAGCCACAAAAAAAATTCTTTAAGAAAATTGTAACGCGATTTACAAGGCCTACTAATGTCCTAACTGGCCCAGCTCTTCACTCTGCTAAATGTGACCCTGATAGGCGATTTCACTCATTACCACAGCGCCAGCGGCGCGTCCAGCATAGATCGCTCTGCAACTGCGGACTTTGAGGCTGGCCTGCAAGCGTAATAACTGTGCGCATTGGGTACCGATGGCTACGGTAGAAACGAAATTGGCAACGAACGTACCGCCGTGCGTGCATCTAGCTGGCTCTCAGGCGATGCCAGCCGACTGAGCCGAGTGACGAAATCTCTTGGTAGAGCGACCTACGCCACATGCACTGTGCTAGTGCGTGAAACTGCCTATCAGGGTGACACTTCAGGGCCTTATGACGCGCGCAATAATTTTTTTTTTTTTTAAGAATATCTTTTTCTCGGCCATAGTATTTAGAGACGAGCTCGAATTCTGCAAATACAACATGCACCCTAAAATGAAAAAGTTAATTAACGTACTTAGTTAATTAGGAAGTTTATGGAAGTAGTTTGCCTTTTACCTGGTGTCCGCCGCAGCACCCATATAGCCCCAGGGCTAAAACAGTTACTATATATAAAACAGTTACTATAAAATCTATAGCCAGTTACCTTTTCCTTAAAATTCTGGGCCTTCTAAAGATAAAAAAATAGCACTCATTATGCACGCCTTCAAAAGGATCCCGGCATAGCAGAGAGCCGGGATCCATATAGTGTCATAGTCATTGGAAACGCCAAGAGTACTCACCCTCCACTGCGAGGCCACAAGCTCTTGGGTCCATCACGATTGCTTGACCTAAGGGCGCCTCCACTCTGCTGGGATAGAAAGAAGAAGAAGAACGACAGGTTAGGTCGCACGTCAACTCTGGCTGCTATGCAAGCGAGAAGAAATACACAACTCTGGCTCTTAAAAAATAAAGGGAAACGGAACGAACCAACGCTGTCGCAAGAGCAGCGACAACGTGTTCGGTCTGATTTACCGAGTTTATATATATATATATATATATATATATATATATATATAATATAATGTTTGCTTAGATAATCACAGAAATTAGTAATGTAATCTGTTTAGGGGAAAGATAATTAAACACAAAGTAGAAGAAAAAACAACGTGCCGATGGTGGGAACCGAACCCACGACCTCCGAATATCGCGTCCGGTGCTCTTCCAACTGAGCTACATCGGCCGCTGTCCCCCCTGCTACTTGCTTGGGTATTTATGTTGTCTGTATACGAACCTTGAGAGTGTTCACCAGCGCCACCCTCAGCCATAGCGGCGGACGTAGAACGTCCTTTGTTACCGCCAGCGTCACGTAGAACGTGATCAAGAGCGAGGGCGAAAGCTGTGCTAGAACCCTCTTACGCTACCTATGGCTTCAAGACTGCCAGAACCGAGACCCCCGTAAGCTACAAGCAGATAAATGAAGGGGAAATGAGGGTGCTCGTTATAATACATGAAGAAAAGAAGCCAACAGTCGTCGAGGCCAAGGAAAGCGTTGGGGATGGTACTTTTATGTCTTTTTTTTAATGTTTGCTTAGATAATCACAGAAATTAGTAATGTAATCTGTTTAGGGGAAAGATAATTAAACACAAAGTAGAAGAAAAAACAACGTGCCGATGGTGGGAACCGAACCCACGACCTCCGAATATCGCGTCCGGTGCTCTTCCAACTGAGCTACATCGGCCGCTGTCCCCCCTGCTACTTGCTTCGGTATTTATGTTGTCTGTATACGAACCTTGAGAGTGTTCACCAGCGCCACCCTCAGCCATAGCGGCGGACATAGAACGTCCTTTGTTACCGCCAGCGTCACGTAGAACGTGATCAAGAGCGAGGGCGAAAGCTGTGCTAGAACCCTCTTACGCTACCTATGGCTTCAAGACTGCCAGACCCGAGACCGCCGTAAGCTACAAGCTGATCAATTGAGGGGAAATGAGGGTGCTCGTTATAATACATGAAGAAAAGAAGCCAACAGTCGGCGAGGCCAAGGAAAGCGTTGGGGATGGTACTTTTATGTCTTTTTTTTTAATGTTTGCTTAGATAATCACAGAAATTAGTAATATAATCTGTTTAGGGGAAAGATAATTAAACACAAAGTAGAAGAAAAAACAACGTGCCGATGGTGGGAACCGAACCCACGACCTCCGAATATCGCGTCCGGTGCTCTTCCAACTGAGCTACATCGGCCGCTGTCCCCCCTGCTATATGTATGTATGTATATATATATATATATATATATATATATATATATATATATATATATATATATATATATATATATATATATATATATATATAAATTATTTATTTATTTCAAAAATGACATACAAATACGAGCCTACATACAAATGTCCCAATTGGCGACACACATGATATGAGGGACGCTGGAGTAGATTGCTCCGGATAATTTCGACCACGTGGGGTTCCATGAAGTGCACTGACATCGCATATTACACGAACCCGCACTAATCGAAAACATGTTCCCAGGAATAGATGTGCTGTCGGGAAAGATCAAATTCACATTCAACAAACCTCTTTATATTCATCTACATGCAATTAAAATATGCACAAAATTGTTGCATGAAATGGATTTCACAGTTCAAGCAAAGTAAAAATAGACAGCCGCCCACAGAGAAATGCTCAACATCTATTAAAAGGAAAGAACTGCCCATTACGTGTAGTAAGCTAGTAAAGATATCACCCCCCCCCCCCCTTTTTTTTTTCCCTTCACTCCTCGTTACAGGCGGTAAGAATTTATCTGAATTCCTGGGTTAAGACGATTCCGCATTAAAATTCACCATTTATTGAGGGTGTCAGTCACAAAGCTGGGACAGTGATGATTTCCGTCCTTTTCATTCAAACCATATATTAACGCGCGCGAATGACCGCGAGATAAAGTCTTGAGGAGTGTCATAATTTCTAATATCCGGTACGTGGAAGAAGACATTATAGGCTGGTACATTCCGCTGGACGCTTGCAAAGTGGAATCAGTCCAGCATCGAGATCAGGAGAGTCTCCAGCTGCTAGACCGGTCTCCCTATAATTGCAATCGGACGTGGTGAAGTGCACCGCTCCCAGCTAAGCAAAATTGGCCAAAGACGCGTAAGTAGAAACAGTGGCCCCGAGAAAGGCCCGCCCAGCCAGTGGAGACGAACATGGCGAACCCATAAATACAAATCAAGCAAACGAACCGCCAAACAAAACAGGTGCCATCAGCAAAAAAAGAAAAAAAAAAAAAAAAAAAAAAAAGAAGAGAAGCAAAAACAAAAGCAGCGAAGAAAGACAGAGCGTAACCAGATTAGAAGGAATCATGGGAGATAACAGCAAAGCGGCAGAGGAATCGTGTGCAGCATCAGCCTACAAATAAAGGAAAAAGAAAAACGAAAAAAAAAAAAAAAAACGGGAGCAGAGAAGGCCACCCCAATAAAGGGTCAGTCGCGGGAGACTCGGCCATGAAGCCGCTCAGCGGCTGAGGAAAGATAGCGGGGCCCGTTTGTTCTATAATTTACCCGGCGACCTCCCTACTTTCCTCGTGTTTCCCTCAAGCTTGCGCAAGAGCGTCAACAATGCGGTCGACTCGGAGGGCGGCCGTTGTTGCGTCACGGCCCACGGGAGCATTCCACACACCGGGCATGTCCCACGTGCGCCGTAAGAAAGCGTAATGCAGACTGCTACCGCAAACAGAGACGCTCACGGTACGTCACGTTTCAAGCGGACTGCGCTAGTGCAACGTCCAGCGGCGTCCGTTGCGGCAACGACCGCTTAGGTGTTGCGCCAACGGCCTCTGACTTCCGACCGGCCTCTACAAGCATCGTGCCCACCGGCCGTCCGCGTTTTAGCTTCAAATTCCGGATCGAGAAGGGCCAGTCGCTGTCGATGCTCGAGCACATCGCAAAACGGAGACTTGACGTCGTTGAGGGCGTTACGAAATGTTGCCAAACTTTGCTCTTAACGCACGGAGACAACGCCAAGCGTAGGAAGACCTCTTTTCAAACGAAGACCAATAAAACGCGATTGGGATTGCGCGGAAAGTCAAAGACATTACGCGCAGCAGCGGAGGAACACCAAACTTGGGAAATTTCAGCGATCCAGGGTTATCATGCACCCGGTAAGACGGGGGAAACACAGCAACAGCCGGTACGGGCTTCCACTTTGCGAAAATACAGACGCGCAATAACGACGCCCCATTTGCTGCCATTCTACAGAGCGCCAAGGGAGAAAGTTGGCGTTGCAGACAACGCGATTTCAGGCCAGCCGATTCGTCGACTCGACCGGCACTAAGCTACGAAACGATACACAGGCGGATAATTGTGCCCCTAACACCTTAAAAGCCTTTAACGTGTGTCACGTAGGCGCCGCTGGCGAGCATGAAAAAAAAAAAAAAAAAAAAAATTCTACTGCTTACTTTTCGCACCCAGCGCAGAAACATTTTTTTTTCGATGAGATCAATTATTCTGCAAAAGAAAATGGTTTGGAACATGCGCCGACCATTAATTTGCACTACATGCCTTGTTCTTAGCATTTTCGTCCCGTGTGCGACGTCGAGTTTAACATCAGCACAGTGGGGCGTTTCAAATTCCTGTGAGGTCGTGTTGCTGTGACGTCATGACCCTGCCAGCCAATCAGAATTTATCGCTCACGGCCAACGACGCCGATATCGTCTTTTCGGGACCCCTTACGCTGTCGCATAAGAAAAAAACAAAGAAAAAAATATTTTCGGCGAATTCTGCAATCGTCAATGGCGATGCGCATGGCAGGAACTATACGCAATCTAGCAAGTGCAGAAGATTGTGTTTGCAAGGCACTGGCTCGGTTAATCGAGGCTTTAATCGTACGACCGTACGAGTTATGCCTCCTGAACTTGTCTAGCAAGTCATAAAAAATGACCTATAAGCTTAACATAACCAGGAGTCGCACACTCCTGAGGCACGACCATCATGTTTCGCAGGCACTCGCAAAAAAATAATAAAATAATAATAGAAAGAACAGAAAAAAAAAAGAAAAAGGAAGGCAATGTTCTCAGTGCTGAAAACTGTCATGATTCGCATACGGCCGCCAAACAAGTTGGAGTAAAGCGAGTCTTCTCCTCACTAAAACGCATCTTGGGTGTTTTCCCCAGACCATCTCGTTGAGCTCTGCTCCTCAGAGCTGATGTCATATCGTAATGCGCATCCTTTATGCCTATACAAAGCTGCCACAGAGAAAGCGGCCACAATTCGATTGCTAAAAGGCATGCTTGTTAGACGTACACGAAAAATAAATTGAAGGCAATCAAGAACATCAACAACACGCGCATGCAACGCCACAAGGGAAAAGCGTGGAGCGAGGCCGCTTCCGCACTATACGAACGAATTTGAATGCATGCCAGCTTCCTTGAGTAGAATGAAGCCATAAAGAACAACTACTGATTTATCACGCTTTAACAAAAGGCCGCTCCATTTATTTGAAAAAAAAAAAAAGTTATGACTTTGAGGATCCGCTTGTTTCACTGGGTGGCGGTAATGAGTTACAGCTTCGAATCTGCCCAGATCCCTCCCATAACACACATCATGTTGACAGGAAATGTATGCATCCTTGCGCCTTTTCTAGGTTAAAAGAAAAAAAATCTGCTTAGTGTCACATTTATAGTCGCTCAGTTATCAACAATACGTCGCTTTCCGTGCATTATGCGGAAATGATGTATGCAAATGATATGCAGCGCCAAGGCTGCAGATGTACAACGCGACACGTCCAAAAGAGGTCAGCTAGAAAGTCCATCCCATGAGGGAAAGAGAAGCAAAACAAGAATAGCGATGAGCAGCAGAAAAAGAGTAACGAACAATTCCCGTTAAAGACAAGAAATTCTCTAAAACATAGGAGAAGCCAACGGAATGCTACTAAGGCATTTAAGCGTCGAGAGCCGACAATCAACAGGGCCTTTCGTTGATGATTGGCCACATACAGCCTCCCGGGGTGAAGGGGGATGGGGTTATGATGGTGCAATGATCCTTCTGATTGTGGCGCCCGGAGGAACCCTTTTCTTCCCCACTCGGATTTTCTTTTTTTATTCACACCACCATCACCACGCCTCCTCCTCCACCGCAAGGCAACAAGAAAAGAGAAATAAGTAGAGGCACATCGGAACACAGTCGGGAAAGAACCATCTGCAGTTGAGGGCCCATCTACGCAAGCACGGTCTTCGGGATGGCGCAGAGGAAAGGATGGAACAAGGTGGCCGACTTCTCTCCTCACGATTGCTGAGGCTGCTTTCGAACGACGAGGGCAAGACGGAGGGTAGTTATGCCAGCCGTGATTGCACTCGCTAGATGGAGCGCGCGGAGGAGATGTCCAGAGGATCCCCGCTGCCCATAATCGGTGATTAGCCTCTTCCCTTCCGAAAGCCCCGTCTCCATTCTTCTCCCAAACCACCGCTATTTTAGGCACCTCCCTTTTTTCTCCTTCCTGCTGCAGAAATGTAATCTCTGCTGCTGCTGCTGCTGCTGCTGCTGCTGCGTGAAGGAAAAGATGAGGAATGGCTTCCCGAAAAGCGCCAGAGGATCAGGTCGGAGACAGGCGCCTTGCGAAGAGGAAGTCCGCCAGCTTCGATAGAACAACGGGGTAAAAGCTACGCTCGGAGACAAAAGGGCTGCTCTCGCCTCCTCTTAGTACACCTTCCGTATGCCAAAAAACGAATAAACGGCTGCAAGTGGGAGCAGCAATTGAACGACGATATCGAAGAGAAACGAACACAATAACGCCTTCGGGATTTTACAACGAAATAATAATGACGAAGTTTTCTGACTGCACTCGACACCCGTGTTATTGAACAAAATAGCCCTATGAAAAAAAAAAAAAAAGACGAAAGAGGCGCCATCCATGCTGTGGATATCACGTGACAGTAATGAACACGAAGAAAGAAAGGCACGAAACTTCAGCTGGAACGATGACAACAGGCTACTGCTTCCTCTTTCGCCTAGTCTCTGCGTTCCATAACAGAAGTGGAAGTGCTACCTGTAAGCGGAGTAAGACACTGCCGCTTCTCCCCACTTGCCGTAAACAGCGACGAGCGATGCAATTTTCTCGGCCATCCAAAAGACGACAGGGAGCCGACGATCAAGAGTGACTGCATCTCACTGAGTTGACTTTAAAGGCACCGACAGGACGGCGCTGGACCTCAAGCTTCGAGCAATGAGGAAATAATAAAGCCACGAATATGCAATTTTTTGATCAGCTGAAAGCAACGAACATTCTGCTCGAATAAAATGGCAACTGCTGACGAATGTGAAAAGCAATGCCTTGGTCGCACTTGATGGCATCGCTGCCTGAAATACCCTGCTGCTGGGCCAAGAGAACTACAAAAAAAAAAAAAAAATTGATAGATAAGGCGTAGCAAATACGCTGTAAAGATGGAGCGAAGCACGTCTAAGAGATAAAGAATGTTAGAAGACACCGTACACCGCGCGCAATATTGTAACGAATTTTAACTACAGCGTTTATTAGAATTTAGGTCGACGGTTTTTCTTTCTTTTTAAACATGAGGCATGAAACTCTTAGAGCGCCTTATATCTGCGGACTCCGTCACAACCATGGCAACTCATAAAAAAAAAAAAAAAAACAATAAGTAGCACGCAGGTGGCGCGCCTTATATCTGAGGATTCCGTCACAACCACGGCAACTCATAAAAAAACAAAACAATAAGTAGCACGCAGGTGGCGCCCCCACAGAAAGCCAACAGAAGACAGCCCTGTAGCCGATACTATCCGCTGCCGATAACAGTACTACAGTACACACGAGCAATGGCTGCCCTTCTGGCCTCGTTTTCTCTTGTTGTGGCGTGGGCACGTTATTCGGCAGTGCAAGTTTTCTAGTGTAGGTTTTCATCGGTGTAAGAAAACGGTGTAATTATAGTGGAGGCTCGTACAAGAAAATGTCGTTGGCTATAGTTCTCAGTTTTTTTTTTTTTTTTTTTTTTAAGCCGGTTTGCATTCCAGGAAAGATTTCAGTGAAGAGGGAGGGGAGGGGGCAGGACGTGGAACTACAGTGTCGGGTGCGCACACGAATTTTTCTCGAGCGCGCTCGCGTTCGATATAAGCGAGTCAAAATAACAAAAAAAATATATATGATATCAGTCGCAGCACTGGCTCCATGAAAAGAGAAAGAGCAGCATCTCCAATGAGAAGATTCCGCGATACACAGCCAGCATGTTTTCTTTGTCGCTCTGAGGATAACGCCATAAAGAGCGAGGCACTACAGGAAGATAAGGAACCGTTTGCAGTGCTGAGAAATCCTCTGGCACGAGAGAAGAAAAGAAAGGGAGAGGCCTCATACCAAAACTGCTTGTAAGAGTTGATACCACGCCTGTACAAGCAGCGTTAACAAGAGCTGCGTTTACTGTCAATGCCACAATCGCTTAAATGATAATTACATCTGTCAAATGCCACTATGCGATAAGATTTCAACTGAACTGCGTCTCTTGTCAGTGCCGTAATAGTTTGCATGCTTATTGTCAAATGCCACTATGTAATTAGATTTCAACTCCAAATCATGCCAAGCTCGGTCTAGTCTCTCAAAAACTGACCGATTAGTGCAAATACGCACAGAAAAAGTGGACTAACTAGAGAACCGCATGGTTATATGCACGTGTCTTTAAAATGTAAAAACAAAACATCCAATTTCAAATAAACAAAAACTCCAAATAAAAAAGAAGAAGAAAGAAACCGGTTCCAAAGGGAAAGGTGAGTGAAACGATACGCACGGCTGTGAATATCGAAATTGCAATTCAGCGCACTCCAATGTCTAGTAGCTGATTTAAAATGCAGTTCTCCCTGAAACATTTTCCACATAAGAAAAGAGCAGTAAGAATCAATTTAATGCAAGCACTAAAGCGAATTATACAGCCGTCAAACATTTGTTTTTAAAATCAAAACACACAGTCACCCGCTTGAAGCAGAGCAAAGGTGGTTATCCGCTTTGGCATTAATGTATATTGAAAGGCGAATAAGACTCATATCGTAACAAACCGGAAAGTAAGATAGGAATCAGCAATGCAAAACGCGGAACGCGAAAGAAAAGAACGATAATAGGAGCTAGGAATTTGCACACGGATCTCATACCCGCATGCTTCTATTTGGGCCTCAATAATAAGCTTTCTAATTTCAGAGTCAGAACGCCCAAATGTGCCGCGACAATGAAATCTCCATAGACGTCCTCGGTCGCCGTTCGGCAAGTCAAAGACGTGCAAAAAGGAAGCATAAATATTGACAAATAAAGAAATGATAATCTGCGTCTTTGCACCTACGATAATGTTGTTCTTTCTTTTTCTTTTCAAAAACCTTAGACAAGTGCTTAGTTGAAGGGTATTGTCCTTCGATACTTTTTCTCATTATCTTTATTTCAGCCTTTCGCATAGCTTCCAGACCCCCCCCCCCCCCCCCCCTTTCTTTACGCCTCTCCGATTATGCAGCGAATTAGGGTTTTTAAGAAGTCAATATGGGATGGCATGCTGTGTGCCGCTATGACAAAATGTAAAAGCAGTACTTACTGCTTACCACGTCCTGTAAAGCGTGCTCCGCTTTGCACAGGAATGTATTAGGAGAAGCCCAGCTTGAATAAAATATCTGCCTATTGAAGGGGATTTTTTTTTCCGCAAGATAGCGGGGGGCTACACCAAAAGATCTCGCTGTTGCCGAGGTTGTCTTTCTTTTTTTTTTTTTTTCTAATTTTGCTGGGACAGCAGCGCCGCATTGGATGGCGCTTGGCTTGAAATGCTGAAAGCATCGCTACGGTCGACATGGAAGGATGTTCCTCTCTAATGAGGTTGGCGGGAGCGAGAAAAATATTTAGTGAACTAAGACATTCGCAGGCGGGCATCAAACACGCTACTGCGGACCGTATAGCGCAGTGTTACAGTGTTTAATTTTTATAACCAATCCTGACATCTCCCGTGAACTTCACTTCTTTGATTTCCCCTCCCTTACTCCTCGCTATCTCTTGATTTCCGCCGCCCGGTTCCGGCGCTTCAGTTATTAAGAAAGCAGATACCAGGATTTGTAAACATCTTTTTACTCTTTTATATTACAATTTAAAAAAAAAAAAAAAAAAGTCCACGTACTACTGCCACTAGAATCCCACAAAAAGAAGCGCTTGCCCCGCCCCGGCTTGATGACAATTTGCGAGTTCGAATAACACTTTATTAGGGAACGTTTATTGCATCTGTATTTCTCGCAGAATTTTAGCACTCGTGCTGAAATTTTCAAGTTTAGGCCGCGTTTAAACTGAGTGGAGCCCCAGAACAGCATATGCATGCACGCTAGATGGCCAGGTGGGTATAACGCTTGCAGCTACCCTGCGTGAGAATGAGTTGTCTCGCAGTTTTCCTTTTCGATATACATTGCTAGCTGATATTACCTCACAAATCAAACCACCACTGATGACATACGAAACCTTGTTAGTAAAACAGACTCATCAGAAGCGAAGGTGGAGGAAAAACGAACACGTGTAATTTTTCAATGTCTTGGAGTACTTGTTCGTGTGGCTGTGCTACGACGGAGAAAGAGTGGCAGGCCTGAACGAAAGGGAAGTTTTATGCTAACGAAACAGATAAAAGCCGTCTTTAAACATGCTAAAGATTAACAACGCGCTGAAATATTGCAAGGCAGCTCCGCTGCTGGCTATTATACGGTTGACACAGCCTAGAAAAAAAAAATCTAAACGGCATCGGAACTACGGTGTTGTTTAGCATCTGGAATACGGGCGTCTCGGACAGATTGATGTACGGCAGCGTAGGGATTCTGAGGGACCCTTTAACACGACAGTTAACGCAAAGTTGAAGCGACAGCGCCCTCGAAGTAAGAGACTACCAGCGCCATTTTGGTGCTACGAGACAGCACAACAAAGCGGTAGCAGTGGACATTTATCTGCAGTAGCCATCGAACTTTCGACGAAGTAGATGAACTGTATGCTGCAAAGTTCGACCCCGACTTGTTGGCAGTGGCTGTCTAATTCTCGGCTATCGCGCTTACTGGAGACGTCGTACACTTCGTGTGCCACGCAATAACCGCACAAGATCGCCAACAATGTTAGTAATGAGAGACTTCAATCTACAGACAAACAAGAGCTTCATACTGCTTATGCGCAAAAAAAAATAAATACCTTCCCTCTCCTTCGTAACTCCTCCTACTGCTCGAGAAACACTTGTACAGACCTACTCTTTCGGAACTAGCCACTGGCCCAAGAAGGTACATATCTCCGCTTCTATGACCACAAGACTGAAAAGAGTGTAGCTTGAAGAACGAGCATGTGTAGAAAATAAAGTGTGATCTGTAACTGTACGTGCAGCAATGACTCTCTATAATATAATGTTCGCCTCAATACAGATCAAAATCAACACACGTAAAGAGCTGCGCTCAAGTTTTACATTACAGAGTAAGGTACTCGTTGGTGCATTTTTTTTTCCTTCAGTAATACGATCATCATAGTTATTTCCGTCTAGTGGGACTCCATGTTCCCAGCGACATTCTACGAGACGACCTTTTTCTCATCCCTACGCAAAAGAAATCGCGGGCGATTAGGTATTCCACAGCATGACAACCAGCTTTTTTAACGATGCAGTTGAGGAACTGAATTAGGGGCCGTTCAGGTGGCGTTTCGAGCGGTTAACGCACGACGTTAGACAACATACCAAGACAAAATTTCGACGTCGTTGGAGATATGACATCGAATACAACATGCGTTGCTGTGCGACACGATGTTCAACTTTGCACTTGCATTTACATAGGGATTCACATTTAAAAAACGTAATGATCACAACCAGAGTCGCGTTTAGTAAACTAAGCGCGACTCTGACAAGGAGTCTCTAAAAAGTTAGGCGCGTTAAATGCGTTAGCTATCCATTCATTTAAAATCCGGCGCACTGATGTCCCCAAAGTTATAACAGCATTACGAATTTTATAGTGCGTACTGCGACGCTCATATGCGTTATCCTCCTCACGCTTAATCTAACCTTCGATTTTCAACCTCATTCGAATTCGCAAAACACCGGGCAGCAAATGCGCCAGGCGAAAAATAAACAGCCAGCAGGAACGCAGGCACTCGCTTTCTCGTCAACTACTTGGGCGCAGTCTTCGTTTCGAGATCATCGAACGCGAGTAGCGCATAGGAGCGAGCCCACATGAATGCCCGCAGCAGAGCAGCTAAATGAGCCCCCCCCCCCCCCCCCCTCTTTATCACCCACCGTCTTTCCCTCCCCGTAGGCACAGGAAGTCGCATTAAAAAAAGACTAGGACCCGCCGCCGATCAATGGCGCAGGCCGCCTGAAAATGAGAAGAGCGAAAAGAAGAGAGGGCGGGGGGGGGGGGGGGGGGGGGCACACATTAGTCGGCATAGTTCCAGGCCAAGGAGCCCGGCTCTACTCCAAGGAGAAAAAAAAAAAAATGACTAGCGGCAGCGCTATTTTAAATGGGTTCACGTGTCGCTTCACTGGAGGGCGTAATGGACGATTCGTCGCAAAGTATTGTGGACTGCAATAGGGGTAAAGAAAATTAGGCCCAGTGTCACCACACGCGCACGCGAGACAATGCTGTCTCTGCGGTGACGTATATGGGAAGGGTGTATTTACAGGAAACACAAGAAAGTAGATTCACAGTTCAGTATCCTGTAGGCAAAAAAAGAAAAAAAGAAAAGCGGCGCCCGAAACAAGCCGAGGAGTCATTTGCACCTAAATGCTACTTTGTTTTTTGACCCGACATTTCGACTATGCTCCGAAAAACAGTGATACCGGACTGAACTCGAGTCTTACGAGAGTGTAGTACAGCTCACTAAATACGCGCTTAATAATAATAATGATGATGATGATGATGATGATAAAAATAAAGGATTTCTTGCTTCTTTATGAATGGCCGTGCGGGCAACACTGGATACATACACCATGCAAAAGTGGCTGCCGACGCTAGGTGCTTTCGGGTATTTCAGAGAGGTTCCATGTTCTTCTGAGAGCGGTTCAAAGGTGGAGTGACTTGTGACTAAGTCAGGAAGAGTATACTGCTAATTACGTACACAGTGAGGACTTCGTAGTTCACAGTTAATGCAGCTGACTTCAGGAACTCACCGCTTAGTCTCAGTCGGACAGATACGACGGTAATCAAGAGGATAGGTCGTTTGTAAACACTTGCCGTGAAGAGAAGGAAAAGTATCTTAAGTCACACGCAGTAACGACCATAACTAAAATACTAAAATTTAGAGCACAGTAACAAAGCAAAGATAGCACAGATAACCCAACGCGACAGCACAAGAGCCATACTGGGACGAAAAGCTGTCGGCAGTGCCATACAATAATTGCCACCTGTATAGTTCGAGATCCGCCTAAAATCTGTCGCCTTCCACGGTGGGTAAGCGGCAACGTAGAGAGAGTGAGGGAGAGCTAGAGAGAGGAATCTTGGTCTCCTCTTCCAAGGCAGGAGAGGGAGAGACCGGATAATATGACCGCCACGGGAAGATGAAACATTGATATCAATTTTAATCTGAATTTGTTTTAGTCAATAATAAGCTGGGTTAGTTAATATGGGGATGTAAGCTAGTCGGCACACAACAATAGTACGAAGAGAAAATACAACTCGTACCACAGTGCGCTGTCCATGCTCTCCATATAGTCGCAGTTAATTTCGCTCTTTCTTTGAACCAACGGTGCGGGCAGGGCAATTTATTTTATACGGCCCAAACTAACAAATGTCTTTGAACCACTGCCTTTGAAACCGTTCGCGGTACCAATGTTTGTCTGTTGCTACATGCGTGTTCACAAGAACAGCGCAGCATGACCTCACATGAACCACGCAGTATATACTGAAAGGACGCGTAAATTGAAAACGTGGCTCCTACGAGTATCTAAGGTAAAACCTGTGCTCTAGAATTTCGCCTGAAAACATCACAGCAGGCGTATACGTTCGTGGCCGAATGCAACAGGTACTTCTCGATAGCGCTAAAATAAAGGTCGATTATTTAAATAGCACGAGAAAGTGAAGACCCGCTCGTACGTCAACATAAGCAGCAGCTATAATACGCTTCAAGAAAAGATATAAAAACTAAACGTTTCAGTATAGTACGATGTAAACAGCAATGCGGTCGCACATAACGAACAGAGAGGAAGAAAACAAATGAGACGGCTTGCTGCGAAGGAGGCTTTCTGAGCACGTTCCCGACGTACTCGTCACGGTGGGAAGCGAGCCGTCGGTGTTAAAGGCCGGCTTTGCGTCTAAGAAGGGCACCCGACGACACATTCTGGGCGCGCCTTCGATGAGCGAGCCTGACTGAACGCCGGCATCGGAAGCGCTAGAGCGAATCCATTTCGAGAGGGCTGCTTTTGAAAATTCATAGCGCATCTCGAGGAAAGGAGGATTTCCCGAGAAATGCAAGACCACCCGCTAGAAATTGGCGACCCACGTTTATTCTGTACCCCCCCCCCCCCCCCTTTTTTTTTTGTTTTCCTCGCCATCGTGGTGCGCCTCCGAAGAGCAGCGCTAACGCTGGAGAGACTGGAAAACCAGCAGCCGGGACACCGACGACGGCTGCGGATAAGAAAGAGAGTCGTTCCGAACTAGGAAGCGAAGCGTCGGCCCGCTCTATCAGTGAAGCCTGTCGGTTCGGAGTACCGCGCGACAGGAGAGCAAGAAAAGTGTTGATTCTCGAAGCACCTCCCGCCACCTTCGCTTTCCCGCAGAGTACGCGCTGCGGTGTTTCCGCCGAGAGCACGTTCGAGCAGTATTCCGCGCGCGCCCGTGCCGTGTGCGTGCGTGTGTGTCGGAGTGGTGTGCGAGCACGAGTGCCACGCGCGGTTCTTCTAAAATTTTTAGCGGAAACTTTTAAAGACGGCGATGAGAGAACGGGAATCCTAATCACGCGCGCGCGCTGGGAGAAAGCGCACGGAATGAAACATGCGGGCAAATAGAGTGGCGGGGGCGCACACTGTACGAGCCGGAGCGGAAGCTGTGCGTTTTCAGCTTATTATATATATTTTCTTTTTCTGACACCCCGCTACGACGTCGAAAAGTACGAAATAAATCCTGTTACCTTCGCAAGGAAAGACTTCTAGAGCACTGCTTCATTTTGGTTCGAAGCCGCGGAAACCGCGCGATGGGTAAGATCAAAGGGAACGTCCCAAATGAGCTCGTTCAAGATAGATGAGTTTGAGAGAGAGAGAGAGAGAGAGATAGAGAGAGATAGATAGAGAGAGAGAGAGAGAGAGAGATAGAGAGAGAGAGATAGAGAGAGAGGGGGGGGGTGATACGAGATATTGCACCCCTTTCGATATCCGAAACAATAAATAAAAAAAAAATCAGAACGCGCTGCGAATAATAATAATAATAACAATAATAACAATAAAACATGCCGTTAAGCAGCCATTCGTTCAACCAAGAGCAGACTGATTCTCTCATTCGCGAACGACGGAGACAACTTGTGGTAGGAAACGGCACTATATTGGTGTGCAGCCTTCGCCCTCCCTGAAATCAGTGGGAAAACGAGGGACGTCTCCTGCGCAAGGAAAGCTGGCGCTAATATATGTGTTCAATACTTTCTGTCCCCACTGATATCAGGAGGAGCCAATAGCAAGCGTTAATCAAAGCTCCGCTCTGTGAAAAATCAAGACAGGAGAAACGTACTGCCAATCGCAAAGCTGCAGTGCAGGCGTGCACTACATTATAACCATCTGAAGCGGTATGACGACGGACTCTGCCCTTTCGGCCACACTGTAAGCCAAGCTACGATGACTATGAATCCCATTTCAGGAACAACGAGGGACATCTGCGCAAGGAAAGCTGGCACAAATATATGCCTTCAATATTTTCTCTCCCCACTAATTTCAGGAGGTGCGCGCGAAATCCTGAGCGACCTCTCTCTTCAACTCAGCGCTGCGTTACTGAGAAGGAGATGAAGTAAGAACAGGGAGGTTGTTAATGGACATATATGACGCGTTCTTCACGCTCACAAAAAACGCTAGCAATGAACAGTATTGCGGAAATGGAATAGAAAATGATTTCAGAGTAAACGAAGCAGGAAGGGAGAGAGTGACAGAGAAGCGCAACAGTGCAACGAAATACTAGCTTGCGAAACAGTAATGCTGCCACGACTTAGATCATAAAGTCCGACTTCATCACAGCAGGCAACGCCCAAGAGGGTTAAGTGCAGAAGGGTACGACAGAAGGAACTAGATGCAACAATGACGTGACGCAGCGAGCACTAAGCGCGGAAATTCAGTCACAGAGCGCGAGATTCGCAAACGCGAAGGACGCAGGTGCCGTCACGATCACACGGGTGCGCCGGCTTCCGGCAAAAGCACCTTAATGCCGCTACAGCGCCGGACGAAAATAACAAAAACGCCGCTCCCGCTGCCGGGCGCAGCGCACTCGGAATAACAATAGAGTGGCGCGCCGAACGAATTTATGCGCCGCGTGTGCAGCGCGAGCAATGGAAGGAAGCTCCGTTGCTGCAACCCTTGCCCACTTTTTCTCCCTCTCCACTCTGGGCACGCAATAGGAAAAACTGACGAGCACGCTTTGTTGTTCGACTCGAAAGAGGCACAGCTCGCTCCTCGCACACGCAGTTCACGTCGCCAGGCTGCACAGCTATGGGGGAGGGGTATAGTACAAGCTCAGCCGGTGAAAGCAAAACCTGACGCACACGCGCTTAGTAAATGACCCGGCAGATAGGCTTGCGCGCCGAGCGGCCAACACAAGAAACCTCGACAGCAACGGGTTTGATTTACGGCGGTGCGAAACGCCTGCGGCACCAGTAAGAACGCCTCAAAATAGCCATTTCTGCGGATATCGGCATATTCCGTACACACATCATCCATGGGCTCATGTAGTAAATACGGTACCACATACGCCCGACAGCTTAGCACCTAGTTGTTTTTGTGGCTCAGGAATCGAATTCTCAATTTTCATATCGCAGTTACTCATGCTGATTATTAGTGGACCGTTTTGCAGACTGCAATATATGCCACGATTTGCAACGTATAAAAAAAAAAATGTATACCCGGCTTAAATGAAAAATATGGTACACGAATAATATCGAAGGTGCCCTTCTCTGCGCGAGGCGTTCGACGACAAGCGATCATGTATACCAAGCCATGTTCGTATGGAAAGAAGGGCTTAGCAGCAGTAGGCCCGATTTTCGTTGCCTTATGAATGGGAGAGCCTTTCAAAAGTATGTCGCATTCGCAGGGGTGACCCGGGAGCTTGCTCTTCACACTGTCGCGCGAGATTTTAGACGCGGCTTTAGGAATCACATCCAGAAAAATGTTTTGTCCTTCTCACTCACGCTGACATATTCCAATAGAGCCAGATCCTAAAACGCCCCCTGGCCGAACACAGCACGCATTTACTCAGTACCGGAGAGAGCGTCCAACACACCCGCCTTCAGAAAACTGCTGACGCCACCTCGACAAAGCGAATGAATGTTCATTCATTCATTCATTCATTCATTCATTCATTCATTCATTCATTCATTCATTCATTCATTCATTCATTCATTCATTCATTCATTCATTCATTCATTCTGCAGGAGAGCTGCCCCACACCTCCACATGATGCTACTATTATAACAGTACGTATTTAGAAAGACGTACGTCAATAAAGTAAGTAAAAACGACTCAACATGCCGAATGACTGTTCGATATGCAGACATTTAGGGAAAATGTCAACTGAGCAATTTTACTTGGTTAAGCGGTGGTATATGCGGCCATCGGTATCAGTAGTGGCAGCCTCAGTAGAAAGGAGAGGCAAACACTTTCGCCAGTGTCAAAACAAACCTTCCAAGGACAAAAACGCGGCCATGGTAAGGAAAAGCACTGCTACAGAAACCTCCTCCAGTCATTACGAGGCATTTCATTCCAGTTTGTTCAACCCGGTGGACGCTTTGCAAGTCACATAAGTTGACCATAGAAATTCTCACGACGTTTCCAAGTAGCCGAAACACTGAGGCGTTAACAATTTTCTGAAAACCAACTGTAAGCCCAGTGCGTCCCGCTACACCGGACGCGTGCTACCAAAAAAGTCCCCACTTGCTCTTTTCGTCATCATCCACCACGGCGACGACAGTACACTGCGGCCATGAGAAAAAACACGCAACTCTTTCGCAACACCATGTTTCACCACAACTAGTGGTTCAGTGCAAGCAAAACGAATTACCCTCCACTAATGGCTCATCTGGACTACACGGAGCAATTTCAGGCCCATTAACGTTATGTACGGTGGGAGAAAAAGATTTCGAAACAATGCACAGCGAGTGGAAGCATGGCGAGACGTCTCTACGTAGGCCGGATATAGCAACGCTTGCGCGGAGCAAGCTGATTCTTTCGTATATCGCGTGCATGCACATATACTGCATGCATACAAGAGAAAGAAAATGCCAAAACGCCCTTTACTACTGGAAATGTTTGTGCAGTAAAATCACTAACATTACGTTGCCACAACGAATAAATATAAAGCCGTTGTTGCACGCCACTGCACATTTTGCCCACAGACGTCTGACCAGTACAAGAAATAATAAAGAGCCAAGGATGGAACCTTGAACACCTTACTTTATGAATTCAGAGTCCGAAGCAAAGTCATTTATAACGACGAGCGGTTAGACAAATAGCTTCGAAATAGCTGAAGCCTCTTATCCCGTAGTGTCGTAACTTTTGAAAATTATTTCATGTTTAATTGAGCCAAAAGCTTTGTTAGAATCCAAAGAGATTCCTATAGTAAACAGCTGCATTTTTATGTTATGTGCTAACATATCTCTAATGAATAAAAGGGCATGTTCAGTTGACATACCTCCCTGGAAACTATACTGAGCTGCAGAAAGCAACACATTTTCAGTTAAATGGTTAGTTAACCTTCAATTAATTACTTTTTCACCTATCTTGGAAAAAAGCGGGAGTACTGATATTGGGCGACAGTTACTAATATAGCCGACGGCACCACTTTAGTGCAAAACTATTACTTTAGCAATTTTCATTTTATCTGGGAATATTCCTGTAGATAATTCTTGATTTGTTAAGTGGCATAATACTTCAAGCTGCGCAACAATGTCAGTAGTTTGTACGTACGAAGCAGGGACTACCCTATATCCTGAGCTACACCAAATCGGAACAAGAAACTTGGACAGAGCCGTAATTGAGGTTGAAAGGGAGAGGACTCATGAGCATTTAATGGTTCAGGTAAGAAAGTGACCAAACCATTTACACTGGTCTACCCAAGTTTTAGAGCAGGTGGCTCATCGATGTCAGCCTCCTACTCGTAGCGGCCCAGCTTTTGCCTCACCGTCGACGTCTGCGTGAGCCCGGATTATGGCGATTGAAAAAAAAAAAAAAATGTAATAATAATAAGAAAAAAAAAAGTATATCGCGTACATATTTAACAGCGGCACAGCTAGTAATGATGCATTAATCACGACGCCATCAGCGCGACTACAATCAAGAGGAAAGTGCGCGATGCATGCAATTTCTGCCGCGGATTCCACTCTGTGGGCTTCGGTGTCTGGTAATGGAACGCCTAGCTAGTGGAAGGAAAGGGAAAGTGCGCCTGCTCAGATAAAGCCGCACACGACGGAAGAGCGCAATTCCAGAGCCTATCCGGCAACACGCTAATGGCACGGCTGGCTGTTGGCACAACCAATTAAAGCACCGCGCACACACACATGCAATAGATACGAAGAGAGAAAGTACTGCAAGAAGAAACTATAATTGCGCACACGCGCAAAGCGCGTACGGTGGAAAGGAGAAAAAAAGAAACAGGTGAGAAGAAACAATCAGGTGCGTCTTTTCTATTCCCGCAGCCACATAGCGCAGACCCGTGTTTCATCTGGATAAAATGGGCGCTGCGCAAACGACCTGGATGCGGGGGAAAGGCAACAAGCGACGGAGCCAGCGCGCGGGAGGAGGAGCGGAGTGGGCGTCCCGCCAACATGGCCCGCGGCACGCCACGTCCTACTAACACGCACCAGCACAGTACACGAATACCGAAAAGGGGAAAACAACCGGACTTCCTGCAGCCCCATCGAACGGCGGGCCATCGACGCTCTGGCAATCAAAGGAGAAGAGGCAAATACTTTGGGGTTGGCAGCCACAGAAATAAGTGAGCGCACGGGGGAGGAGAGAAAGTTTCTAACTCAATAGAAAAAGAAAAGAGTAAGAGAAATGATTGAAATCACTAATCATAAGAAAGAGAAAAAGGTGCGGTAAATGTCTCACTTGGGGAAGACATCTAAACCAGACCGCGAGGGAACCGATCAAGACGGTGAAAAGCGGACAGAAAGGAATTAGCACAGCTTTATATATATCACGAACGACCTACACCGGTCGTGGTAGAGTCAGACCAGATTTTGTACGTAGGGACGGTGGTATCGCCACTCGCAATGGCCCGACAGACACCACTCATAACGACAAAAAAAAAAGAAAAAAAAAAAAAAAAAAAGAAAAAAAAAAAAAAACACGCGCGGTGCGGAGAAAGATGATGATCACAACCTCTGTAAAACATTCACGGGCCCTTCTGCATGTGTATCGCACGTGAACGCTACAGCCGCCATCATAGCTACCCAGCAGTCGAGCTGAGTACGCATGACCAAGCCTGGCGTGGCGTGCTTGCTGAAAGTCTCGCGTTTGTATAACTATATAGTATAACTGAAGAAAGGAGAGTCTCACCTCACGAGACAAGTTATTCTGAACGGCTCGCCTTTTATTTTCGTCTTTTTTTCCTGGAACGAGGAGAAGCGCATTAGGACGCTGTACCAGGATAACTTTCATTTGACCGCACGGGCAAGAGGAACTCTTCAGTGCTCTATATTTGTTTTTCTCTTCAGCAGCGGCCACGAAGCGCTTGACGCCCGAGCAAAAGTTTCCTCCGCTAATCTCACGCGATGATTCAAACGCGGCAGGGGAGGTCAAGAAAAAAGACAAAGAAGCCGAAACGGGAGGCCCCATCCGTAAGAGCTAAGATGAAAGGACGACTTTCGCAGCTTGCGTCCGCGGAACAGAAGCGGTCGGCGTATTCTGCGAGGTGGAAAATTACCACACTCTGCCTGACAATGGGGGCCGCGCCATAATTCAGAGCCGCGAGCTGCCGGCTCATGTCCATGCAGCCCGGCTCTCATACATACGCTGCACACGAGTGCTACAGCCGCGAATTTCCAAGGCTGCCACTCGGCCATGTGGCACCACTGGGATATCTTAGGAAGGTGATAATGGTCTTGCGTTTCGCCAAGGCTAAAACTGCTCAAACCGTGAAATCTTGCTACAGCTGGAGCCGGCTAACCACGGGCTGCACTTACATGGCACCGAAAAAGTGCGAATCACCCCCCCCCCCCCCCTCTTTTTTTCTTAATTTTTTTTTGTTTTTTTTTTTTGTGTGTGTGTGTGTGTGTGTGTGTGTGTGCTCATGCGAGCAGCCTTCATGCGCGCTCTAGCGGCTGACGCAACAAGCTGTACGCTGTATGATATAAGTGAGATGAGTTAGCAATCCGATTCGCCCTTAGCGCCCAACAATGCGGACGCGGGCACACTTAAAAACAGCATCATGCATTGAAAGAGGCAGCGAAAGAAAACATATGGGACATAAAATGAAACGAAACACTGGTATATCCAGCGTTTAAGCTGCTTAATAGCCCCAAATATCTATTATCTGGCTATTTTAAAAGGTTCGATGACTACTCAGCCTTTACAGAACATACGCCACTTCTCTGTGTTAACGCCTACGTTGCAGCTTCACTACATTGCTTGCTTGTGTTCGATGCAACTTTCCTCACAATCCGTGTCCAACCATTCAAAATAGCCTTAACATCGGAATAGGTAATGCGTCCTGCGAAGAAAAGCGCGGTAACCATCTCAAACCACAAGGAGGAGAAAGCGAAAAGGTCACGAAGCGCTGCGTACATACACGACGTACGAGAAAAATTGCCGCCGCTTTAGAGTTCGCGCTTCGCCATACGCGAAGAGTGTGCTCTAGATCGTTGCGTTTCGCTGTGCTTTCGGTTCGAGCCTATAGGCTTTAGGCAAGTATCGGCGAAATCCGTGACTGGGGGGCTTTAGTTGTAGAGCGCTATAGAAGTTTGGGGACCGCTTCACACACCTGAAGAGGGCAATACGATAGCGCTGTGTTCTGGATTTATTGCGCTCGTATGGAAGTTGAGAAAGACGACGATATGCAAGCGAAAGTGGTCGGCTGCAGCCCAGCGTAGTTCTCTAACGCAGTGGCCAGCGACGCCGATCTCGTTCGCGCGTCCGCAGATAGAAACCCAGTCGCGGCCATATTTATTTTGCCTCATTCAAGGCCAGAGAGACTGCACAGACGAATGCTTTTAGGCTGAATGGAAGCACCACTGCTACTGTAATACAAGGCGCGATAATATGTGCTAAAGGCGAGGAAAATCAAGATTCACTGTTACAACGTTACAAATGCAGGCTGCGCGACCCCACGTCGAAGTGAGGCAAGCATGAGTGGTGAATGAGTAAGCAGTACAGCCGGCGGAAAGTAGTGGTGCCGAAACAAGGAAACACTGGCCCCGTAGACACAAGTCTCCCCGCAGTTGCTCCAGGCTGCACAGGAAGAGTTCGTGGAAGCCGTTCCAATGATACCTACGCACAGCGGGCAACTTGGATAAAAGACTCAAGTGACCAGTAATAGACCGCTTGAGCGCATGCCAGCGACAGCCGTGAACAGCGATACTGAGACGACGTCCTCGTGGATCGCCGCCACGGTCAGAAATTAAAAACACACATAAAGGGGGACTAAGCTTCAGTAGAGCTCGCTCCAGTTCGACAGACAGACAAAAGCGTGACTGTACGTTTCTCGGCCACATTTCGCTATCGCTTCGTACAGGGTCGTCCACTCATAGTGCGAACACGGCTCCGCGTGGCCGCGCTCCGCGGAGCGCCAGCGGATCCGGCGCGTTCGCGCATCGAAGCAAAGCCGCGCAGGCGCACAGGGGCCCGGGGGAGGAGCTTCGTGTCGTCTATGCAAAGCCGCGCAGGCGCACAGGGGCCCGGGGGAGGAGCTTCGTGTCGTCTGTAGCAGACGACACGAAGCTCCTCCCCCGGGCCCCTGTGCGCCTGCGCGGCTTTGCTTCGATGCGCGAACGCGCCGGATCCGCTGGCGCTTCGCGGAGCGCGGCCACGCGGAGCCGTGTTCGCACTTAAAGTGGACGACCCTGTACATCGTACACACGCATGAGCGGCGGCGCTGAAAACAAAATAAATAGCAGGGTTTCAACGAATGTTAAACCGAGTTAGACGTGCGAAGCACGGTTTAATTTGGTTTAGCGGTTGGTCGGTGTTCATTTCTTTCGAAAGCCACTACACAGCTTTTTGTTCTAAGTTTCGATTTGGTTACGCTATAGGATATACACACATTAGGTAACCGTTTACGGCGTCTCTCGCGTTCCAACTCAGAAGGAAAGGACCCGGCTCACTCGCCATCCTGGCGTGGTTTGACGTGCCGTAGTAATTGCGGGGTGCGTCTGTACAAGTAACCATGGCGCGCAGCAAAATGCCAGTCGCATTGCGTCGAAGCCGAGTCACTGGCAGTGACACACGAGCAAGACAATCCCTTTGTCCCGCTAATCCGATAATGTCCCCTGTCCCTAGGCGTGACGAAAGGGACTTTTGTCAGCGTCTGTCGACACACCTATTAAAGACGCCGGGTGTGCGGGTTCTGCCCCACCTTCCTTTGCGCAGCCTCTTTTGGGCCCGCGATGTACCTCTCAGTAGGCTCTCGACTACGGGTGAGCTGTTGCTGCTTGGTTTATCAAGGTCACACTCGAGGTCAAGCCACACACATCCTGAAGGCCCAGTTAGACCTCGTGAAACAGGACATTCGCACTAAAAGCTAGCTCCGGTTCGCCACGCGAAATGAGAGCTGGGGGCTGGCTCGCACATTTCGGAACCGCAGAGAATGCCCTACAGTACGGCAGCACCGCTCGCTGGTATGATGACGCCACGGCGGAGTTCCCAAACGCCCAACTATGCATCACGAGTAATTACCGCTGGAAACACGCTATATAAACGCGAAAAAAGAAAACGTGGATGAGCGAGGCGTACAGACACCGAGGAAGAGATAAAATAAATGTGCCCGCGCTCCCATTAACGAAAGCATGCAGGCGGTATGCCGCACTATTCGGCTCTTACGCACATTGATGCGCTCACAGCTTTGCGCACAGACATACGGTGGGACATGATAAGAGACCGCAGGGCGTGGGTTCTCTCCTACGATTATAAATAACATGGGCTCCTTCTCTCTTAGAGTTGAGGACGGATAGCAGATCTACCGCCGAGAGAAAATGGGAGATATCGACTGGTGAGCGCCGATCGGCGGCAGTTAATAAAGTTCTAACCGATCAAGATACATGGAAGGTGGCAACATAACCTGTTAGCATACCGAAGACGTACTGGCGTAGACGTATACCGGCGTGGTGGACCCCTCCTACGCGTGCGCAATGGACCCACCTTTCCTCCCCTTTCCCATTGCACATGCTCAGCGGGCGTCCGGTATAAGTCTACGCTATTACGTTTTCGGTATGTTAAATCTCTAGTAGGGTTAAAGAAGAGAACACGCATGGTGTCTACGCATACGACCGGCCACGGTCAAGAGCAGAACACCATATACGTGCTAGGTATGTAGCCACTTTACTGTGCACGTCGCACTATGACAACTAAGTGCCAGGACTCCAACGCACTACGGCAGTTATGTTCCTACGACGAACAAATGTCCATGCCATATGTCATAGAAATTTAGGCGACCAACATCACAGAGCGTGATATGCGTCTCTTGCGATACGGTGTTTTAGCCTCGCGTGATAAACATAAAAAATGACGAAACTTGGTCGTCTTGGTTGACTTTAAGCACCGTTGAAGCTAAAAAAAAAAAAAAAAAAATGATTAAAATACAAACAAAAATCCTGTACATAAAGAGTACGTTGCCTTCTAAATACAGATATTAAACAATATTAAACTGCAGTTGCACTGAGAGAGTGCGCGAGTCGGACCTACACATTGCTACACGCCTGTCAGCCGAGTTGCCGATTATGCACCCAGGGATTATTCTTGGCGACAGTGTTCTTGTAAACCAGGCAGTCATACACCATAGTCTACTGCGGCGCAGTCTGCATATCGCTGCTAGAGCAGACGTTGCGTGTATCTATGTTAAAAAACTAAATTGGACAGCAAAAAAAAAAAAAAAAAAAAAATAAAAAATAAAAAAAGAAAGAAAGAAAAAAGGAAGAAGCCTCGTATTTGCTTGCGTAGGAACGCCAACAGAATAGGGGATAGTTCCCTACAGAATGTTGTCACTAGCAGCGCATAGTAGTGACAGTATAGGCGAGTCTGCAGCACTGTTTTTTGTTTGTTTTTTTCCCCGCGTTGTGGCCTTGAATGCGGCGGTCGGCATCATTTGACCTCGGCGCCTATGGCCGAGCACGGATAATATATAGAGGCTATGCTGCAGGCGAAGCAAGGCCGCGAAGCGTATAAGCGCGGTTGGGATAAAGGGACGGAGCATATGAGGGCCGGACCACGACGGCGACGCAAGCCAGTGCCGCCCGAAGTCGCAGCCACGCATGCATCCCAGGAGGCCGATGTCGGTGGCATGGCGTTCGTCAGGGCCAATTTTCCTCGCTGCGAGCGACGTGAACAAAGCACACGAAATGTAGGGAACGGAAGCGGAGGAAGGGGGCGCAAAGAAAAAAAAGCGCGAACATTATTTGGAGTAGTCGCACCAGCAGAAGGGGAAAGAACCGCGGCGCAAGGAAGATGAAAAAGACCATCTGCGTGCCACGGCTCCATGGAAATGAAACAGGATATACACCATGTTTCCCCTCGCGGAGAGAAGGAGGGGCAGTCTTTGGGACGGCGAATGCAAGTAGGTCAGCGCGGCGATGAGGGCGCGGAGAGCTGGGGAGACGCGCAACAAGGAGGGAGAAAACAACTGTGGAGACAATCCTATTCGTAAGGGCGCGGGAGTGAAAGTCCGTGCTTGGTTCCGTCTTATTGCAGGGGTGGAAGCAGGCTCGAGCATTTTGGAGCAGCTTTGGAGCAATGAAACAAGAGTTTTGGAGCATGTTTCTAAGGCATACTCCTTTGATAATTGCCGTTTTTTTCGTTTTGAAATATAAAAGCTCCCATCTGATTCCTTTTTATGCAAGTTCAATGCCTTTCCAACTTTGCACTCCTCTCCGACAAGACAAACGACCAAAGCATGTAAAGATATATAATGCAGGCTGAGCTTAGCAACAACATGGAAAAGACTAGCAGCAAACAGACGGATTGCTGGTGCACTTCATTACTGAACACCCAGTCTGGCCTGAAGTGTTCTGCTATTATGACTTGAGAGATTCAAATGTCGAGTCTATCACTTAGATGCTCTAAAGTAGCAGAACTAATTTGGAGTTCAGATTAACGGGCACAACATTTCCGTTCTCTATCTTGTGCATATCCTTTCTGATCTCACCCCAATGCTGATAAATTCCTGATGAGCACTGGACAGTAGTGTCTTTAGGAAAGATAGATGGCACTGAAGGGTAACCTTCATCCTTCAGCTTCTTTTTTAATTCACTGCCTGTTGCCAATAGTTCATTAACCTTTCTAGATGCATTATATCTTCGCCCCTGGTGCTGTGTCCTTGTTCCTGTATGCTGCTAAATTCGACGGCAGAACATCAAGGCAGCTATAGTTTGGAGCAGTTTTGGAGCAATATTGCATTTTGGAGCAGGGAAAGCAGAATGGAGCAATTGGAGCAGCGCTTCCACCCCTGTTATTGCTTACGTTTCGCGCAGCGTAGTGGGTTGAACGCCGTTTCTTCTTTCCACACTGGCCTGATCTTTCTCCGGATTTGCAGCTAACGAAAGCAGCCGGTGGAAACATAATTGCCCGCTAGAAAGCTTCCTACCTAGCTAACTAAAGCAGCAATCCACAGAAAAACGAACGCAGATGATTTGTGTACGCGAACACGCCGTGCTCCTTCACCTGCGAAACTTCAACAACGAATTCGTGCACACCGTGTCGCGCTTAATTTATTACGGCTCGGTGAAAGTTCGCGCTCGAGATCAAACGAGCCAACAAAAAGGAAAAGAAACCATGCGCGCGCACAGTGCCGGCTTGCCGCGCTCTTGCACGTCGCCGTCACCGGCCAGGTTCAAAGCGTGGTCCGCATGGGGCGTTTTTTTTCGGGCGATTCCTAGGCGCCGACGGCACCAGGGCGTTTTTACTTCGCCTGAGAGGACGTCTTCGCCAAAGCGCCAGGTTTCGGTGGAACGGAAAAAGCGCCGACGTTACGCAGACGCCTGGAGAGGGCAGCGGCAGAAGGCAATGAGAGCCGGAGCAGTCGTCACGTGATTCTGGGCTGAGCCCAGGACTTAAAGTCAGGGGGGTTTCGTGGGGTCTGAGACCCCCTTCCCCAGTATTATTTAGGAGGGGTCCGAGACCCCCGACCTTGAAAGTATATAAGGACTGTATGAATACAAAGCAGGCAACCATTTTTTGTTCTTGTCAGTGGTGTAATCGGAACATTTGTTCTCTATCGTTTCGACAGTTTCGCAGCGAGTATTAATAAGAACCACTAACACGTTTTAGAAAACCAGAGACGGAGAAAATATTGATTTCTCTCCTTTGTATAAAATGATTTGCAAAACAGGCAACCAGCCACCTTCTCTATTTCCCTTTCCACCAGTGCTCGACTCACGTAATAACACACCGTACATATGTATTTAATATCTGTTATCAATGCAGGCCACGAAACTGCGGCGATTAAAACGAGCATTAGAACACGAGAGTGAAAAGGAGTGATCGGATATCGGTGAAAAGGACCGAAAAGGATTTCGATCACTCCTTTTCACGTGAAAAATAGTGATCACTCATGGCAAAAAATTCCTGACGCGGAACTTCCCAGGGGTAGCCTGCGTCACTAACGCATTCGTCCCTGTTAGGAAAAGTCGAACACAACGGTAAAAACACTACTGAGTTCCGGAATTCTGCCTAGCTCGCGCACTCGCAAGACAGAGGTGTAAATGTTGGAATACTTCAGGCTCAATACAAAAACAGCATGGGAGGACTCTGGAAAAACCATCTTTAACATAAATTATAACGTTGGCATCGTTAGAAAAAAAGAAAAAAAAAAGAAAAAAAGAAACAACAGACCATTATTGCGTTTGGCGTGGTATCGCGTGAGTTGCCTTTATAGCATTACCCTCGAACAAGGCCGTACCCCTCCAACGACGCCTCAATCGCCGGACACTTTTTGCGAAATGGACGTTCTAATATTGCCTCATTAAACAAAAATTGTGAAAGTTTAAGCATAGTTTGAAACAGTAATAAAGCCGGTCGTAGTTTGAACCTAGTGAGCGAAAACTGTGAGTGTTGCAGCGATATAGTCGCTGTAACATCGCCTTTTCAATTCGCCGTTTTTTATATATTTTGTTTTACAATTATAATCAAACAATCAACCTTTTCTTTTTCTTTAATGCGCGCAGGAACAACGTATGGCTTGATACTGCAGCCCAAATAAGTAAATGCACACGCAAGCTTTACACGCACAGATAGAAGACAACAGAAGAAACAATTAGATAATACATGAAATTGAGTTAACATAAAATGAGTCATGTAGCGAATGAAATCAATGAGGAACATGTCTTGCAGACACTTTACAAAAAAGAAAAACAGAGGAAAATAAAAAAGAACAGTCGTTGACTATATAATAATAGAGAAATATACAGAAAATAAACAACCGTTCCAGGTGCAACAAATATGTAAGAAGAAGAAGAAGGAGGAGGAGGAGAAGAAGAAGGAGAACGCTCGGTCACCCGCAGCTAATACTTTCGCTCCACATTCGGCTCACCAGCGTTTAACCCTTCTCATTTCTTTTCGATTTTACATATTCTTTCATATGTAAAAAGAGTACATAAACAACGTTATAAGAACAAGCAATAAACAAACAAATTATAGAAAGAAACAAAAGCAATAAACAGCGTTATAAAGAAAGGTAGAGGATGTTGTACGTTTTATGAGTAAATGAGACAACCCTAGTTTTCGAAGAATTGTTTATATGCCAAGGTCACTTGAAGGTGAAACCGAGGCCTGCGCGACGACTGTTTTACCTAGCGTATAGTGGAGCTTTCGTTTAAATAAGGGAGGGTTAGCTGATGATGACAAATGCGTAGTAAATGCGGTCGGTATGTCCAAAATGGTTACAAAACAAAAACTGGTGCATCAAGCACGAGGAACCACGTGTAAAAATATCTGCGGGGCTTTGGCCCGTCAAACTGCATACAACAGGCACCATGTTTAACTAAAGCAGTATAAACGAAAAAGAAAATTATCTGAACCCCTCCTGATGCACGTAACCATGAATGTATATAGTTACGCCCATGACAGATGGTACCATTAAAAATCAAGCAACCGCGACTCTAAAGGAAAAGAAATCAAGCCCCAATAAACTTCCCGCACCAACTACACTTTGAATTTTCTAGTTTTTAAATATAATAGTTCGGACATGCTTTTGATTCGCCAGATAAAGGTGATAAAGCTCCCAATTTAAATAGCGCGGACCTCTGGTAGGCATGTCAAGGCTCTAGATTAATAAAGCTCATTCGTTTCAAAGGGTACGCGTCGCAAAAAAAAAAAAAAAAAAAAAAATGAAAAGAAAAGACATATGTATATTAAGGTTTAAGCCATCTGCAATAAGGTACCCTATCCAGAAAGCAAGGCACCCTCTGATTGTATGGTGTGATCAAGCACATGTGAAGTTGAGTGGAGGCTGCATCCGCAGTCTCCACTCAACTTTTACGTCGGTTTCCTTCGATTGAGCAAAGAATAGTAAGATAAAATTGGAAACGACTCATTGCTTGAACGTGAGAGTTCTAAACTGTGACATTAAGTGCTTTGTTCATATCGTTTTCATTTTTTTTTTACAGCACTGTCGGTAACTTTTCCCGCTAACATAAAGTTTGAAAGAGGTCCACTAAATGTGTAGTGCACATGTAACTAAGCTGAACTCCTCATAACTCTGGCTGGGCAATCGTAAAGCGTACCAACCGGGCTCAGTTCCAGAGTATTACATAAAGTTCAGGACCTTAAAAAGCTTTCTTTCTTCCGTTTAACATTGCAGTCATTGAGTAGCGCGCTCTCAAGCTCTGATCAAGTGGCCAATATTCAAGGTTTTTTTTTTTAATTTTTTTTTCTCCCACTTTTTTTTTTTTTTTTTCTCTCCAGCCTTGTTGACTTCAGCAACGCTGAATAGGTCGTTTATGCGGCTTGCTTCAGAGCAGAACGGATAGTTAAGGAGGCCGTTAGAGCACTAAAACCCCAAGGTTGGTCAAGTCACAGGCCGCTTGCAACACAGCCCAAGATATTGCGTCGTCCAGTGTACTCGTCCGCGACTGCGAGCGTTTGCTGGAGTGCTGACGGCTCTGGAACGATGAAAAAAAAAAAAAAAAAAGGGGGGGGGGGGTGCATGCCGCAAAAGGTCTGCCGTGCCCATGCATTCCACACCGGGCAGACATAGACCGATATTCGAGAGAAAAGCCAACTTTCCAAAGAAGGCTAAACAGAATGGAGCAAGGAAGTGGTCGGCATAACTCGGAGCGGACATAAAATGCCTTCGCGCATCGGGCGCCTTATTAGAAAATGCAGGAATTGAAATCCAAGGCATGGAGCAGATAAAAACGTACGGGACTCGCAAACAAGCGGCAGAAAAACGCTCCGAAGAGTGCGGTCGTGGCACCGGTATGAGGCGCCAGAAAGAGCCAGCAAAAAAAGATTATAACACACACACACACACACACACACACACACACACACACACACACACACACACACACACACACACACACACACACACACACACACACACACACACACACACACACACACACACACACACACACACACACACACACACACATATATATATATATATATATATATATATATATATATATATATATATATATATATATATATATATATATATATATATACGACGAGTAGAGGGGGAGACTGAGAGAGCTGACATCGCACCAGCGCGCCCAGCACAATGCTCCAAGCGACAAACGCCGGCGCGCCGGAGCGCGAGCCGGCGTCAAAAGTGCGGAGTCGGCGTCAGAAAGTTTGAACGCGACAAAGAGAGCCCACGACGCGGCCGCAGATAGAGGGAGAGAGCAGCGAAGACGGCGAACAGCACGGGAATCTCAAGCGTAGGGGGAGGACCACAAACAGACGGGCTGGTGTCCAAAGCACTTGCCTCACAATGTGCTAGGGACAGACAGCTGGACAGCGCGGAAGGCTCATAACGCGCGCGCTTTCTTGCACGGGCCTTTTCTCCCTTCGAGCTGCGCGACTCTTCTGGCGCGCTATTTTGGCGTTTCGCGCCGCGGCCTCTTCACTCTTTTTCATTATAAGACAAGAAAAGCGTGCTCGTGAATATCCCGCGCCCGCCGCCGACGCGACACCATGCGGCGCGGCAATAAATAAAAAAAAAAGAAGAAGCGTCCTCTCCTTGTTTGCTGCGTATACGTCTGCAAGTCGCCCCTTCCCGCTTTTCTGTTTGTTCACCGCCTTGACGATGGATCCATACGGCGTCGTCGTCGCCTGGGCGTCTCGCCTCTCTTTCAGGAACAGACGCGATTTATTGTTCCCATTTCTAGCTTTTATTTTCATGTTTTTCGGCACGCATCCAACAGAAAGTATGTATAGTCCCGCAAGGAACGTAAAGGGACGGCGTCACACAGAGTGTGCCCTTCAAACACACGCGTCCACGACGGCCAGAATAAATGGCCACCTTGCGCTCAAAAAGAAAGAAAAGACGCCGCGCGAACAAGGCCTCGCACATATCGGAACCTTCTCGGGTACACCCTCCTCCAATTCCAGCCGTTTTCTTCCCTCCGCACCTTTCTACGGTCTTCCTGTTTCGATCTTCCCTTGCCTCGCAACTCGATTTCTGCACCTTTTCTAATACTTTTTTTTTTTTTCATTGCTGTTTTCCTTTTCTTTCCTTTGCCTCGCTTTTTCCGACTGTCACCCCATGAGTACATTTTTGTTCCTAAAGTTTTTAAATGCGCCTGCATTTTAACAGCCCGTAATGTGCCTCACTCAGTTGTAACCTGCCACACTTTATTATTAGAGTAGCTTTTTCTTCCACAGTTCGAAGCAGGTCACCCTTCTTCTTTTTCAATTTCTCGGCATTTTATTTTTTTGCTGAAGCACCTATTGTCTCTCCACCGTTCTCTTTTTCTGTCCGTATTTTTACATCCTACCGATATACGATACTTTAAGCCGTAGCAGTAGTTCCCGTACGTTTAACTTATTCACCTCATTCGCTTATTTACAGGGATGTATTTTTTCCTGGATTCGGAAATAAAATTCGGTTAATAAAACCCTCGCAACTGGGCTGAAAAAATGCGAAAAAAAATATATATATGGAAAAAACGCATGAAAAACAATTGGCAAGTTCCACGGCTACAGACCCAATAAAATCTCAATGCGCGTATCTTTCTCCACTCGATAGACAAAAGAACCGTTCGGCACAACAGTGGAGTTTGTTAGCAAGATCGCGACATTGCTATCACAGTACCGACATTTAGCCAATGTTTCGTGTTGCCTGGGCCCGGAACTTTGCATTAGAAAATCAACGATGCACATGGATGCGTTGAAGCTGATATAACAACACAACAAAGGTCTATGTCAACTGCTCTATTTTTTCAAGTTCTATCCAGCCATTTTGAACTAAGTGAACGACCTCGACCCCACTGCTAAACCAACACTGTCGACAGGAAATGAATCCGAGCGAAGAGCAGACCGCCCAGAAACACGGCAGCACTGGCATGAACTTCATTGCTACCCACACGAAAAGCATCAAACAAGTTGCGCGCTTAGATCAGTCAGCGATGGCAAAGCAAAAAAAAAAAAAAGTTCCTAAAAATAGTTACATACGTAGATTAGAATGTCAAGGTCCTAAAAGAACATTCACCTTCACGTAACGGTGATTTCTAAGGAAAACAAGAGCAGCTAATGTCATTTCCATTTTTCATACAACTCCGGTCATAAGACGTCACTGTAGGTCACCTTAATAAGGCAATGATACCTGGTTGGGAAGAGCAGCCTATGGTATCCAAAATCCAACAATATGACTGCTCTTCAGCTGCGTAAAAGCGAAAAAAAAAAAAAAAAAAGTGGTTATGCGCATGCGCGGAAAAAGAAAAAAAAAAGAAAGAAAGGACACTGCGCTATCTAACGTTGACAGTTCTCGTTGAAATTCGCGACAACAGCAGCTATTATGATTCAATAAGTAACAAAAATGCCGTCATCACGCCACAAACAAAATTATATAATAAATTCATCGACACACAGGAGTACTTCAATATCGTCTCAAAAACTCAACTATCTCAAAGAAAGATCTAAATCTCACTGTCTGACAAGGACCAATTTCAATGCTTTGCCTTTCATATGAGGGCGAAATAAGAAACGAGACCGACGCAAACTCGTCAGAAGGGGCACCACGTGTCCACAAGCGGCTGCTCTATTACAGGCCACGGCTCATATGTACCAAGAGAACCACCCAGCACCGCCTGAAAAATCGTCTCACGTCCAGCCGCAAGGGTGGCTCGAATCGCAGCATGAAAGTAGACGACACGCCGCCGCAGTCATGTTTTCGAGTCAGATACAGCAGCGCCCAGTGGCCACGACGGCAGAGTCCTACCGCGATCTCGCATCACCAGGCCGCTCCTTCGTTTTTTTGACGTCATAAAAATTCAGTGCACGAGAGTCAATGGCACCAGAGCGTAGTAAAAAAAAAAATAATAATAATAAGAGATCACGAAAAGGAAAGGGCAAGCACAGCCAAAAAACGATACGCGCGGCCATAAATGGCGCCACGATCGTCGTTAAAAAAGAAAAAAAAATACACATCCGGTCGTCATTTTAACGCTCTCGCCTGTGAAAATTTATTGGCATCATTTTGAATGAATGTTTCAGAAAGAAAAAGCAAATCAAATGTATGTACAGTCAGGAAGGAAGCAATAAAATATAAGCGCTAAAAAAAAGGAAGCAAATCAATAACCCGTCACACTGTGACGGGATATTCATTCAGAGAATTCATTCAGGGGAATTCAGAGACGCCGTAGTGGAGAACTCCGAAAATTTCGACCTCCACTGACAACGCAAAGCACACGGACGCCTTGCTTTTTGCCTCCATCGAAAAGCTGTCGCCGCGGCTGGGATTCGATCCCGCATCCTTGGGCACAGTAGTCCAGCGCCCTAACCACTGCACCAACCACGCCGAGTTCCAGATCATTCAGACACTTGTCGAAGACAAAAGAGATCGCATGCTCGGGCATACCGAAATAGCCTGGGAATATATAAACCTAAGCATAGAAATAAGGAGCACCTCCGGCCCGAACAAGACCTCAAAAGAGATCGCCACAACATCCAAGTTTTACTGATACTGATATGGATATACACAAAATGCACAAAATAAGCACAAAATAAACTGCGCATATGAAATATGAAGCATTCACGACCCCTGTACCGGGCTTGGTCATGACAATGGTAAAAAAAAGTTAGTTTCAAAAGCGATGAAAATGAAGAGACTGCGCTAATAATAATAATAATAATAATATTAATAATAATAATAATAATAATAATAATAATAATAATAATAATAATAATAATAATAATAATACCGACAACAGGAAATACAATCACACGATGCTCCGGGCCAATCAAAGACTGCTGATGATGATCATAATAATATTCATACTAACAACATGTGAGACAGATGAAGTGTCGTAAATTCAGGTACGAGAAAAAAAAAGGACACAAATACAGGCTGACACCGATCGAATCAAAGATAGGAATATATGTTTGCTAACATTTCAGGGAAAAAGAACGGTAATAATACAGCTGAGTAAAACTAGCTAACGTTATACTTTTCGGCAAATAATAGAATGACCACTAGAAAACAAAAAGACGCAAAAAGAGCGTCACAGCAAAAACGCGAAAGATCGCACCATTTTTTTTAACGAATATTCCCCAAGCAAGGATCCGTAATGCACTGGAAGTTTTCTTCTTTCCCGGAAAGAACACTTTTCCACACAATGATCTAGCTTGTGGCGAAGCACGCTTCACAGGAACAACGAATGCCTCTAGAGGGAGCAGAGGAGAAAGCGGTCGTGACTCGTGAGACCGCCTGGGTAGCAGAGTTTTTATTGCGAAAGCAATACTACTTTCACTTTGCAGCCCTTCGCGTAGCGAGGCGGTAGCTACCATTGACCTTTAGCGAGACCTTTGGCGCGCCGCCAAGCACAGCTGCGCAAAAACAGGGGCCCCAACTCGCGCTGTCAACTCGCGAGGCGGTAGCTACCAACCGCGGCCTAACTCCCGCTCCTTCCACGAGAGGCGCTACAGTCGGAGTGACGTCATCCCATCTGCCGCAAAAACAAGGGCCCTAACTCGCGCCGTCGGCTCGCGAGGCGGTAGCTACCAGCCGCGGCCTAACTCCCGCTTCCTCCGTGAGGGAGCGCTACAGCCGGAGTGACGTCATCCCTGAGACTGTTGTGAGATCGTTTAGAACGACGTTTGGGGCGCCGGTTCGGGTACGCCCTTAAACACCGAGAGTTAAGCCCAACGTCAGTTGTGCCACATGCTCCTAAAGCTAAGAAGAATTATGGGGCTGCAGCCGCAGCTACCGCCGGGGGTGCAACGTTGGATACTATAGGAGGTGGCCTAGCGCCAGGTGGAACCAACGCAGTCTCCAGGGATGCTTTCATTTCTGCTGGCGTAAAGAATGCCGTTGCAGCCGGTGCCGGAGCGGTAGTTGTACATTCTGCTTTAACCTCACCCACAACCAAGTATATCGTTGCAGCCACGACACTCCTTGCCTTACTACTAGTTATACATAGAATAACCAGGTAGCACCCCGCAATAAACAATAGTTAATCTGCGCTACAGCGAAGCAAGCCCGGAGAGCCGCTATCACCGTGCTGCTGCCGGAACGACAACGGAGCCACGCCCACGCGGGAATATAACAAGGATCCCGTCAGCTGGACCCTTCAGTGGACTTGGTGGCACCGACCGGATACCAATGCTCATACACTACGTTTTTGTCGTACAGGTTGCTCTGTGGCCGTCCAGCCTCATCACCAGCACGGACGCGCATGTGCCGTTGGAAGACAGTTTATCGGCGGTGGCGGCTAAACAGCTGCTTTTCCATGAAGATGAATTTAATCTGCGCTACAGCGAAGCAAGCCCGGAGAGCCGCTATCACCGTGCTGCTGCCGGAACGACAACGGAGCCACGCCCACGCGGGAATATAACAAGGATCCCGTCAGCTGGACCCTTCAGTGGACTTGGTGGCACCGACCGGATACCAATGCTCATACACTACGTTTTTGTCGTACAGGTTGGTGGCAAATACTCTGTTTCCTCAGTTAGAGACAATGATGTAACCCTGACGGTGCTACCAAGTCCACAATTTCTCCTGAGCATGCTTTGTGACTGTTATAGTGTCATTAGGCTTTTACTGTTGACATCCGGTGACATTGAGCTCAACCCAGGCCCTACCTCCGACTCTGACTCCGACAGTCATCTTAGCAACGAACTACTGAAAAAGATTCTGAAAGAACAAGCAAAAACAAACAAAACTTTGCAGGAGTTAGTTACAAACCTAAAACATGTCGAAAGAACGGTCGATAACATGAGGTTGAGAATTGAAACAATTGAAAACGACTTAGGTCGGTTGAAGAAATGCGAAGAAAGACTGGATGAAAGTGAAAAACTGTACAGAAGTACGAACAAACACATTCACGGTATAACAGCAAAAATAGATGACTTAGAAAACCGAAGTCGACGCAACAACTTAGTGATTTACGGTGTGACTGAGGAACCAGAGGAAGACGTAAAATCGCTTGAGGAACACGTTAAGCAGGAAATCTTCAGAGACAAGCTAGGCATGGAAGTGAAATCGGCCGAAAGAATTCACAGGATAGGTAAACCTAAAGGCAAAACACCACGTCCAGTCATAGTTCGTTTCTTCAATTCCGCAGAGAAAACGCATATTATGTCAAGCTGTTTCAAACTAAAAGGCTCTAACATTTCCATATCTGAAGATTTTTCAAAAAGGGTACGAGACTTACGCACTAAGCTATGGCGCTCATCGGAGCGCGAGAGGGCGGCTGGGGCGAAGGTTTCGCTGTCCTTTGACAAGCTAAAGGTCAATGGCAAGGTTTTCATTTGGGATGAAACACAACAAGCCAGGGTCGAAATAACAAGAAGGGCCGATGATGCAGGGCACACCCAGCCTAACTCAAATTCAGGAGCAGCAAGCTCGACAAGCAATCATATCTGACCAACCAAAACCAAAACGCTAAGAATCCTGTCATTCAATGCTAGAAGTATAGTAAATAAGTTAGGTCACCTCGAGCAGCTAATTCTGGGACACCATCCTCACATTATAATTATAACAGAAACATGGTTACAAGCAGAGGTACGTGATTCGGAAGTTGTCCCATCAACATATAAATTGCTACGTAAAGATAGGGGTTCACGAGGGGGCGGTGTAGCTATAGCTATTAAAAACAACATAAAATATTCAGTCCTGAAGGGTATTGATGACCACGAAAGTGTGTGGTGCAAAATAACACATTCCGGTAAATGTATATTACTGGGAGGCGTGTATCGACCCCCAAACGCCCAGCCAGATTATCTTGAAAAAATGAACGATTATCTGTCCCAGCACACTAACTCAAGATCTAAGTTGATTTTATCAGGGGACTTTAACTTGCCAGGGATAAATTGGGCGGACTTTTCACACGACGGAAAAGATGCCCAAAGCGCGGAAACACTTTTATTTACAGCATTTAGTTTTTCCTTAGATCAGCTGGTTACCGAGAACACCCGAGTTCTGTCGTCTTCCTCTTCACTCCTTGATTCAATTTTTGTTAGCAGTACACTTCCAGGGTGTTCAGTGCGTATTGAAGACGGCATATCTGACCACAAACTGCTAGTACTGTCATGCCCCATATCAGTCACTCGCAAAAAGAAGAAAACACTGCCAACCTTTGTCAAAGACTATGAGCGTGCAGATGATCCTGCAATTCTAAGTGCACTTGAGAATAGCTTTGCCGAATTCAGCGCACTGACCGATGTGCGTGAACTGTGGTCCTGTTTCAAGAACATTGTAAATACTTGCGAAAATAGATATGTTCCGCTTAAAAAAAAAAACGCATAAACAGGGAGTACCCGTGGATAACGCGCGAGATAATTCAACTTAAAAGAAAAATAAAACGACGGCGAAAAAAAGGAAACAAAACTGACATTGCAAGTCTTGTTAACTGCTTAAAGACCAAAGTCCGAGATGCAAAAACTCGCTTCTTTGATTTCACCCTGCCTTCCTTCATGGCCCACAACCCTCATAAGTTTTGGCGGTACTTATCTGAAGAGCAGTCAACTAGTTCCATCATTACAGATTTCGGCGACACCATAAGTAAACCTGATGATATTGCAAATGAATTCAATAAGTTTTTTCAGTCCGTTTTCACCAGAAGAGCCTCTCACGCTTCTCTACCTGCATACACAATCAAGGAACCCATGACAGAAATAATCATTAGTGAAGCAGGAATCCTTTCTCTTTTACAAACACTTGACACAAAAAAATCTCCGGGTCCTGATTCCATCTCGAACACATTTTTAGCCCGATACGCTGACTGGGTGTCTAAATACCTGCATAAAATTTACGCAACATCTTTACAAACACTCGTAGTTCCCGATGACTGGCGCTGTGCCAAAATAATTCCCATACACAAATCAGGTTCTAAAACTGAACTGAATAATTATCGTCCGATATCATTAACAAGCACAAGTTGTAAAATGATGGAACACATTATTTTTAAAGCCATAATCTCATATCTAGAAAATAATAACCTCATTTATGAAAAACAGCATGGTTTCAGAACAGGGCTTTCAACAGTAACGCAGCTTGCCGAAATTACTAATGACATTGCTAACACAATTAATGAAGGCAACCAGATAGATGCTATATTCTTAGACTTCTCTAAAGCGTTTGATGTTGTTCCTCACGATGACCTTATAACAAAATTACTATCTTTTGGCATTGATCGCAATATTATTTCATGGATATCCTGCTATTTGCAGAACAGAAAACAATGTGTTAAAATAGGTGAATACGTTTCGCAGAACCTGGATGTGTATTCGGGTGTACCCCAGGGATCAGTTCTAGCGCCTCTTTTGTTCCTCATTTATATAAATGATATTCATTCCTGTGTTAGTTCATCGATCCAACTTCGCCTTTTTGCAGACGATTGTGTCGTATATATAGCTGTAAAAAAATCAGACGATCAAATTCTCCTCAACAATTCCCTACAATCAATCCACGCTTGGTGTATGACCTGGGGAATGAAACTTAACGCAGATAAGACCAAAAGCATCACATTCACTAATAAGAAGCAGCCTCTAAGTTTTACATACACACTTGGTGACACACAGGTTAAAAAATATGATCAGGTGAAGTATCTGGGACTCATCCTAACATCTAACCTGCGCTGGGAGCCCTACATCAAATCTATTTGTTCTAAAGCTGAAGGTAAACTACATTATTTAAGGAGAAAGCTCCGTAACACGCCGGCCCATATTAAACTCAATGCCTATAAAACTCTTATAAGACCAACCCTAGAATATGCAGATATAGTCTGGAGCCCCCATCAAAAAAATTTAATCAACAAATTAGAGCGCATCCAAAAACTAGCAGTGAGGTTTGTCTATTCAAAGTATTCACGCCAAATTAGCGCTACCAGTCTAATAACTCAGTCAAATTTACAAAGCCTGTCACAGCGAAGAATCATTTCAAGATTAAAGTTTTTGTTCCAACTTCTTCACGGCCACTTCAAAATAACCAATTCACAATACTTACACCCGCCTTTCAAACACTCGTCTAGAACTAACCATAGTAAAGCACTTCGTCAACCAGTCAGCCGTGTAAATATCCACAAGTACTCCCTGTTTCCAGATGCTACATCATATTGGAATAAATTACCTGAAGATGCGGTGAAGTGTACGTCCGTGGAAATGTTTCTTAATTATATCGAAAAAATTGACTTTTCTGTTTAATTCTCTCCTACACTTTCTTTGTGTGTGGATCAGAGAACATCTCTGTATTTTTTGTTTTTACTCTGTTTGAGCACAGTGATGCATTGTAAACACTCCTGCATGGGCCCGAAAAGGGCCTGCAGTATGTTCAAATAAATAAAATAAATAAAAAACCATATGCCGTGGCCAGAGTGAATCACTGCATGACCATAAGCGTAACCACAAGCACCACAACCAGCTACACCACCAGCTGAACCTAGGCGTAGCTATAGCTATTGCTTTCGCAATTACCAGGCTTAACCAAGCTAAGCCACTGCCAATTTTTATGTAGATACACCCGTCCCATATTCCTCGCCATTTTTCCACTTTCCCAATTGTCCTTATTTTCAAGCAGCCATAATACTCAATGCCCTAACGTAAAATAAATGCTTCCCCGCAAAAGCCCGACATAAAGAACGCTTTGCAAGAATAAAGAACATCACGAGTGGGAAGAGGAGGATGCGGCGGCGATAGCATGTAGATCGCCGACTCATTGTTGCGTAGACATCTATAAAGTCGAAAGCCTCACTTGGCTGATAGTTGGCATGGACTGGGGGTCACCCCCCGCATCAAGCGAATATCGTCGTGCCTAACTTGTCGCTCCATAATTGACGTGCATCCCTGGCGTCACAGGTGCCATGGTAACTGTGACGCCAGTCATTGTCGAGTCACCGAAGCGGCGAGTGAGAGGGCAGCATGCGCAATAGATTCTGCTGCGGCGACTGCGTCATCGATGTGCGATCCATGCGCCTAGCAGTTGCGCTCTGTAGCAAAATGCTGATCTAGACGGCAAACCACAGCATTTGTTAATTCTTCACCAGCTAATATAAAATATATACATACCGAAATTTTACGAGTATACTCCAACAATCGGCTGCTCTCTCGTACTTTGGCGCTTTCTCAAGCTTTAGGCTAAGGCTTTTTTTTTTTTTTGAAGTATTGAAAACGTACACCACATAAGACAAGCTAGCAGTCTACTGAGCAGTTCAGATAAAATACTGACACGGTCTGAAGTGACTAACTGAAATTTGAGCATTCGTGCTAAACCTATGTTAACCTTCTGCTAATATTGTTACGTGTCTTTCATGAGAGAGCAGATGCAAAACAAAATAAATAACGCATGATTCCGACATCCCTCTGTCATTTCGCATTATTGTTCTTCCAAGAAACAGAAAACGCGAAAACCTCACTTATTGTTCCTGACACAATAGTAGGCGAACCGCGCAAAATGACAGGGTTGCTTTCAATCAGAGGGTGTCCTTCTGCACGGCGGTGCAGGAGAGGCTCCCGAGACGAGACTATCGTCCCTCTGCCCATTTCTCCTGCACGGACAGTGCTCTCCTCAGGTGGGCGCTGCGGCTGCGCGACAGGGGCGCAATTACACGCCGGGGGCGTTTTTGCTATGAGGCAACCCATACGCGAACGGAGAGACCTTGTTAAGGAGACTCTCTCCAAAACACTTTCCTTAACTCGGAAACTGTCAGCGTATATTTTACTCATCTCGAACCTCCTCTCCGCCAAATGGAGCTGGAGTTGCGTCGGCCGAGGGACGAACGAACCTTTCCAAACGCCCCGAAGGTGGAGGAAAAGAAAAAAAAATCTAACTCCAGAACCTTCTTTCCAACTTGGCTGATACGAGTCTTGGGAAAGCATTCCTCCCTCATCTCAGTCGTTTGTACAAAGACGCAAGGGCCGCTCCTCTGCGGCGACGGTGAAGTTGAGAGCACTCTCCTTTCGGTTATCTGTATTTCTTCTTCTTTTTATTGCTGTTATTATGATTGTTGTTATCATTAATTAATTAACTAATTAATGCCTGAAAGGTCGGTGAAAGGTATAGCACTGACGGGTAGCAGGCAGGAAGACTGCCGACGGGTACGCTGTGGAAGGACGCTGTGTATTGCAAGGATTACCGACGTCACGGGTTTTTATCGGAGACCCGTTTGTGTAGGCAGCCAAGGACATCGCTACTGTTTGGTTTGTAGACCAATTGAAGGTCACTGACGTTGCAAGTATTACCATGATCTGCCGTGAGAAACGGCTACCCATTCCCTTAACGACATTAGCGTGACGAGAGCCAGGGATAAGGTTGCGTAAGATGACACGTGGTATTCTTGCTGCTATAGTTGCTCTGGGTTAGAGGGCTTCGCACATGCTGCGGAAGCTACGAGCGGGATGAGCTATTGGGCAGGCCAATCATTTTGGCTGTACCCTGACTCCATTTCTCACGTTTGGTCATCAGCTAATGATTTTTGTGAAGTGTGCATTTTAGGGAGAGAGCATTGAGTAAAGCAAAAACTGAAAGTGGGGTTTGCACCAGTAGTACCCAATCCCGCTGACGTTTATCGTGACTGGATGTGTTTTCGATGTGGGCTGGACCTCGAGACTTTAAAGCCACGCAGTGGAGTACAGTTCATCGTTTTGAGTCATGGCTCGATGCGGTCATATTCAGCTAGGCCGAGGTAGCCAGATACATATGTTCTGCCCGAACTTGCTGTGAATACTGTAAAGTTTTGTACATAAACTTCAGTCAATTTTTTTGTTCTCAAAATGTGTCACTATCCCTCCGTCAGCGTTATTTCACATCACCGTATCGAAAGAACCACAAAAATTCACTTTGCTTTTTTTTTTTCCTTTTTATTCCGTATTTGCGGAAAAGAAATAAATTTTTATGTATGTTGGGCCAAGCAAGTGAAGTATTACCGCGAACGTCCAGGTTTACGAGACGGCGCAATCCGATGCTTGTTAATAGACTCTCTCTGGAGAGTGCGCAAAGGGCGAGACGAGCGGAGGTGGGTACGGAACTCCCGGAGGTACTTTCGAAGCGAGCGCTTTCGAAGCGCTCGACCAAGCAAGACAGCCGGCCGTGCTGCGCACATCGGGGTTGGCATTTTCAAGGTGTTCCCTGAGAGACATGTGGTATTTTGGGCTGCTGTAAAATAAATTGTCCTACCCACACCGCCTTGCGACACAACGGGCAATGCGAAAGCGGCGCTCGTTCCCCGGAGATAAAGTGTGGGCTAGATTATACTTTGGCGGGCCTCAAAGCGGAAAAACGAGAGAGCCTAACTGAATAAGACGAAATGTATTGGCTGCTGACTCGAAGGTAGACCAGCAGCGAGAAGTGAATCGTATACACACTTCAGACAAGCCAAAGATGACAAGTGAAGTTCCGCCCCACTTTCCTATATACCGCCAAGACAATGAGGTACCGAATAAGAAATCTCTAAACGCGAATGACAAGAACGCAGAAAAAATGGGGCGGGCCCTTAAGCTCCGCCCTTGAGGGTGTATGACGCGACCGCGTTAATGCCTCCCGCTTGCAGCTCCTCTTGCGGATTCTTGTTTTTGTACATGCGCTGATTACTAGCTTAGCCGGTAATCTTAGACTTGTGCCTCTATTATCCCACAGACAATCATCAGCACAAAGTTTAGTATACTACGTTATATGAAAGAAGGCCACCAGACATAGATATAATTGTCACCGCTTTAACCAATACGTACGAGCGTGTCCGCGTATACCTGGGGGCAGCGTGTCAACTCGGGATACGAGAGTCGTGGAAAGCCGGATCCCATCTCACCTTCCCAATTCAATGAGGAAGCCGGGAGTGCCAGTCACTTCGGAAATGTCGTATGGTCTCGTGACACCATAGAATCCGGCGGCCAGTCAGTGAGCGGCCATGCCCGTGATTTTTCGCTTCCAACGCCGACAATGCCGACGCCAGATTTTGTGGAGAACGTTCCCTTGAACGTTTTCGCGTTAAACCGCAAGCTATTCATAAACAGCTACTTCGCCGCAAGTAAATAGCCCTACTCCAAATTTAGGCAGCTATAAATGACCGAAAGGAACGAGGAAACGAAACCCGAACGGAGATTGTTAAGCGAACCAATAAAGTTAAAAACAAAATATGACCGCCATATGAAAAGGGCAGGCAACGGGTACCGTTGCGCGGATGAATTGCAGGGCTTTCGTCCGACAGAGACCTGTTAAACATCCCATTCAGACTCTCCTTTGAAGCTCAATCAGTAATTAACACCAATTATGCATCGCTCCAACGCATTTACACGTTCCACAGGCTGGCATAACATAGCGCAGACAAGTGCGCATTCAATCGCTCTCACAGTTTCAATCAGTCCAGAAACGCGCGACCTGTGCTGGCATGAATGACTCTAATAAGGGAGAGGAAGAAGCCTTACTGCGCTACTTAGTACGTCCCGCTTACATGTACTACCACTGCTTTTAGAAATTTGCTTTTGTGTGAATACAAACGTTCTCTTCTGAAATTTTCAATCGCTTCAAAAACTACAGCTAGAATGACTGGTGATAGAATACAGCAGGATGTGTTGTCAGGATAGTTGGTGCAATATTTTAGACGTGAGAGTTGCGCGAAACAGACACACACAAGACAGAACGTGTGTAATTTTTGCGAAACTAGCATGTCTAAAATTATGAAACACGCCTTAGTAAATTTGTTAGTCTAGCTGGTTCATATTTTAAAACGTATCAAGTTTCATCCGTGTTCTTTCTATGCGTCGGGCCGTTAGCTCAAATATTCATACCTTCAAATAAAAAGCACTCTGCACTACGATAGGATGCGAGACACAGGCCACTGTGGCGTACAAGCTAGTCGCATTCCCCTATTAAGCCGGCAGAGACCATTCATGACCGTGTCCGAGAAGGCAACGCGGTGGAGCCGACAAAACACCACGCGTCAGAAACATGACAAGCATCAACCACAGCAGCAGCCGTAGTCCAGTATTACCGCAAATGGCGACGGTGGACACTTTCAATGTTCGGTTACAAGCAACATCAACACCCGAGTAGCAGAAGATTCAACTGTCGTTGCTACATTACAGAATTAACTAACATAATTCGGTCGGTCGTGTTGTGCATGTGAGTGTGAAATAAAAAAAAAAAAATAAAGCAAAAAAAAAAAAAAAAACCGCTGTAGTTGAGTTGAAAAAACCCTGGACGCGAAATTCGAGGTAGTGGGTTCGGATAAAATCGGCGGTAGTGGTTGCTTTTTCTCCTTGGCTCGTTAATATGGAAACTCCATGTCTAGACAAGGGGAAGCTTGTGCACAAAGCTCACTGGCGAACATGCACGCTTTTGTTGCGTTGATATCGGCAGTGGTGAGAACCAAATCCCTATTGCCTTTAATAAATGTTTCATTTTATGACTTTTGATTACGCAATTAAAAAGTGCTAACAACTGAGTAATGACTATTTTATTAAGTGGACTCGTGTATTATAGCGCGCGATTGCCCAATCGATTTCGCTTACCATTTTCCGCACTGTATCAACGAAAACCGGAAACCCGCTGCATCCAAAGGGAAACCTTTGCATCTTATACTGCACGAGAGCCCCTTTAGGTCTGCTCAGTGATGATATGTAGCAGCGGTTTGAAGAATGTGAACTAAAAATTGTAGTAGATGGTGTGTATATATATATACCGGGTGTCCCAGCTAACTTGAACCAAGGGGTACAAAATAATATTTTTGAGGTAGGTCAGTGAAACCAATTGCATACAACTACCAGCCTCCTTGCGCACTACAGGCAATTTTTTGTTTTGCAATTACTTAATTAGCTAATTACGTTAATTTTTCTAATTTATTAAATATCGACTTTAGACCAAAAATGTGAATTGGAAAGTTGTAGAGCACCTTCAGAAACCCCCATTCCATTAATTGCGATAAAGAAAGTCTCACGTGTATCTTTTTTTCCGAGCTCAAAAGAAAGCCCGCGAAATACAAATTATACCACGTGACTAGCGCATTTGTGCGCCGCGATTGTGGTGCTCTCAGTCGTGGTTTGAGCGAACGAAATCAGCTGCGGCCGTGACCCGATGGTCCCGTTGCAGCGGCAGGCAGGAATGTTGGCGATGGTTCGCGCGAGCTCGAGCTCGCCCGTCGCCACCGCGATTTTGGCCAGGCCTGCGCACCGCAGCAGCCTACATCACGACAGGCGGATGGCGATAAAGAACCGGCAAATGAAGGTGCAGCGCTAATTTTAGTAGAGCCACATGATGTCATCTCGCCCCTTTGCCCAAGCCTGTATGCGCAGATTCAGTGGCTGATACCTTATCGCTCATCCGTTTGTCGTGACGTTCGCTGATGAGAGAGAAGGAGGCCTTGTTAAAATCTCGGTGGTGTCGGCTCGCCGCTCTCGCTGCTACTGCACCGTCACGTGGGCCGGCTGTCTGAACCCGGCGAAGAAGTCATCGCAGGCATATCGGCCTGCCGCTTTAACGGGGCCAAGAAGACACGGCCGCAGCTAATTTCGTTCGCTCAAACCACGACTGAGAGCACCACAATCGCGGCGCACAAATGCACTAGTCACGTGGTATTATTTGTATTTCGCGGGCTTTCTTCTGAGCCCGGAAAAAAAGATACACGTGAGACTTTCTTTGTCGCATTTAATGAAATGGGGGTTTCTGAAGGTGCTCTACAACTTTCCAATTCACATTTTTGGTCTAAAGTCGACATTTAATAAATTAGAAAAATTAACATAATTAGCTAATTAAGTAATTGAAAAAGAAAAAATTGCCTGTAGTGCGCAAGGAGGCTGGCAGTTGTATGCAATTGGTTTCACTGACCAACCTCAAAAATATTATTTTGTACCCCTTGGTTCAAGTTAGCTGGGACACCCGGTATATATATATATATATATATATATATATATATATATATATATATATATATATATATATATATATATATATATATATATATATATATATATATATTGCTGAAGTTCGCTATTCACATGTTGTCTTCAACGGTCCATAAAACGAGGCCAACGCCAATGACCGACTCCACGACCCTGGAATAGCAGTAGTAAAAAGCGAGATAAAATTGTCTGAACAAAAAAAAAAATTAAATAAAAACCGCCCTCGGCCACGCGGAGATTGTGGTTACGACGCAATCGAGGTCCGCGCATAGCAATAAATGGAAGGTTTACTGCGCTCCTTAAACGCCCCCTTCTCGGGCCATATGCAGATAGGGACGATGAATAATGAGCGCAGAGCGGTGCGAAGCCATCACGTAAACTAAGAATAAAGAACACACACCGTTTGAGCAATGACGATGCAGAAAAATGAGGCGCCGTCTAGGCGTACGACCTTGGCGCACTTCAAAAACCTCGCGCACTTGAAGGTCGCATAGAAGCTTCAAGCCCGATGGCAAGTGCGGCAAAATTTTGGATACGCCACCTCCCTCGCGAACATAGTGCTTTCCCGCGACATGATGAAGTGTCCGGCATTTATTTAATGGTTGTAAAAAAAACCAAGAAAGACGAACAGAATGGACGATTTCTTACATCGAAAGTACATGATCTGGTCTATCGCGAACAAGTCCGGAAAATGCTCTCAACCATCTGCAGTGGAAGATGTCGCCTCCTCTTTGGCAGTCCCTCTCTTCTGATGAAAATATACGCTCTGGTGATCACATTAACACTACTGCCGTGGCAATCTCTACTCCCGACACTAGACTAATGCACACGTCGCAACGAAGCGCCACGTCAGGCCTTTATAATCCATCAATCAATCAATCTTTATTTAATGTGCGCAGGAACAACCATGTGGTCTTCGTGCTATAATAATAATAATAATAATAATAATAATAATAATAATAATAATAATAATAATAATAATAATAATAATAATAATAATAATAATAATAATAATAATAATAGACTATTAATAATAACAATAATAATAATAATAATAATAATAATAATAATAATAATAATAATAATAGTCTATTATTATTATTATTATTATTATTATTATTATTTTGCCTTGCGTGGGTGAGCTCGTGTACACGCCCTTCTCTCAAATCGTGCTAGAAGAGCCTGCCGATGAGAGCAGTGCCGTGCTGTAACATCGCACGGACTCCAAGCCAGGGAGAAGCGCTAGAAAGAATTGCCACAAGGTGGCTTAGGGTCGACTAGCAGCATGATGAGTGGAATAAAAACGGCGACTACACCGCCGCTGCATGGGCGTACTTTTTACGCTCCACCGTGGCCCGTCGCACCGCTCCGCACGCAGCGGCGACGATCGGCCAGCGGCCCAGCAGGCGTGCCGCCATAATTGTCCTACCGCTCGCGACATCGCATTACCATACGCAGCGGCGGCAGGGTGTTCGCAGCCAATACACCGCCCGATGACCCCCCCCCCCCCCCCCCCCCCCCCACCCTTTTCCTCTACCACGCGGGCGAAAAATTTCGCGGCGCCGTCATGAGCTGCATACAGAACGAGGAGGAGAGCCGGCCCCAAAGTGGCTCGCCACCGTCTACTGTGCCCGGCTGTAATTTTCATCGCCGCGCCATATTCGCTCCCATTCTGCGCGCAGCTGCTGTTATGCGCTCGGTTGCGTCAGGTGTCGGTTTCGAAAGGGAGGTCGCCGTTAAATACGGACGCAACGTTTGAGCCGATTTCATCCGGCATTGATCACACGCCGCCGCCAATTCAAGCGGCGCGCTCGACGCGTGTGGTTTTCCCTCCACTCGATAGCCGCAGCGGTGATCCGCTATAATGCTGACACTACCAAAAGGCGCGAAGTTCAATACTGGAATAATAACTGGAGACAAGCGCATTCCTAAGAGGAGACCAGGCGGCCAAGTTTGCGCATTAGTAAGCGCAAGAGCAACACAGACCCATAAGGCCAAGAAAAACAGCCGACATGACTCAACGTCGAGCGAAAAAAAAAAAAAATGCATGAAGACGGGAATATGACAGCTATTAAGCTTGCTACAGTGCACGCGTTCGGACTCGTATGCAACGAAATAGCCCAAGTCAGACCGCGTAGATTACGGTGTGAGTACTGCTGAGATCAATTATTTCGAAAATATTCGTGCCCGTTAGTCAATAACCAAGCTTCTGTCGACGTTCAACAGCTGCGACCAAGTGCAAAATAGGAAGGAATGGCAGCGCATGTTTGCCAAGCTTACAGCGAGAAACCGTTTAGAATGATTAGCATAGCAGTTCAGCATGTTCAAGAGGAAAGTGCAAAGGGCAGAGAGCGCTGGAATGAGGTCTCAATGAAGAAATTTCTCACTGCATTCCACACTTCCGTTGCCATCCACAGCCTACGGGGTATATACCACGAAGGGCACACTTCTCGTTCGTGCCTATTTTGTCAACGATTTATTCGCGCATGTCTCCATGCATGGCGTCCGAAGAAAACGAATGCGATGGTTACAGGCGACATGCTTCTAGTTTCTTTCACTGAATGCGCTCATACCCCAATGCTATTTCGTTTCTTTCCCAATCTTCTCCTCATTAAACGTCTCGAATATGAGTATTTCGGCATTTTGTCTCTCTTTGCCATCGCTAAGTACAAGCAAAACACACTTTCCGTCACTGGACACCAAATGAAAAGGAAGCGGCAGTCGAACTGCTGTCCCCCCCCTTTCCAAGAACGGAGCCTTGCACTCAACTAGCCACGAGCCCAACTTCAACACCTGTACATTTACTGCGCAGAAAAAAATCGCTCCATTACATTCAGATATAGTGAAATTTATGCGACGAGCCACGAGTGCATACTACAGCCAGAATTTGCACGGGCGGGTTGTTGCTTCACGCGAAGCACACATTTATTTCTTTCGCCGCGTCCGTCCTGTCCATTCGCAATACGTTAAGACACGATGCTTGTTTCTCTCCGACTTCGCTGCATCACCTACATACCTCCTTTCATCTCTCTCTCACTGTTTGCCACTGCTGCCTTTTGTGCGCCTTATTCATTTTCTTCGTGCCACTAGTCAGCCCACGCTGTAGAAGCGAAGAACTCTACTGTCGTCGCGAAAGTTGCGAAGCGACTGCCCGAATTGATATCGATTCGACGAAATCACAGAAAGGCAGAAACGAGGCGCAAACGCCGCGTGGAAGCGCGTTAAGTGAATTCTCTTCTCTGTGTACCCGCACTGCTCGCTTCGATCGGCAAAAGTACTGTTTGCTTTCGCAACTACAAAAAAAAAAAAAAAAAAATGGGGGCGAAGAAGACGGGACCGCTCGACGTCCGCCTGCCTCGACGCTGTCCTTATTTCTGATGTGATGTTTCTAAAACACAGTTTGACTGCAGGTGCGCGCGTTATTCAGTGACGTCGGGAGATTTAGATTTACGTCAAACTTGTCCAGGCATCGCAGCACGTACATATTGAAACGACAGGCGCTGCGAACGAAACACTTGCACGGCGAGCTACATGTCCATCACTAGGATGAAAATAATAAAACCTCTTGCAATGCATATACTCCAGAGAGATGAAAAAAAAGAAAGAAAGACGGAGGAAAGGGTTTGCCGAGCATGAAGGCAGACAGGAACAAAAGGACGATTCTAAATATAAAATTCGCTATAAAACTGCGCTCCAGCCATCTTGTCGCTAGGTCGAATAGTAAAACATTTGGACCCGAAATGCCTCTGCCTCGTGCAAAAACCCAGGGAACAGCACTTGCGGTGAACAGGCAGCGCCACGAGTGGGCACCGGAGGATTTCTGGGAGAGTCCCGGCCGCCTGGGCAGGGGAGCGCGCAGCGAAATGGTAGCGGAAATTTGGGCTAGCCGAAGTAAAGTATAGTGAAGGATAAGCAATGCAGGAGCCACAAGACGGAGAGACACGGAGGAGCACCGGCTGTCTGCTGGTTGTTTATTTCAAGGCTGCAAGCACAACTGATTGATTGATTTATAGGAAGAAAAAAGCGCGGTAACTGTCTCACTTGTTTTCTGTGGACACCTCAACCGCGCGAAACATATGAAGGCAACAACTATTGGAAGAGGGCGCGCAAGGAGGCCGGGAAAAAGAACTAAGAGGAGGCGATAATAAATACAATGAAAAAAAAAAAAGCAGCAGAAAAATACACATTTGTGGGGAACACCGCCCGTCCGATTTTTTTTTTTTTTTCACGGTTTGAGAAGAATTACGAATTGAGCGGATACTAGTGACTCGTGAGTCCTTTCTTTGGGAAGAACGCATTGCAGCATATGACTGCCGGCTTAATGCTAGTCCGGACGGCAGCGATCCAACGTTCACGTCGCTTGCCTTCGTGAAGCCTGTTTGGGGGCGTGAAAAACATTGTACCAGGCGAGTGAGAATGTGTGCCATTGTCGATCTGCAACCCAGTAACCCATTTGTGACCATAGAATACAGCGAATAAAAAGAATCAACGAGTAATCCGACCCACGTGCAGACAGCTTTGCAGCGTTTCTGCGGCGCGGCCAGGCGCACACCTCGCGGACGGTCCGCCCTTTCCGTCGCGAGGTGCGCGCTCATCGCGGTCCCAGTTACTCCTGTACGGTGCTCATATTGCGTACTCTTAATCAATTCTACAAGTCCTTATGAGTAAAAATCAATAAGAAAAAATCAGAAGATTGCATTATTCGAAAAAAAAAGAACAGAAATACAAAAACAGATCAAAATGAAACCGAAAGAAGCCTAGCGAAAGAGAGAAGAAATTGAAAAAAAAAAAAAAAAGAACATCGTTTTACGGATACTAGTTTCGGCAAAACCAATCAAATATTCTCCCCTGCTTGATTTATGATTATCTTGCGGCTATCTCACAGTGCCCTGTCGCGTCTTTTGTGCGACTGTTTATATCGCTGTGCAATTCAAAAGCAGCGTCGAAATAGCACGACGGCTTAAACTGCGCAGCACGCTCATTAAGTTACATGCAGGAGGATGGCGATGCAGCTGGGACTGCAACACTTTCCACAATGCAGGCGGAAAGAATTGAGGGCGATCAAAACGGGGCTAATGGGGAAGAAAAATAAACGAAAAAGTGGCGAGAAGCAGCATATGCCCGAAATGTAACGCGTACGCGCCGCGCCCGTTCGGCGCGGATTCGCGAATTAGCGAACCCTCATGCTACTCTCCCAGGTTCATTAATCTCGCCTTTGCCCCTCGGGAATTAACCGGATAAGCGAATATCGCACCACTGATAAAAATCTCTCCCTACAGTGTGGCTGGTCCAGAATAACAACGCCAGCGAGGCAAAGACGGAATCAAAAGAAGAAACGAAGCGGTTGCAGCAACAAGAACGAGCTACAACCAGAGTCTACGGGTACCGCCGCCCTCTCATTGGCATGGACTGAAAAGAGAGCTCGTTTTTCTGCTCCCTATGCTGCTTTCGTTCCTTTCCGATGTTTTTTTTTATCCCCTCGTCTTTCAGCACTTTCGTTTTGCCATGTAAGCTTTGCTCGCAACAGTTTGGTGCAAACACCAAACTGTTGCTTTCCTACGGGGACGAAGGAAGGATTAAAAGACGGCTCTGTACAGCCGGGGGAGGCCACAAGGAACAAACTTTACGCGAGTTCAGAGACCCGCCCTCATTAACAGCGGAGTACTAAACAGGAGAAAAGGGGAAGGCAGGAAACGCAAAAAGGAACGACAAAGATCAGTGACAGTGGAAAGGGACACCCTCTCAGAAACACGATCCTTCAATTGGACGCGTTTTTTTCTTTGCCCGCCTTCTCAATTTCTCTTTACTTCCTCCACGCGCGAAGAGCAGCTGAACCGCTCTGCGGCTGAGCCGCCAGACAAACCTCGAAACGGCAGCCAGCATGCCAGACGACGATGCGTCGCCCAAAAACGCGCAACACGGGAGAGAAGAAGAGGAAAGGGGGGAGAGAAAAAGAGGCAAACAAGCATTCATACAGAAATAGCAAGAAACAAAAGAGCCGCTGACACGTAGCGGCAAACAAAGAAGTGGCGCGCCGGAGACACGAAAGCATTATTAGTGGCAGCCCTAAAAACATCCCCGGGGTGTCAGCCACCGCATCGAGGCGAGTCGAACACCCGCAGGCCAAGTTTCCAGCTCCAATATTTCCGGGGGATCACAAGGAGTTAACCGTACAGCTAACAAGCGAAAAGACGGAGCGACGCAACGGCACAAATTAGTGAAAAAAAAGGGGAAAACAATGGCATAGCGATATCAAAGAGGCTACTGCCAGCGGGGAGGAGTCGAAAAGGTCGGAAGCCAGACAGTGGCGAGTGGATGCGACAGAGACAAAGCTGAGAGCGAGAAAAAAAAAAAAAAAAAGTTTGCGAGTAGGTAAACATCGGAAAACAGTGCAAAGAAGAGTACAGAAAGGAGTGCAGATAAGAATGACAGAAGAAAAGAACGGTCGAAGCGATAGGTGAAAAAAAAAAAAAAAAAAGGCAAATAAAGGCTCCACATGAGAAACTAGAGTAGCGGAACAGCATCACGCAGGAAGAACGACGGAATGAATGAGCCAGGCGTGGTTAGAGCACGAAGGTCTGGAAACCTGCCTTTTCGTTCCTTGCCTCCCTTTCTACTTCCCAGAAGAAAAAAGAAATGCCCCGAAGCTCGGCGAGGTAATGGAAAGGGGAGAGAGGCGCAGAGACAAAAAGAAAAGAAAATTAACACACAAAAGGGGCGGCAGGAAAAGCAAGAGAAACAGGCACTGGCACGCATCAACCAAAATGGAGGTTGGGGGGGGGGGGGGACCGTAAGGGGGAGGGAAAGGTTTCGTGTGAGTACGGCGGAGCCCCGCGGACTACCAGGAGAGCAACAATCGATGCTGTTGCCAAGACAGTGCGCCGGCGGCAGTCACGCTGCCACAGAATGTTACCCCGCGGGCAGCGCGCTGGGATGTTTCCTCTCCTTCTCCACCCAGGGCTCTCCTTCAAAGGCGGTTCTGCCATCGACCCAGCACGCGACGCAAACCAGGGAGAACCACCTGACCACGTAATGCCGCTCTTGCAGGCCGGTCCGCGCCGGTGGCAAGGGCGAAAAAAATATTCACCTGGTTGCGCTTGGAAGCAGCTCCTGGAGCGATGCATTCCTCGTCCCTGCAGTTCAAACCGAAAGACCTGAAACCACCCGATAGTCCTGTATACGCCTCTCTCATTCTTCAGCGTTCGTGCAGCTTCTTTCGGGGTTTCTTATTTGAAAATCTAGTTACGCACATGCAACACTGAACGACGGCTAAGGTAACGGAGCGAATTCGACGGACAGACGACCTGAAACCATCCGATAGTCCTGTATACGCCCCTCTCATTCTTCAGCGTTCGTGCAGCTTCTTTCGGGGTTTCTTGTTTGAAAATCTATTTACGCACATGCAACAATGAACGACGGCTGAGGTAACGGAGCGAATTCTACGGACAGACAAAGTGTGCCCGACAGCGGCCCATGAACCGGGCGGAGAGAAGAGTCGTGAAAGGAACAAGCTGGGATAAGGCGCTCCTGCTTGCGCGACACAGGGATAAGTTAAAAGCACTGATTCAGGCGCTTTTGTCCTCGATTGGACGCAGTCGTGCTGATGATGAGCGTTGGACTCCATGCGTATCCTGGTCACCATAACTTGTTTCGCAATGCGCTAACGATAACAAACGCAGTGAGCAAGGGCATATATGAACAACTTTATGTCTTGTCTAGACCTCGACAATTACACCAAGCGAAAAATTCGACTATGCTTGTACATCGCGATCACCTGCAACAATCGGGAGCTGCATACGACTACACGTGGATATTGAACAAAGTAGAACGTTAGCAGCTCTTTCGACTTTTTCTCGCATCGTTCGTGCCACTGTCGCGCTCTCCAGTGTTTCGCTGCCGAAGGTTGCAACGATAAACTCGTCGCGGTCCGTACCCACACTTCGTTCACTACGCCATTTTCTTGAGTACACTTCGACCGGAGACACCGATTTCCTCGTCTTTCAGACTCTACAAGGCTCTGTTATACTAAGCCTCTTCTCAATTTATTGTGCGAGTCGAACGAAAGAATTCAGAAACTAAAAAAAAAAAAAAAGAAAAAGACATGTGCATGGCGCAATCTGCCTCGGTCGCTTCCGCGCACTTCATTTTTCACTAACCAATCCTCGGCCAGAAGAGGCGTGAATAAGTTTGACGCGTCTCTCGCTGAAAAGCGCAGTTAGCACAACGCAGTAGAGCCTTTCCGAGAAAGGCACAGTGCGAGAATGACGCGAATGATGAACAACAAAAGAGCGCTCGAAACCCTTCCGACGACCGACCCAGACAACGAAACAGAGAATAAAAAGAAATAAAAGCTTGCTCTCCGTCGGCACAACCACAGGGCACGAAGGCAACAGAACGGTAAAACAACGTTCTCGGGAACAAACACAAATGAGAAGCATTCGCAGTGCAATCAGGTGTTGAGGAACCTCCTTTGAAGACCCTTCGGGCTGGCAGCACAATCACACAAGTCCCCCAGACGCGCGCGTTGTCGGCCGTGGCGGCGAAATCGCCATCAAAAAGCGGGGATGCATTTCAATAATTAAGAGACCGTCGAGCTCACGTGCTGCTCAGCGGCAAAGTGGCGCAGAGAAGCGTGGAGATTAAGCGCTCGAAACAGCTACGTACGCGCGTCGGGCAAGAGCGAGCGGCACGAGTGGCTGCCGACACGCCACTTCACACAGCGCAGGAGTTGCGAAACTGCGCGAGGCTAACGATCTACCCGGTCCGTGCTTCGCGTAGCCAGTGAAGCAGAAGCAGGATACCGTTTTTGCGCTTTTCGAATGCACCGTGTATACGCCGGCACGTAGATTGCAATCGCTGCAAGCACCCAGCGTCGCATTTTTTTCAGCTGGCAGCCATGCCTCCCGAGTGGCTCTCAAGACTACAGCCTTTGTTGTGTATGCGTGAATTTTAGTGTGTCATACGTAAATAGCGCTCTGTGTGATTTTTGTTGATTTAGTGCCGGGGTGGCGCAGTGGTTACGGCGCTCGAATACTGTTCCCAAGGACGCGGGATCGAATCCCGGCCTCGGCTGCCGCTTTTCAATGGAGGCGAAAAGCAAGGCGCCCGTGTGCTGTGCGATGTCAGTGCACATTAAAGAACCCCAGGTGGTCGAAATTTCCGGAGTCCTCCACTACGGCGTCTCTCACAGCCTGAGTCGCTTTGGAACGTAAAACCCCTCACCCCCAAACCAAACCAAACCAAACCTTAGTTTTAGTGAATTGCAATGTGTGAAGACCAGGCAATAAAGAAAAAAAAAAAAAGAAAAGCCAAAGGCAACAAGGCGTCCAACCGTGTGAACATATAACCGTTTGCCGAACTGCGAGCGTGCCAACTGCAAAGCTCCGTCTTAAAGAATGTTTCCGCAACAGCAAGCTTTGTGCACAAGACGAAAGGAAGTGGAGAAATGAAAACACTGGAGGGAAAAGTCAGAAATGGACGTAACAATGCAAGGATATAAAAAGAAAGCTTAGAGAGGGCCAAGATTTCAGCGCAGCCACTACTACCACCGCGTACACAGCATCAGCTGGCCGGCGGTTGAAAAAACTGGGTGCCGATTGGGCACGTCCCAACCTGTCGAAAATATTCCAACGGTCTAGCCCCCATTACGGACATCACGTTTAGCAGGACGAAGTTCTCTTGGTCTCATACCCCTATTTTGATCTCGTGACTGCATCAAACTTTTCTCCGACATTTACCTTCGCACGGTAGGCGATATCATCCAGCAGCCTCCTTTACTCAATTCGCGAGTCTGATGAAACTGCTGTTCCGAACCTTCTGCCACACTGTGTCTCCGCGGCTACCGAGATGCTGGGCCACATGTCAAGAACCCAAGAAACTGAACAAGACAACGCCCACAAGCATCAGTGCCGTCCGCCTACGGAGGCGGCCTCGGTCCGGAGCAGACAGCGAAGCAATCACAACGACGAAGACAGGGCGGACAACAATGAAACAAACAAGAGCGAGGCTGCCCCGCGAGAGGCAGAGCGTGCACTAAGAAAGGCAGTAACGGCATTCCCGCGAGAATGCTGATAGCTCGCGGGCACACTTCATTGTTTCATCCACGCCCGCATGCCTGGGATTACAGGGAACAGAAAAGAGAAGCCAACGGCGCGAGTGACTCTAGCCTGAGAATGGCGCAGTGCCTTTTTTTTTTTTTTTCCTCCTTCGGTTCATAGACAAGGCGTGCAGACGCCATGAACTGGGCAGCGCCTATTACGAAGGAAAGCAGTCAACACTGCACGCCTGTTCTGTGCAGCGCTTTCGCAACCTGAAACCAACCGAAGCAGCGGCCACCCTGGCAGAGGGCACCACCGGCAGAGGCAGGCGCCCACTTGAAAGCAACCAGTGCTAAGGTTGCTAAGGAATGCTAAGGATGCGCAGTCACAGTTGGACCCTTGGGTGCAAAACTGTGACTGCGGCTAGGCAGACACATCAGCGTTGCCATGCAAGAAAGAAAAATAACAGAGAACACATATGAGAGAAAAAGAGTTTCCTGAGCGACTGAAAGCAACTCTTCAGGTAAGTACGCGCCGAACCAGTGCGTGGTGGAGGGACACATTTTTGCACAGTATACATGCATATAGCTGATAGAAAGGAGAAACGGCGAGGTGTCCCAGCAAGTCGGTTTAGTAAGTTTTGTTGTTGTTGTTGTTGGTAGTGCTGCTGCTGCTGCTTTGCGATACGCCAAGCATGCGCTAGACGCGCTGTCGAGAAGTACTCTCACACACCGAGCCTCCGCCTTGAGGAGGTGAGCGGAGACATTGAGCGGATGCAGCTCGATTTATCGAGTTGGTTTGCCGTTCAGTACGAAATACCGGAGAAAGATCCTAGAAGTACCCGCATAACTGACACTGACAGTAGTGGGTGAATGTTTACGAGGGAAACATGCTTCTCGGCCATTAGGCATGGACGTCCCAGAGCGAATTTCTATACTAATAGGGGTTCTTTACTTGCATGGAAACGTCGCGACAGGGCCGTTTCAGCATATGATGTTTATCAAAATGCGACTAGATAACAGAACGTCACAGCCATTACAATCACAAGACAGAAGAAAGTGAGCATCGGTGAAAAAAAAAAAAAAAAACTGATTTATTTATAGGAAGGGAAAGGCACGGTAACTGTCTCACTTGTTTTCTGTGGACACCGCAACCGCGCCGCAAGGGAAGGGAGGAAGGTGGGAGTGAAAGTGGAAAGAGAGAGAGAGAGAGAGATAGAGAGAGAGAGAGAGAGAGAGAGAGAGAGAGAGAGAGAGAGAGAGAGAGAGAGAGAGAGAGAGAGAGAGAGAGAACTCTTTAATGAAAAGCAGAGAATTTAGCTGGCGCTTAGGATTCGCTGACATGCTACTCTGCGTAGGAAAGGGAATTGGGGAGAGAAAAGCGGAATGAAAGAGGTGTTGAAAATAAAAGAAATAAAAGTAGGGGCAGATAGAATACCACCATTATATGCGTACTAAGGTTCATCTTCGAGTAACTTTTAACAATGATGTGATGAGATGAATAGTCCTACAAATGGGCTTAAAAATCTCACAGCCTGAAAAATGCGTGACAGTGACCTGCAAATGCACAAAGTTCACAACGTGAAGAATATGGGACAGTGACATGCTTGCGTACGAGTAAAATTCAATTAATAATGTGACAGTACTGATACAAATGAAGGCGATCCGAAGAACATGACAACGGAGCAGTGGGATGACACAGTGACCTTGCTGTGTCGGAGAAGCGATCGTCTCTCGACGAGCAAAAAGAAAAAGACGAGTGCTCGGCAGAAACCTTGTTTACGACCATGGTGCCGTTCTCATCTGAGTCCAGATTATAAAACTCTCGCCCCTCGAATTTTTGCCCTCCCCTTCGGTGGTCTTCGTGCACGAGAAGCCCTTCGGACAGAATCCATTTGCCCAGCCGTGCGAGCTGGAACGACTTGGTTCTCACGGGGGGAACGGAGCAGACGGCCGCGCGCTCCACTAACGCTGCGCCCAATAACGAGCCCGGGGTTCGCGATGACAACGGGGCCGGGTCGTAAATCAGCGGTCGTCGTCGAGACTGGGGTGTGTCGTGCTCGGGTCGCTTATTCATCGTAGCCTAAAGGCAAGGCATATAGGCGATAGCAGGAAGAAAGCGGCGAACCGCGCGCGACGAGACGCCTTGCTACCTGCGGACACAAATTGCGTCTGTCGGGGCGGTAGATAACGCGTCCGCTCGCGTCACGAGCCAAGAAACTGCCTTCCGCGGCCAGGGTTCCCAAAAGACTCAGCCTAAGAAAAGAAAAAGCTCGAGCACTGCGCCCCGTCGGAACTCTCCAACCGAGTGCCGGTTCACAAAAAGTTCGGCAGTAATTTGTGTGTGTGTGTGTGTGTGTGTGTGTGTGTGTGTGTGTGTGTGTGTGTGTGTGTGTGTGTGTGTGTGTGTGTGTGTGTGTGTGTGTGTGTGTGTGTGTGTGTGTGTGTGTGTGTGTGTGTGTGTGTGTGTGTGTGTGTGTGTGTGTGTGTGTGTGTGTGTGTGTGTGTGTGTGTGTGTGTGTGTGTGTGTGTGTGTGTGTGTGTGTGTGTGTGTGTGTGTGTGTGTGTGTGTGTGTGTGTGTGTGTGTGTGTGTGTGTGTGTGTGTGTGTGTGTGTGTGTGTGTGTGTGTGTGTGTGTGTGTGTGTGTGTGTGTGTGTGTGTGTGTGTGTGTGTGTGTGTGTGTGTGTGTGTGTGTGTGTGTGTGTGTGTGTGTGTGTGTGTGTGTGTGTGTGTGTGTGTGTGTGTGTGTGTGTGTGTGTGTGTGTGTGTGTGTGTGTGTGTGTGTGTGTGTGTGTGTGTGTGTGTGTGTGTGTGTGTGTGTGTGTGTGTGTGTGTGTGTGTGTGTGTGTGTGTGTGTGTGTGTGTGTGTGTGTGTGTGTGTGTGTGTGTGTGTGTGTTTTTTATGTATTCGAGACAAGATATCGCCCGCATGCTGCAAATCCAGCTTATTCGGAGTTCAAATTTACCGCACTGATTGAAAAATGCGGAAGCACTATCTTTTCATAGCGTGCAAATGTTGGTTCACGAATTAAACGAAAGAAGTGTCAGTCAATTAAACGTTGTCAATGAGCGAAAATGTGTTCGCACGCAGCGTCGGCATCTTTTCAGACGCTGCTATACGTCCTCTCATGGCAAAAATAAAGAACGTTCAAGGCGGGCTACAATCTGCTGCACATAAAGATGGACTTTTAAACCTGGCACGTCGGCGATGACAGGTCGGAAAAAGGTAATCGCGTGCCATGGCTTCCATTTCCGGAAGAGCTCCGAAAAAAAAGTTAAACTCTATGAAAGCACTGAATAAAAGTCTCGGCGCAGGAATAACTTGCAAAACATTATATATTTTTGCTGCTAAAAACGAGTTACTTGCGAAAGCTTTGCCGAATATTGACAGATCATGCGGGACAGACGTTTGAGCAGAGCGCTGTACAGCCGATATCCGGCCGTTCCTTTAGGTTTCAATGCGCCTGTAAGCATTTAAAGACATGCCGATGTACTTGGGCGGTACAAACGTCCACGCCACGCCAGCATATTCTGCTGGCGCGAACCACAACGCTTGGAACGGTTTATCTGAGCTCCTAAAACTGCCCCAAACTAGCCAGGTAAGTGAACAACTTCATCCACCGTATAGGCTTGTCTGCACAGAAAAAAAAAGAAAAAGGGCCAGATCACCTGCATAAGCAATACTTTGAGCTCACTATACCGAATACAGAAACTTCAAATGGTGCTACTCTAAAGAATGCTCATATATAGCGGTAATAAATAGAGTGCGAACAGAAGTGGTAATAATTAGACACCACTGTTTGACAGACGAAGAGATGGACACAGGTTGTGACATTGGGAGCGAGCTTTAGTCAGCGTCTAAAGTGGAATGCCCACGTGAAACGCGTGGCGGGAAATCTGGCAAGAGCTTGTGGCTTGCAATGTAACTTCAGAATTACGCGTCATACTAAAACTAAGTTCATTATTTCTAATGAAAGTTTTGCTTCCCCTATTGCTCAGATAGCAGACAGCGGGCCTGGCAAACATCGTTTCTTTTCTTTTCGATATCTAATGTTAAATAACCACACACACACACTACTACTGCTACTATGCATGGACGGACACATCTCAAACGATCCTCCCCAAATTGCTGGTATTGCAAAAGAATAGAAAACCAAATCGTCATATACCTAATGCCCTATATGACTCATACAAGATAACTTAGATAACTGGCTAAAAGTCCAAGTATAAGCCAGGACTTACTAGTTCCTAGCTTAATCTTGACCTTCCGGCAAGTTTTATCTGCCATAAGGCGCGGGAGCACAGAAAAAGGCGGCAGTTAAAGATTTCGGCGGCTGTACTCCCCACACACCACTTTCACAAATTTAACCTTGTTATGAAGTGTCCACAGAGTCTCAAAAATAACAACGCCGTTCTCCTCAATTTATGCAATTTAAGAAGATCGCTTAAAATACCCTACTTATTCGGGAACAGAGAATACCGTTTTATACCGTCGTCCCATACTAATCAGGGCCAGCACTTGCTGCACTGCCACATATGCCTGCTTTTATAGGACATTTATTTCTAACCATATATCCATACTACAGGCCTGATTACCAAGAGAGGTATGACCAGTGGAAACCCTGGCGTTGTCTCGCACATGCCTCCCAAAACACGTCTTCATTATGACATTTCTGCTTGAAAGCGTAATCGAGTTATACCAGACAGAAGTCAAATTTTACAACAATTCGCACCAAAACAACAGAAATAAGTAAAAGTAGGACATCTCTCTCTCTCTGCCTTGCGTTTCTTCGGCTCCCAGAAGCGAAGCCCAATGCGCTCAACTTGGGCCCCTCGAGCCGACAGCGGCGGAGCAGTGGGACTGGGGAGCATAAAAATTATCGCAGCAGCAGCGAGTGCGGTGCGAGTCGCTGTAGAGGCTCAATTCATTAGAGCGGGGGATTTCGTTAGGCGGTGACAGGAAAAACGAGTGAAGGAGAGGAGCTCACTTCCAACGAGACCTGACCCTTTGGTGACGAGGAAACGTTCGCGACGCTGCGACGAAGAACTCGTTCCCTCGAGCGAAGAACGAAGGAAAGCCGGGGCAACGAGCAGGAAGTATAATTTGTCAGCTCGGAGACATAAACTAGGTCCACGATTCAGCGGCTAATTCCAAAATAGTAGGCGCGAAACAGAGAAAAGGCTAACTGAATATGGAGAGAGAATGACGAGAGGTGCAATGAGAGACAAAAGCAAAGAAAGAAAATAAAATCCACCTTCAACAAAGGTTGGATCCGAAGGCCCACACCTATTTCGAGGCGTGACTTGTGGGCAGCTTCTGCTGGCCACCACTCGGCGTCACCCAGACTTCGTAATCTCTACACCAACACTCTTCTCACCCCAGCCCACCTCCTTCGGAAGTGCGAAATGCCGGGCTGGTTGGCAATACATTCTTAAAAATAGCGCCAGGTACAACACGCAAACACACAGAAGAAAAAAAGACAGACACAGGCGCCTGTGTCAGTCCTTTTTTCTCCCGTGTGCTTGTGTGTTGTATCCTGCGCTGTTTTTTTTTTCTTTTTTTTTAGAATCCACCTCCTTCGCATGCGATCTGAACCACCTCCAACTTCACCTATTATAACTCGGGCCCCATGACTGTTCTGCTGTTCCATGCCCAGGATCTTTAAAGATCCCGGGCTTGAAATGCCACTCCATAATAGAGCGATTTTAACGCGATAGTATTAAGCCCCGTGTCGCAGAAAAGCTGGTGTCGGCGTTATGGTTGCAACGCGAAAATCAGAAGAAACTAAAGAAACAATAAAAGGTTCGCGAAAACCCGCGGAGTCGAACACGGTTCCTTCGCAGCGCGAGGCAAGCGCGTAGCCACTCCGCCAGATAACATTTTTCCGTAGCGAAAGCTACATTGCGGTAGGTTTTGAAGACGTCGGGTGGCCGCAGCTACGCCGTGAAGAGGCGCAGCTACGGTCTCCTCATATAAAAATCAGCCTGCCATGACATTTGAATTCACGTTACCCTTATGCCAGGGGCAGGAGCTGCCAACTCGGGTCGCTTCTTCCATATGGGAGGGTGATATCATAATCAGCCTGCCAAAACGGTTTGCATTCTCGTTACCCCTACGACACGCAGGCACGTCCATATTGCTTGGTTGAAGCGTGACTTTATATGTGGGCTGGTAGCTTACGCTCTCGCGTCATACCCTTAAAGGATGATCTTAAGTGCCCCCAATAATGTAGCACATTACACTGATAGGGCGTAATAGGGAAATAATGTAGCAGGCAAAAGAAGCTTCCGCCGTTGCTTTCGCAATTCAACTAGCGTTAACCAGAGCTAAACCACAACTAATTTTTATTTTATTTACTGCCGGTTAAAAATGTACATTCAGGCATAAAAATTGCTAGCCTTTGACTAAAACTATAAATTAAAACTTTTTCATGTTGATGAATCCGTAGACCGCATCCATCCACTGAGGCGGCTCAGGCCGACTACGAAGAACATCTCCAAAAAATGTCACACTTCCAAAGAAGTTGTCCCCGATAGATCCTACATTTTCTTCTGCGTGCCTAAATGTCGATCATCCGCATTTTCAAAATGATGTGGCGGCCCAGCACCATAATCATATCGTACGGGACCTCGTCACTTTGTATGGGTAAAACCGGATGCCATAAGGATTAATGGGTAGTTCTTTCTTTAATGTTCTTTGTAATATATCTCATTGAAAAATACGATCCCAACAGTCTATAAAAACGTGATCGATGGTCTTTGTTATTTTACAGATTGTGCAGTTGAGGGTCCAAGATACAAATATACATTTTTCATTATTAAGACACGTTTTTACCGGAAGGGTACCAGAGTAAAGCTTGAAGAAAAACAATTTGACGGTCGGCCTAACCGGCATCTTCCTAACTCTATTTAGAAGCTGGATCGGTATAGGGGTACGGGTACAAAGAGGTTAAGCAAGTCCTTACACAGTACCAAGATACTTCACCGCAAAATGTGCGCGCAAAATTTGTAAGACAAAAACAAATTCTCGTATAAAATCCAGTGACGGCGCGATTTCTGGCCTTACAACTAGACATAACAAAGTCTGGTATCACACTACCTAAGCGGATCCGCATGACAGTGTGCAATAGAGGGTCTGTTCGACCATGCAAAAAAAAAAAAAAAAAAAAAAAAAAAAAAAGGAATCGTGACACAACTTGTCTCAGAAACAAGTTCGAAAGACCAAGGACATCCCTTTTCATGGGTTGAAACAAATTAGTGCGGCTAGTTCACTCCCAATTTGAGCTCCAAATAAAAACTATAAATACTATGTGCAGTTTCTGCCTGTTTGAGCAGGACGTGCATAAAAATTGCAGCAAATACCAAATCTTGGTAATCAAAAACAAATTGTATACACTCGCACGTGCGAACACTGAGAGGTCGTGTCCTTTCCACCCATCCGCTTTTTGCTTAGTCTTTTGTGTTATGTCGTTCCACAACTCTCTGCTGCTCTTACAAATACTCTAAGGGTATACCACTTCGCCGGAACCGTCGTCCACCGCATATTAGCAAACATTGCCGGTGTACTATCCCATTCACCGTGCCAACGACCAAGGGTGCGAAATCGCCAGAGAACCGCACTGCTTCTCTCCGAATAGTGGTGAGCATAATGTATGCATTGCCTTATGACTGTCAGCTATTGTTTAGGTGCGCAATTAGGAAGGAACTAATTACAGAAGTAATAGTTAAGGGAGTAGCAAAGAACACATCCGCTTTGCTGTCCTGCGATGCCCCGCTCACTGGAAAATTCATTCGATTGTACGGCGCTGCTGCAACAGATGGCGCGAGCCGCCGCCCGATTCAAAGCCTTACACATCCATCAATCATCTTCAAAACATTTGTTTAAGGACAGCGGGGAAAAAACAGACTACATACTTTAAGCGTGAAAAAAATAACCAAACAGATGTTACCTATTGGTGGTCAAAATTAAGGCAGGAGTGAAATTTCATCCTGCACTAAAAAAAAAAAAAAAAAAAAAAAAAGGAGCGGTGCGTCACCAGAAGTATGTCGTTGTGAGGCTCAAGAGCATGAGAACGAGATGCGAACAGGGACCGATATGTCGTTGTGAGGCTGAAGAGCATCAGAAGGAGATGCGAACAGGGCCCGATATGTCGTTGTGAGGCTGAAGAGCATCAGAAGGAGATGCGAACAGGGCCCGATATGTCGTTGTGAGGCTGAAGAGCATCAGAAGGAGATGCGAACAGGGCCCGATATGTCGTTGTGAGGCTGAAGAGCATCAGAAAGAGATGCGAACAGGGCCCGATATGTCGTTGTGAGGCTGAAGAGCATCAGAAGGAGATGCGAACCGGGCCCGATATGTCGTTGTGAGGCTGAAGAGCATCAGAAGGAGATGCGAACAGGGCCCGATAACGCTATCGTGGTGAACTCAAAGGCGAAGCTTTTTGTCTCCCTCTCACAAAAGATAGCAGAGCTAAGCGCGATAACGCTAGTCTTATCCCACAACAAGGATAATCAGAACAGTGATTACAAACTGCCTTCAAAACTGCACCTTTGGCCGGGCCAGCAGCAGAAATATGTTCACACAAAACTAAATCAACCACGGCTGTGAAAATGACAACGCAAAATAAAGCAAACGCGCCGCATCGGACGGCGTGCCGGCCAATACACTATTACGATGACGATGTTTGCTGTTGCAAGATGCTCGGCATCGGATTCCGACAAGAGTGAAAAAAATGACGACTATCGACCGGACCAACAGCGGTGATCGCATAATATGATGCAACGAATTGCAAAGCAAGGCATTATCGGATTGAGTGTCCCAAAGTGACTCAGTCTGCTGGAGACGCCGTAGTGGAGGGCTCCGGAAATTTCAACCATTTGGTTTCTTAAGCGTACGCTGACGTCGCACAGAACAGGGGAGCCTTGTTTTTTGGCCTCCATCCAAAAACGGCTGCCGCGCGGCCGAACCCGAACCCCTAGGTCCAAAAGTCGAGCGCCTTAAACACTGAGCCACTGAAGCGGTCGGGGGCGTCTAGTCAAATATATCGGGGTGGAAAACTATGCCCTCGATTCGAGCGGTCACACATATAATGCTACCATTAGCATCGAGTTGGCTCGTTAAACTTCTAGCTTCAGTTCCTCGAGAACGCATCTGTTCTCAGTATCTAGGCAACAGAGCTTCCGTCCTGGATCGTTCTTGGAAATGATGCGACTCAAAAAATAAGCACGACGAATTCCCCTGTCATCGCCTCCACTGGCTGCGCGTGATCTTTTCAAATTGCACTGCACAAGAACTGGCCATTCGCCATTGGCGAATAAGCACGCAAATAGGCAAGTGCAAACGCGCACTCCTGGGCAGACAGCGCCGCCGAACGGGCGCCCGAATTATAGCCGACCCGCGCTCGGACGTCATGCAGACGCCACTACGCGCGTTAGCAGTTAACGACGTGGCGTTTAATCATAACTGCCCTCCTCGCGTCTGCGCTATGTGGGCCAGAAAGGGAAGCGGAAGTTTAATCCGAGGGCACATCTCAGGGCGAAGTAATCAAAGAGGCCAGCGCCCAGAGTAGCTCCGAATGTTGGTCGTCTCTGGCCGCCTTCGCCCGTTTAACGGCGCCCCACAAATTGAGATGGCCGAAGAGGTTGGACGACAGAGCGAATCGATTCCGCGCGCGCGCGCAGTTTACACTAGTTGCAGTAGCCAAAGTTATTAAGCTGCCTTTAGTCGCCCACTAGCGCACAATGCACTCTCTGCAATGGCTCGAAACCGGTAGTCTACCCAGCCGTGTCGTAACTAAAAGTCCGGCAAACAAGGAGTACACAGAAAATCGTGACGCAGCGCACTGCCATCGCAATTTCATCGTAATTTTGCGACCGTCCCAGTAAACACACAAGCACTCCGCAAAAAATCACCGCTGGCTGGAAATCAAGACAATATAACGAGGCTGAATGGCAGCACACTGAAACCAGACTTCGTTGAATCGGTGGCGGTGTCACGTGCAAAACTGTATTCGAATAAATACTGTCTCCGATGCAACTTATTGCGATGAACTTCAAATGCTCCATTTCATATCTTCCCATTGCATTCATAAATGCCGTAAGCTCATTTCTTACGCTTGGATTTATTAATGAAACATGATACGAGGCTTTACTTCATATGAGGTTTGTAACACGAGGCCTTTCAGGAGAATGCTAAAGAAGAAAAGGAGAATGGGGCGGTCGAAACTACCAGGGACGGGATGCGCCCTCTAGCCATTTAGCGTCCCAAGCAAACGCAAGTGCTTTTCGTGAACGATTACATTCCGGCCATGTAATATTGCGAGGCTCTGTCCCCCGTAGTGATTTTTTATAACAACGCGCATATAATCTACAGTAGCAGCCAGTACAAAAAAGAGAAAAACCTTTAGCTATCTATCAAATGGCAGCCATATCCTGTCAAAGCATGCCGCTTAAACATGCATTCTGGACGTTGAAAGCGCTCCCGGGTATTTAAACTTCTCTCAACCCCGCCTAGCGCCGTTAAATACGCAAGCAGGCGGCACCGGTTCATTAGGAAACAGAAAATCAGGGCGCCTGAGAGATAAAGGAAGCGCAGTGAAACGTATAGTCAATGCAAAAGCAAATGAAGGAGCGGTGCATTCGCGGACACAGAGAGAGAGCTCAATGTTGTCTCGTTAAGTCGGTAAAAGCAGTGTTCTCGATACTGAAAACAGGGAAGCAAAACGACATGTTTGGACAAAATATGTTTGCTCAGTCCGGCTGGCACATACTGAAAAGTTATCCCGCGCGGGAGATGAGAAGCAAAATGCTTCAGCGACGCACGCGCAGCTCTGCCTGTGTTCCTTTTCTTTTCGTCTGCGTATTCTTCTTCGTGCCTACAAGCATGTTTTGCTACTGACGTCTCAGCAGTAGTTGAACGACCGCCCGAATCCCCAGTGAATACGCGCTGTCCCACGCTTGATGCCAGAAGCACATTAGTCCGCAAGCTAGGCTCGCGTTTTCAAGGTGTATTCCTCCCGTGTGCTGTTGGTAGCAGTACTCCGCTGGCGGAAAGAGCTAGAAAAGAAGCGTCGTTATCTTCCTCGTCAGTGGAGCGAAACGCAACGAAACGCTGCGAAGAGAATTCTAAGACAGCACACGCACAACATGCACTGTAACGAGTTCAACGTTTCAGTTCTTTATTTTCTCTCTCTCACTTAGCTTGAGTCCACGGCGAAGCAGAGGAGCCCATGAAACGGCGAAGCGAACTGCGCTTCCTTGTGAGCCGTACGCACACCGCGATGGAGAAGCAGCGGCTGAAAGAACGACGCAGAGCTCGCAGCCCGAACTCGTTAGAAAGACAAGGGCCACTGGCGTCCAGAGGGAGGAGCGGAAGGTGCACAGGCTATCGCTTTTCAAACGAGCTCCGGATAACCACGCGAATTTCGCTTTGATCTTCGTCCCTTTTAGATTAGGTAGCAGACGGAATGAATGTGGTGCGAAAGCGGAAAGAAAGAAGCAGTGGATGCTGACCGCAGGATGCCGTTCGCAAAAAAGAAAAAAAAAAAACTTGTACCAATGAAAGCTGATGGTGTTGCATTCGCTAAACCCTATCGCGGAGCAAGTTAAAGCTCTATAGTGCTTATCAAACCAGCAAGGGACGACAGCCCAGAGGAATCACGCCGGCTGCCGATACAGCCAGAAATCAAAACGTTTCGTCGCTAGCTGTTCAAAGGCCGAAATAGTAGTCGCGAAAGACTGCATACAGATAGGGCAACCATGTAATTCAGAAATCGGCATAGAGCGGTGAAGTATAGCGCTTCGTGGTCGTCAGTTTGAAAGATCGTAAGTGAACTCGTCAAACGGGACTCTTTCGCCATAAAAGTGAGGACATTTTTTTCTTTTATACCACTAAGAGTAAGCGACAGAAATCGAGGCGAATGGAACTGCTATTTGAAAATAGCAGAAAAAGAGGCACATGGTAGCACTAAACACAATCCTCGTTTTCATCAAGTTTCTTTTTTAGGCTCAAGTACTTTCGCTCATTTCGTCGAAATCTAAAAAAAAAAAAAAAAAAGTCTGGCAACTGCACAGGACTTACCGAAAAACTTCGGCACGTTTTCATGACAACAGCATGCCAACAAGAAAAAATTGCAGTGCCTAGCGGGATTCGAACCAGCGCTACGCCAACCGAGTAACATAGTTTTCAGATGTCTTAGACCACCCAGCCATAGCTGCAGCCTCATTCTATACGTGGTCGTCCCTGGTAGCTTGTTTGTTCACGCTTGTACAGCCAGCCAGATGGGCGCCTTGAGTCTCGCCTCCATCGCGGCCGGATCGAACCTGGGTCCCACAGTAGTCGGGTGCCCTAACTACTGAGCCATTACGGGAGTGGGTGTCGCCGTTGGCAGCCTGCTGCTGGGCGCTTGGCAGGACAAGGGGAAGGGTGACCAGGCAGTGCGCGCTCTTTGCCGTTTTTTGTGCACCAGCGGACTTGATTCGCGCTTGCAAAGCAAGCTATTGTGCCTGTATATGTATTTCATATGCCTTCTCCCACATCGTCACCCATCATGATCTTCTTTCTTCTCTCCTTCCCCTTCCCCAGTGCAGAATAGCAGGCCAGATTTGAATCATTCCGGCCAACCTCTCTGCTTTTCCTTTCAATAAATCCATCTATCTATCTACCTGGCAGCCTAAGCAGCAAGAGAGGAAGTGTGAGATGAGATGACTGCGAACACTTTGTATGTGGGCGGGCCAGCGGCGAAGCGGCCCTCGTAAAGCGAACCCGACTATAACACAGTGAGCGTGCGCGTGCGAGCGACGCCGACGTATTTGACGCCCACAGCCTATCGAATCGCACAATATCCGCGCCTGCTCCGACGCAGCAAACCAGGAAAATATATATCGGCCAACCGCCCTGTAAACGGAATTTCGTCGGCACAGCGTCTAACATCAGCTTACCAGGAGGAGGCCCAAGAAGACATTTCTTTAGCCCGTCCCCCGCTGCGGTCATTGTAAAATCTCGTCCGCTGGCAACCGCGCGGCGAAAAGATGTTACATCAGTACGCAGAAGACGCTAATTCGCCCCGCGAGAACAAGGCGTTTAAGGGAGGACAAAGAGGTTGTCCAAGCAGCATAGGGAAAGTGAATTACAAGCAAGGCCCGCAAGGAAATGATTAACGGGCCGTATACAAACACCGCATTCGTGCACGACAGAAGGGCGCATTACGTACACGATGCGGAGGACGCCGTCCGAGCACCGCACGCTGCATGGTATGAATTGTTAACACGACGCCCGCTCTGAATTGTTAATGAAATGCGCGCGCCTCCGTTGACTAGACCGTAGAGGGGGGCATTGCAAGAAGCTCAGACGGAGATAAACTCGTGAAAGCCCTTCCTTGGCCCGTTCTCGCTCGCGTCACAGACTACAGCCTCTAAAAAGCCCGTTTAGCACGTCAAAAAGCTCGAATGGAAGTTTTTCTTTTTTCTTATTTTTTTTTTTTCAGGGCACACGTGTTTTGAAGTAACGAGAAAAAAACGAAACGTCGGAGGGGGAGAGGGTCCAGTGCGTATAATAAAGGCGCATCACTAAAAACGCATCAGCGCAGCCCGAACCAGCCAAACGATTCCCAGGTTGATTTGCTTAAAATGACCGGACTCGGCTGGTACACTTGTAAAACACCATGAGAGTAGGACCGGGCAAAAACTCAGAAACGCTTTAAAAAAAAAAAGCTTCAAACGTTGCTAAAATCAAGCGGCTCAGAACGATCGCTGGTCAGCAGTGGAGAACGCACTCAGAGTAAAGTAAAAGGGTGAACGTTTTCATTCGTTCATGTGGAAATAACCCACAGTGCGATAATGGAAGCTCTGTATAGGCGCTGACAGAGAGCGGTCAAAAAGCTAACAAAACCAGCGCCAGAAGCTAACTGTAAGCGACCGAGGCTGATGAAAATCCGAAAGGAAGACGGCAAAGTCACTGCGAAGGTGCCGCAGACTGACGGCGATAAGAGTAAGACGGCGGCGAGACAGGATAAGTAATCACATTTAACCTGTCAAAGCCACGCAGTGTCTTTCAGCCGGGTACGGCCGAAAGAAACTGGGGCGCGTATCTTCGATCGCGTGAATCAATTCCGCCGTTTACGGCCTCAGCAGTTGTGGTCCCTTGCTCTCCTGTTCGCGTACGACCGTTGCCAACGCTTTGTATACCAGGGCCGCCTCCCAACGATGGACGCACACGAAAGAGAGGGGTGTACGGTACTACGGTATGTTATGGCATGCTGTGTGGGGTTACAGACCAAGAACTTGCACATTAGCTGTGAAGGACGCACAGTGCACAGGTGTTTTAGCATTTCACATCCCTCGAAACGAACCAGAAAAGCGCGTACATACGTTCCACTAAATCCTCGCTGAAGACAAGACAGCGGTAAATCTATTCGGTGGCGGGATTAAATTGCACGAGCCCCAGGGTGATAGAGACTGTATATGAAAAACGTAACTAAGGTTGCGTTATAAGAGCTTGCATATATGAAACTCACTTCGCATTTCAAAACAATTTTGGTTTCATGATTTCTGGGGCGTGTTTGCTCGGCCGGTACGACCTTTCCACGCTGTGTGTTGGCGGTCGTCTACGAGGAGTGTGAAGTGACGTTTATCACTTGGTTGAATACACTGGCCCCACGATAAAGCTATTGCAGTTGCTTAACACATTGTTCGAAAAATAATTTCACAATTCCTCTTCACCACTGAGATGCAATAAGAACCCGGTCTTGACCTGTGATCGCAACCGCGTTCGATCTCTAGCATGCCAAGTTGCTTATTTCAGTTTCGCATTTCCCAGAATCCATCACTGCTTCGTGGCGACATAAGTCGTGGTCTGACGGAAGCGAAACATGTAGTGCCTTCGCCATATAGTGTTCGTCGTTCGCATCGACGTTGTAAAAATAAGAAAAACGCAAAATTTCCGCCCTCTGTAGCGGAAAGCATCTCATTATTATGCAAATAACGAAGAAGCGAGAGGGACCCGACAAGGCCACGCACAACTGCCAGCTGCACGGGGCGCTCGATTTCACCCTCTCGAGCTTTCATGTTTTCTGAAGGACAAGACAGCGGCCCCGGCTTTTGCGTGCTCTGGAGAGCGCAAACGATCAGGCACCAAAATTACCGAACTTAAGGTATAAAATTTTCATGGAGCAGTCTGTAAACAGCGCTGATCTGAGCTGGCGCAGGATGCGAATTACGAACGGCTTCCCGGCCATGACAGAGCATGCCGGGCAAAGAAAGCAAGTACAGGCACTAAGTGGCTCGCGTTTCTTCTGCACGCTGCCGACATGCCCAGTAATCTTCTTAAACGAAAGTAGGGGCGCTCATTTCTCTGCTTCGCGCCATCCACCACTCATCGTTCGAAGAACGCTGCGAAAGCGCATGCGCTCTGAGGGCGATCGACTCGCTCCACTTCCCACAGAAATGAGGCGGCGCACATCGATCTCGGGACGAAAGACAACCAACAAGTCGGCCTCCGCGAACACCAGAAAGAGTTGATGAGCTCAAGTCCCCGGCTCTGCAAAAGCGAGCAGTCATAATCGGCGAAGACGCGCTCATGCACGCTGACGGCAGGGGGATTGCCGCCAGCGACACCTTGCAATACATCAACACCTACAGCCCTCGAAACTGGGTTACGGGGATGATGGCGTATAGGTTCTCTCCCTAGGGCAACGAAACCTTCTCAGGTCGGCTCATGTACACAGTTTCCTGTTCTATGCAGCGCAGAAAAGCCCGAAATCACAGGGGACTGAGCAGTGAGCAGCGGCAGGCAGCAGGAATACGCGTTCTTTTCGGAGAGGCTTTCATGAGCTGACGCTGTGATGAAGCGTCAAGTGATTGGCCATTAGGGAGCCCATTAAAAGGGATCCCGCCTCGCAAATGCCACACGGTCAGACTGGACAGTTCTGTCGAAAAACGCGCCACAGGTGACACTCAATATTCCGTGCAGTACATCGACAAGGCAGAAGAGGGTAAACAGCTCTGCGATAGCGGAGGGTATCAAATCGCCCAATTAAAGCGTGATGCTGCTGCCTCTTCGCGTAAACATAGTCTTTGGACTCAATGTGAGAGAAGAATGGGTGGCAGAAGTTCGCGATTCCCCATGAGGGTCTTAAACAACTGGGCGCGCGAATTTCTGGAAGGTCAGACGACTGATTTAGAGACGATATGCGCCGCCGCCCATTTAAACCGTCTGTCACACTTGTGCCGAAGGAAGGGACCCACTCAACCACATCTCGAGCTTAAACGACATGTCAAGACGAAAAGATTTAAAAGTAAATCGTTTGCAAAACGGTGCCCACGGAACGCGCCGGGATTGCTACAGAAAAGTGTGGCTTACTCTCACTACTTCTATTAAACTCTGAAAAATAGGGCGCCGCAGAAACGCAGGAATCTTTGCAGGAATATGAAAAGAGCATGGTTGTACGTTGATAAACAAACAAGCTGCGGTCACAGACCAAGTCCGGGTCCTGTACACAGCGGACCCGGACTGTAATCCTGTACTCCTAGCCGCCACATTACAAATC